>NC_138552.1:226621714-227138129 GCF_964273705.1 Natrix helvetica | reverse complement strand
TGAAATGATGTACAATGGTAAGCATTGACATTTTGTCCTTCAGTCTCAGGTTGACTCTAATAAAACTGCAGGCCTTAATACATTATATCATCACAGGCCACTCCATAAACTATTCAATTGTACCTTAGCCACTTGTTCTCTAGTATGGTTAGAAACCATTAATTTTATTCCTTGGCCAATTCTAAGCACATGGTTCCTTTTCTCACGCTATCAAGAGTGCTTCGATTTTATTTGACTTACCCTTCGGATTTTTCCATTATGTGAATAAACTAGTTTCAGGTCATAATCCACATATTCAATAGAACCAGCTGAAAGTTGCTGAAGATCTGGTTTTTCCTTCATACCCTGGAACCAGAAGACTATTTGACCCTGTCTTCAGCGCTTTATTTGTAGAGATACGTGAGCCATCATGATGTAATTTTGATTTTTGGGTTTTTGTTGTTGTTGTGGGAATTGTTGCTATTTATGGATGTTAGCCCCTCAGATTTGCATGTTGAGTGGAGCCACACAAATTGAATAAATAAATTGGATTTGACTTTCAAGCACAAAACATACTGTCTGCAGGGCTGGAAACCTTCCTGCTATTTATAGCATGATAACACTGTCCCACATTTTACCTCCTAAGTATGCTGATTATGTGAATAATTTGGAAAGCTGGACACAGAGGTTCTACCCAAATCTATAATGGGTATTATATATCTGAGTTTCTGAAGCTGAATTTCCAACAAAATGTCTGTATCCCATGTTTACGGCAAAATTGGTCTGCCTGAAGGAATTTATTGAAGGTTTGCAAAAGGACTTTACCAACATAACCTGCATGCTGCTGGAAAAATGTGCCTTTCATCTGCCTTTTTCAATTACTTAAATCACCATATTTCTTCAGAAAGAATCCAGATGAAGCTCACTATTTTTATTTTTATTTTAAATGGAGAAATTAAAAAAATGCACATCACCAACAAGATAAATAGTAATTATAGAATGAAGACACACACTCTCTCCCTCCCCCCTCTCTCTCACACAGACATTGTTGTTATAGTAATTAAAATTAGCTAAATATGACAAGAAAAAACTATTTAGCAGAAAATGGTCCATATAATAATTATGTAAATGGGACTTAATCACCAGGCTTATGAAATCTAGGTTATACAGCAACATATTTCTATCTCTCTGTTGTATTTATTCATGTATATAATTACTCACTTTATGATGGTGATTCTGAGTGGCTAGTGTGTAAAAAATTAAGTGCAGAGTAAATAACGTAAACAATATTAAAATATACAATGGCAATTGAGGACAAAACTCAAATGCAAATCATCATCTCACTAGAATATTTTTTAAAAATCCTTCAAAAACTTGTTTTCTCTGTTTTATAAAAAAATGAATCTTTGAATAATGATATATTTAAATACTATATTGCAACAAGAATGATTTTTTATTATGTTAAATGATACACTAATTGAAGTGTTATGCGGAATATAACTGGATAGTGCAGTAGGATATATATTGCATTTATTTGATGCAGAATAATCCAGTCGACATAAGCTTAAAACTGAAGAATAAAAGTATATTGTCATTATATTAAAGATGTTAAAAGTTTCATTCTCATTCCAACAAATTAAACTCAGGCATATAAACTTGTGACACTTTCTATATATAGAAATTAAATTTAGTTGAACAGTATTACAATCTAACAAAGCATCTAAAATTTGATTAAACATTCCAGCCATAATTATCTGGTCCATAGCTAAACTGAAAAGAGATGCAAAACATCCATGTAAAACATCTTAGTAAGGCTATAATTAATACTTGTAAGATACTTATTAAAATACTTACACGCTAGTATTAAAGTGTCCTTCTGAGTGACTTAGATTTTGTTCCATTACAGATTTTGAAGGCTTGTTAATCAAAGTTATTACCCTTTCAAATATTGAATATCCACTACTATATCTTGGTTTCAAGATAAAAGTTATTTCTCCTGCAGAAAGCTATGAATTTCTCCCTCCCCCAGCTCCCCCCCCCGAAAAATCTCCTTTCAGATTTAAAATTGTCAATTTAGTAAGCATCTGTCTCCTCTTAGAAAGACATTTTTTCTTTGAAACAACTAAGGACAATATAAGTGGGGAAAAACCTCCCCTGCACATAGATTTCCTTTCTGCAGGTCTGTATGATTGGGTTTCTCTACATGTGAAACCAGCCAGTATATTTGCTAAAAATATTTGGGGAAAAAATACAGTAGCATTTGCTATTGTATTTATATTTTCAATCACCCTATTTGCATCAGAAAAGATTTAAAGTACAGCATGATAATATAGATTCTAACACAGTAAACTGCTGGACTACATAATATTTGGCCCTAAAGGGAACTCTTGTCATATCAGAGGAACTTTGCCTATTACATGTAGAAACGGCATTGCCTAATTTGCAGGAAAGCAGTTTCAAAAAAGAGACACATAAATGCAATGTCTGAACGACTTCACATTTTGCCAAATGCCAATTAGATTGACAGATATATTCATGGCAATTAAAAAATGTAACATTAAGGCAACTCTTATGATTTTACGGCAGGGAACACACAATGAATTATTCAGTGCCATTTTAGATGAAAGTCAATGAGACAGTGATACTTCTGCTCCACTGCAAATGGGAGTTCAGCAGCAATGGCATCATCAAGAAGAGTAAACTTCACTTTAGATGCCCTTTAGAATATACCTATGCCCTGCCATTGATTTATGGCAAAGTGGACCTTAGGAATGCAATTGACTAGAAAAATTGTCAAGTCATTGCCAGGCTTTCTTTGTTCAGCACCAAATGTTTTTATACAATATTTTCATTTGCCAAAATATACCTCCCAGTCCATTTTACTGGCTCACGGAGAAGACATAGCATTGGAAGGCTAAAAACAAGAAGAGCTTAATAGTCATATTTGGTTTGCCTTCAGATCTTTCATCTATCAGAATTGTTTTCCCTTGCTTGGAAGCGGCAACTATATTCTGATCTTCTCCCCAATTTCCCACTGTTTGTAAACTTGCAATTCAAATAGTAAAAACGATGGCAAATCTCTCATCTAACTAAATTCAATGTATTTCCTTTACTGTCTAGAACAGCTGAAGGCATAAGGCTAGAAAATAGGAGTTTGTGAGTTTAGTCCTGCCTTAGGCATGAAAACCAGCTGGGTGACCTTGGGCCAGTCATTCCCACACAGCCCAGCTCACCTCACAGGGTTGTTGTGGTGGAGAAAATAGGAGGAGGTATGTTCATTACCTTGTAAGGCAATGAGTCAGGTATCTGATGCCTGAGTCAGGTATTGTCAGAGGCAACTCTAGGAGCAGAGGTGGTATTCGACAGGTTCTGACCAGTTCTGGAGTGTGGAAATTTTGAGTAGTTTGGAGAACCGGTAAATACCACCTTTGACTGGCCCCACCCCCATCTATTCTCTGCCTCCCAAGACTCAACTGATTGGGAGGAAATGGGGATTTTGCAGTAACCTTCCCCTGGAGTGGGGTGGGAATGGAGATTTTACATTATCCTTCCCCTGCCATGCCCACGTCATTCTGTGCCCACCAAGCCACGGCCACAGAACTGGTAGTAATTTTTTTTTGAATCCCACCACTGTCTATGAGTAGGCAGTTGTTTTAAGAGGCGGAAGGCCCAGGGTTTGATGGAAAAGTCAGCAGAGTTCCCTTTTCCCTTTCCCTTTCTTTGAACATCAGAGGGCCGTATTCATCACACAGACTGTCTTGTGCATAATTCGTTATCTTAGAAGAAATTGGGAGATCTTTCCTTATCATAAGTGCTGAATAATGGCAGAAAAGAGACTTCATGTTAGGGAGACTATACTTAGATTTGTTTTCCCCATGCAAATTACGCTTTATCCCTAGGTTGGATTGGCGATCTATGATCCTTTAAATGCTGTTGGACTTTAACTCCTATGGATCACAGCCACCATGGTTAAAATTAAGGTGATAAGAATTATAGCCCATCATCACTTGAAAAAGTTCAGATAAATTTGATCATTTCCTACTCAAGAAAATACATCTCATTTCTTTATAAAAAGCTGTGCTTTGCAAAAAAAAAATGTCTACATGTATAGTATGATTATGTAAGGAATTTTCATTTCCCTGAAAAGGATTTTTGTTTGTTTGTTCCAGAAGTATTGGTTATAATATTATGGTCTAAACTGCACAGCATTTGTTTTATTGTGCATTTGAAAATGTGAAAAGCTTGTGTGTGTTGCTGATAATAGCTGCTCTAAATGACTGTGAAACAATTCCAGTGAAAACTCAACTTCCAGAAACATACAAACATTACCTATTTATTTCATGCCAAACCTCTAATTCTCTTAAATCTGTGGTAGTCAAATACTGTATACTGAATGTTTTTGTGCTAATTTATATGGATTTTTAAATAAGGAGTCATGGAAATCTGTACCTCATATACATTTCCTTCCCATCCCATGGAATTATTTTGACTAGCGTGTGCTTCACTGAGAAACACCTTTGTAAGCAGAATATCTGTCAGCAAAGGCTGGCAAAATGGAAATTTTCATTTTCAAAAATGATGTAATAAAAATTTTGGAGTAGTAAAGGAAGTGAGTTCCTTGAACTTATGGTACATTTATCTACATTTCTCTATTATATGTATTTACAATACAATACAATACAATACAACAGTAGAGTTGGAAGGGACCTTGGAGGTCTTCTAGTCCAACCCCCTGCCTAGGCAGGAAACCCTATACCGTTTCAGACAAATGGCTATCCAACATCTTCTTAAATACTTCCAGTGTTGGGGCATTCACAACTTCTGGAGACAAGTTGTTCCACTGACTAATTGTTCTGTCAGGAAATTTCTCCTCAGTTCTAAGTTGCTTCTCTCCTTGATTAGTTTCTACCCATTGCTTCTTGTTCTGCCCACAGGTGCCTTGGAGAATAGTTTGACTTTCTCTTCTTTGAGGCAACCCCTGAGATATTTACACTGCTATCATGTCTCCCCTAGGCCTTCTTTCTCTTAAGCTAGACATACCCAGTTCCTGCAACCGTTCTTCATATGTTTTAGTCTCCAGTCCCCTAATCATCTTTGTTGCTCTTCTCTGCACTCTTTCTAGAATCTCCACATCTTTTTTACATTGTGGTGACCAGAACAGAATGCAGTATTCCAAATGTGGCCTTACCAAGGCATTATAAAGTGGTATTAACACTTCACGTGATCTTGAGTCTATCCCTCTGTTTATATAGCCTAGAACTGTTATTTCTATTTGAACAAATTAAATTGCTCATAGCTCTTAGAGCCAAGATGAAGATTTTTACCTATATGCTGATGGTTTGGTCTTTTACAGAAAAATAAATATTACCACATTTTAATACGTTGATGATGAAAGTGCAATATTGGAGAATGTTCTGATTTCATTCCTGTTTCTTTAACAAAGCACTGGTTTTGAATGGTTTCACATGAAGTATTCATTTCATGACACAAAGCTAATTTCTGTGCTGGGGATCGGCTTGTTGTGCTTGTTATACTGAACATACAGTATATCTTGTGACCAATTTTGTGGATATGTCTTGGAATTTTTCCTAATTAGAAAAGTGTTTTTAACTCAAAATTGATTTCAAATTTTTGTGAATCGTGTATTTTTGAAGATTTTTTTAAAAAAACATGCCCATTACATATGGTAAAATGTTCCTTCTCCATTTCTAGCGTTTGCTACTATATGATTTGTCTTTCTTGACAAATTATTGAAGGAGTTATATACCATCTATTAAACATTTTGTACTAGTTTTCTCTTAAGCTGTCACTTGAGATGAATTTTGTAAATTTGTTCCATATATTCCCATGTATTGTGATTGTTCTGTGGATCCATTTTATCATAAAATGTTTGATTTGTTATGTATCCATATCATAGCTAAATAACAAGTTGTATTTATACCTTAATAGGTGGTCTTGTTTCTATAAGAGCATTTCACATTTGGCCATTTTTCTTTGAAGCTCTTCCTTGGTTTTAAAGTCGGTTTTTATTCTTTCAACAATTTGTAGAAACATCAGCCATGGCGTATTCTGGCCTTCACCAAGTAATTCTTGCTGTGATTTTAGTCAGTTCATGGAATCTGAATTGCCCATATTTCCATATGTAATTGTACTTCTCTTACTATTATTAACTATAGTATAAAAATGTTTAAAGCAGAGCTTACCAGAGATATTTCTGGACTTGCTGTTTTTCTAGTAAGTTTCCATACTTTTATTAAGCTTTGTCATACATCCTTTTATAAATTTGTCTTCTTTCATGAGGAAAACATGGAAAGCATATTCTCAAGCAGTCATAGTGCTCTGATCATACAACTATATGTGCATATAATATATGCCAGCACTTTCCACTATTTTTTAATGCATTCCTCAATTTCATAAAACTTTGGGAAACCACCACAAAATAAAGAATTAGCAATCCTGTAAATACCATAGCCTAAGTGAATTTCTAAGATGACATTTGCAGGACAGATATGAATTCATTTAAAAATGAAATTTTAAATGCATGTAGAATTGACGTTTCCACCTGAAATTTGTGAAATTCTAGATAAGAATTCCAAAATGTAAGAGATTTGGCAATATCCCAATATTTTGGCTACTTTATTTTTTAAAAGAATATTTTAAGTCTAGCATCTGTGTCAGCTGCTCTAGTTAGACTCCAGAGCACAGATTAAGAAATATTAGGCTAACCAAAATTATTCTATGTTGTTTCAACTTTCCAGAAGCCTCACTTTTGGATAGTGAGAACAATGCCAGGGTAATAAGGTAAAGGTAAAGTTCCCCTCACACATATGTGCTAGCCATTCCCGACTCTCCATTTCAAAGCTGAAGAGCCAGCAGACGTCCAAAGATGGTCATGTGGCCAGCATGACTAAATGCTGAAGGCACACAAAATGCTATTTTCTTCCCACCAAAGGTGGTTCCTATTTTTTTACTTGCATTTTTACATGCTTTCGAACTGCTAGGTTGGCAGAAGCTGGGACAAGTAATGGGAGCTCACTCAGTTACACAGCACTCTGTTACACCGCTGAACTGCCAACCTTTCTAATCGACAAGCTCAGCGCCTTAGCCACTGAGCTACTGCATCCCTGCAAGGGTAATGAAACAGCCTAAATTCAAAACAGTTTGCAGATACATTGATTAATTAATTAACTCATTATTCTAACAGTATCTGTGGAGCTCAGGAAAATCATGATTCCTTGTAAAAATATAAATATTTAGATGATTCTAGGACAAGGAGGTTTTTTCAAGCCACTACCTAGTCCTAGACAAGCACAAACAATTGCCACCAACAACTTTGAAAGAGGACAGCAGGCTGACACTCACTTTTGTGAAGATATCCTCTGAATGGAATAGAAATTTCACTGCTTTTAAGGATAATTGCAGGCATGAGGATTCTAATTTTGTATCCATAGTATTGCTATTTACCATATCCTGAAATTTATTTGGGGTGTCCATTATTTTGAGAAGGCATCTAAGCAAACTGTATCAATAGCATTTCTTGATTTCTTAGACATTCAAGTTTGCTTTCTAGCAGATAAAAGTAGAATCAGTAGACCCCATCTTAGGTGTGTTAGATTAAAATGAAAGGCTTGTGTTTCAATCTAGTTAAATGAAATTCACAATTATTATTTATAGTGTTGGATCAGCAAAATAATCCTTGGGTACAGTATAGCAACATAAATATTATCAGTTCACATTCTCTTTCACATCTAGGTATATATTGTGATAGTCTGGAGCAAGGAGATTTTGTACTGTTCATTTAACATTACCAATTTCTAATGTCCAACTGAGGAATTTGGAATCTGAGTTGCCATATTAATTCTGTCATATTAACTTTTGGTATACTGTTTCTCTAAGCATCTCAACAGTCTGGAATCAATCTGGCAGGGACTATATTCCATGTGTAGGTGGTTTCCAGACATTCCTTCCTGATTTAGCTTCACTTGGATTTTTTAACCTTCATAACACCTCTTCAACTATAGTAATAAGAGAACAATAATAATAAAATTAATGACACCAAGGTCTGGCCCCTATGATATTGACATTTTCATCTAGTTTTGATTGTCAGTTTACCAGAATGAAAACTCATTATGTACTTTCCATACCTAAAGGAATGTACAGTATATGCAACATATTATACGTAACAATAAGGTGACCAACTTTTTTACAATGAAAAGGAGGACAAATAAATTGGAAAAAATATATCATAAATAAAAGAAATAATTTATTCATTGCAACAATAATGCACTAAAATATGATATATGCATAATAAAAACATTTGTAACATTTTAGATTGTAATTGTGCTTACATGCCTGTTAATTATTATTTAAATGAGTACTTTTCCATTGAATTAATATTTTTTGTCAATGTATCATCTTCTAACAATATATTGGAAATATCTGAGTAAGAAATATTCTTCATATCGAATTTTACGGCAAGTGCTGCAGCTAGAGTATCAACATTCAATCACTATTTCTCACTTGTCGAAAAATCATTGGCAATTGAAAAAAACTCTTTCAACTGCTGCATTAGTTCCAAGGCAGCACAACGTACATTGAACAAGTATAAATAAATTTTCACATGGAATATGTTCATTTTTGAAATGCCTGAAAATATACACCCATCTTTTATCAATTTCAACATGTTGATTTTCCCATTGTATTAATTTTTCAGAATTTAAATATACATTCAGTCTTCTAATTTCTTCAAAGAGACAATTGCATCTATTTTAATGTCTAGCATTTCTTTAGATAAAAATTCAACACAAGATTCAATATCTGTTCAATATACTTGAGATGAAGTAAAAAAAAACATTAAAAACTGTTTAATAAAACGTGAATTGTACTTACCTCTGTATAATTGAATATTCACTGAGAAAGAAATAATTACCGTGAGTCATTCAATTGCCGACGTGCCGTGAGTCATGTGCCGTGTTGTGTTTCAGTAAGAAGTAAACAAAGCCACTTGCACATGGCGCTCTCTCTCAAGGTCTCCCATGCGGAGTGCATGCATCTCATAATCGCGTCTTATACCGCACTATACCGAGTCTTGACGAATTGTCATGACAAATACAAATACGTCACATAACGCGCAACAGATTAGTCTTCAAATATCGAAAAGGAGGACATGTAGGAGGACACTTTTCGAGGGAGGACAGAACTTACAAAAGAAGGACTGTCCTCCCTAAAGGAGGACGGTTGGTCACCTTAGTAACAACAATAACAACCACAACAACAAACATCAGCAAAAGGAGGAAAGAACCTAAGGCAAGTCAAATTCCTTTATCCTTGGGAAAAAATAAAAGAACAAACAGTGTTAGACAGAAAGTAAAATAATAACGAGCTTCAGTTTAACATACAGTGAAAAATTAGAACCCCAGGGTTAAAAAGCTTCACGATGTTAAAAGACCTGGCTGAAGAAACAGATTTTTGCCTGGCACTGAAAAAGTAATTGCAGGTGTCTGGCAAAATCTCTGGGTGTGCCAGATGATTCTAGGCTGGCCTACATGCTTTTTAATATCTTCTGTGTACAATAGAAATCTCTGCAGGAAATTATCAGGAAATGGGGCATGAAGTGTCATTATTTACACGGATAATATTCAGCTTTTCCTACTCTATTGTTTCCAGACAGGTAATAGAAACTTTGGAGTGCTTGGAAATAATTCTTGGATGGATAGGCTGAACAATTGGAGGTTACTCCTCACGAAATGAAGCTATTGTGAAAGGAATATAATTTAAATTATTAACAACAATAGCAATAAGGAGGGGAAGGGAAGGTAAATAGGATTGTATTCCATCTGAAAGAACAGATAATAGACTGAAACATCTCCTGCAGTGTAGGGACAAGGACTGTGTTTTTTTCCATAAATTCTCAGCCTAACCATATCTATGAACCTAGTATGGACATTCTCACAGATTTATTAATGAAAATAGGTAGGTTGATAGGGATGAGATGTAAGCCTTTCTGACTAGGGACCTACTGCTGGTGAATGCCCTGGTAGCCAGGGTTTGTCAGGATTTATTATTACAACCTTTGCTTTGTAAATAAAAAGGCTGTGTATAGGTTCTGTATATGTATTTTGTTTTATAAGATGAGTTTTATAGGCATTTAATTGGTCTAAATATAAATTGATGCCTTTGAGTAGTATTTCTGTTGGGTTCAGAGACAGCCCTTTAACTTGGGTTAGAAATATCTAGAAATACATTTCAGATGATTACCTCAAATTCCAATATTTCATTATTAGAAACAGCAAAGGGCCTTGATTGATAGTATGTCAAAAGGGGTCTTGGTGAAGGCTCCTCTTAACATGATATTCTAAATGTTAAAATTTTCTGTCTCTCCAAGGCTTTGAGTGTTTTCTGAGAATTTTCCCATGTTGAGCTTGCAAACAAGCATGGAAACATTTCTAAGATTGCCAATAGAGCATAAATGGTTTTGCATGGCCCTGATCAATGCATTACTCTTATAGTAAGTATCGGGGCTAAAGTAAGGTGACCAGATTTTAACATTGGTAAAGTGGGACACCATTGACCGGGACGGAGGGAGGATGCTCGGAGGGGGCACAGCCAAGAGTGAGACTCGGTCTCCGCCACGGCTGCTGCCTGCCCGGCGCTTTCTCTCCCCATGGCGCTTGGCGAGCGGAGAGGCGGCCACCTTGCCTGCTGCTCTGCTCCGCTCTCCCTCCCTTCCTCCGCAGACCCAGAGACAAAACAAACAGAAAGGAGGCATGGAGTGGGGGAAGCCACCTGGCAGAGCGCTCAGAGCCAGTGGGCGGAGGCGGCGGGGGACAAAGGGCAGGCCAGTGGTGGGCTCCTGCCTCTCTGGGCCGCCGAGCGAGCAGAGCAGCATTGTGGACAGCCCGCAGCCACGGTGGGAAGGCGGGGCGCACATCGCTGGCTCGCCCATTCTGTGGCGCACCAGGTAAGGCAAGCCAGTCCAGCCCAGCCGGCCGAGGCTCTTCCTTCCTGTCTCTGCGTGTGTGCCGATCCTGGCGGGAGCCATGGGGAAAGCGCCGCTTGAGCACCCGGCAAGATCGGGGCCCCCGGGGAAGCCCCGCTCCCCAGCCTGCCAGGGTGGGGGGATCGACGGCGGGGCCCGCCAGCACTGCTTCCCCACGGGCTCCGCGCGCAGCCACCTCTGCCTCATCTCAGCCGCACCACGGTTCTGCTTGGGAGGCACGCGCGTGCACCACCACCATTTCCCCCAGAGCTGGTTCCTCGGAAGGGGCAAAAGCCGCCGCCGCCGCCGCCGCAGCCGCCGCAGCGTGAAGACCGTGATGTCCGGCTCGACCTCAGCTCCATCGCCGCCTGGGGAGACATGGCTCACGCTGTTCCCTAGCTTGTTGTGCATTCTTTCAAAAAATCGGGACTTTTTTTAAAACGCCGCAGGACACGGGACAAATTGTTAAAAATCAGGACTGTCCCGCCAAAAGTGGGATGTCTGGTCACCTTAGGCTAAAGTTCATATTTAAAATATGACTGTTCTGCCACGATACTCTTCTATTCATTCCTAAAATAAATTTTCAGAAATGTTATGCTTTGTTTTAGTGAGTTGTTCTCTGCCCCTCCCATTTTTCATTTAGAATAGACACGATAAAATATTCTTGCTTAAGTTTAAGTTTATAATATAATGCATATCTTTTTTTTTGTTAACTAAAAAATGGCAAATTTTGCCTACCAGAGACATAACCTCATGGCCATTTGGAATTAGTGTTTTTGATAGCCATTACAAATTAGAAGCTGTTAAGAGTCCAACCATGTTACAAATAATGAATTAAATTCTTCCTTCTTCTGTATTGATTCCTTTGTCCTTGCTTGCTTAATTGATATATTGTGAGATCCCAAACTTGAAAAATAGCAGACAGTTCATTGTCTGGAAAGCTTGGTCAAAGTGTAGACTTCGATTTTCTGTTGTTGTTGTTGTTGTTGTTGTTGTTGTTATGTTATGTTATCATAACAACATCATCATCATCATCATCATCATCATCATCATTATTATTATTATTATTATTATTATTATTATTATTATTATTATGTTAATCTTTGGTGAGATTCACAGCCTTTGGGGCTGGTTGGTAGCTCAAGAGCTCGAGTCCTAACCAAGGACCTAGGAACTGTTAAGGTAACGTCGGAGGATATAAGCTGTTCCAAATAGGGTGGGTTTTTGTAAAGTCAGAATGTTCAAGTCCGATGAATTGAGAATTTCCAAATAGCAACGTAGCCCTTTAGGTGTTGCTCCAAGGGCTCCAAGTACAATGGGGACAACAGTTGATTTTTCCACAGTTGCTCAACTTCAATTTGCAAGTCCCAGTATTTTGTGATTTTTTCTTGCTGCTTATCTTCAACTCGTGCATCACCAGGTATAGCAATGTCAATAAACCAAACTTTTTTCTTTTCAACTATTGTTATGTCAGGTGTGTTGTAGGCCAAGTGCCTGTCAGTCTGAATTCTGAAATCCCACAAGATCTTGACTTTTAACTCTCTAGAACCTTCTCAACCTGATGTTCCCAGTGGTTTTTGCTGTACTCAAATCCAAACTTCTGGCACAATTTCCAGTGAATGATCTTAGCAACTCGGTCATTGTGTTGTAGGTGGTACTACTACTACTACTACTACTACTACTACTACTACTACTACTACTACTACTATAATTATTATTATAATTATAATTATTATTATACGATTGTATCACAGCGGCCAGTTTATTCGCCGGGTTTGGCATTGATTACTAGTCGGGCCCCACCCAGGGGCCTAGGACATCGTAACGTATTTTCATAATATACGTGCAGATCCAAGCAGTGCAGCTTTTTGCATTTGACTGATGGTGATTTTGTCAAGTTTTAACTGTTTTAAATGTAATTCCAGTGATTTTGAAATAGCACCTAGTGTACCGATTACCACTGGAATTACCACTACTGGTTTGTGCCATAATCGTTGAATTTCAATTTTTAAGTCCTGGTATTTCGCGACTTTTTCATGTTCCTTCTCCTCGACCCTGCTATCACCTGGTATTGCGATGTCTATGATTGTAACTTTCTTTTTCTCAACCAGTGTGATGTCTGGTGTGTTATGCGCTAGTATTTTGTCTGTTTGTATACGAAAATCCCACAGGATCTTGACCATCTGATTTTCGGTGACTTTTTTAGGCTTATGTTCCCATCAGTTTGTTGTTGTTTTAATATTATAATTTTTGCACAAATTCCAGTGGATCATTTGTGCTACTGAATTGTGCCGCAATTTATAATCAGTCTGCGTGATTTTTTTACAGCAGCTGAGTATGTGGTCAACAGTTTCATCAACTACTTTGCAGAGTCTGCATTTGGCATCATCAGAGGATTTTTCGATTTTGGCCTTAATGGCATTTGTTCGGATAGCTTGTTCTTGCGCAGCCAGGATTAGTGACTCTGTTTCTTTCTTTAATGTACCTGTTGTTAACCATAACCAAGTTTTTTCACTGTCCACTTTATCTTTTATTTTTTCCAGAAATTGACCATGTAAGGCTTTGTTCTGCCAAGTTTCCATTCTTGATTTTATCACATCTTTTCTGTATTCTTGTTTCGTCTGTTGGGCCTTCAGTAGATTTTTGTTCTTTACTTCGATTAATAGATGTTCTTGACTTTCTTTTAAATAATCAGCCAGTGCATGTTTTTCTTCTTCAACTATTTGCTTCACTTGTAATAATCCTCTGCCACCTGATTTTCGGGGCAGGTATAGTCTATCAGTGTCACTGCGTGGATGTAAACTGTAGTGCATTGTCATTAGTTTCCTGGTTTTTCGGTCCAAAATGTCCAAATCAGCTTGTGTCCAGTTAACTATACCAGCTGTGTATCTTATAACTGGTATGGCCCAGGTATTTATGGCCTTGATTGTATTTCCACCATTTAATTTAGATTTCAAAATTTTCCTAACTCTGTTGGTGTACTCTCTCCTGACAATAGTTTTTACTTCTCCATGTTTGATGTTATCCAACTGCAGAATGCCTAAGTATTTGTAGGCTTCATTTTCGTTGCATTTAATTTGTTGGCCATTGGGCATTTCAATTCCCACACATGCAGTGATTTTGTCTCTTTTTATGGATATAGTGGTGCATTTTTCCATGCCAAACTGCATTGAAATATCGGTGCTGAATACTTGGACTGTGTTTGTCAGTGATTGGATTTCTATTTCTGACTTACCATAGAGTTTCAAATCATCCATATATAATAAATGCGAAATTTTTTCAGCTTCTTTGGCTGTTTGGTAGCCTAATTTCATTTTTTTAAGATTACTGATAGCGGGATCATCGCGATGATGAAAAGAAGAGGTGAAAGTGAATCACCCTGGAAAATTCCTCGCTTGATATTAACCATTCCGTAGTTCTCATTCCCTACTGCCAACTCAGTTCTCCATTGTTTCATCGCCTTTTCAGTGAAGGATGTAATATTTTTGCTAATGCCATTAAGCAAGCATTTTATGATCCAACTATGTGGCATTTTATGATCCAACTATGTGGCAATGAGTCGAATGCCTTTTTATAATCAATCCAGACCATATTCAAATTCGTTTTTCTTTTCTTACAATTTTCTAATATCATTTTATCAACCAGGAGCTGATCTTTTGTGCCTCTGCTCCTTCTTTTATTGCCTTTTTGCTCTACTGGCAAGATGTTGTTTATTTTCAAATAATCCATAATATTATCTGCAATAATGCCTGTGAGTAATTTGAAGGTTGTTGCCAAGCATGTTATTGGTCTGTAGTTTTCAGGTATTGTTCCTTTAGTTGCATCTTTCTGAATCAAGTATGTTTTTCCAGTTGTCAACCATTCATCAATTTGACCATTTTGTAAAATTTCATTCAGTTGCCTGGCCAATATTGCATGTAAACTGGTCAGATATTTGAGCCAGAAACCATGTAATTGGTCATTTCCAGGTGATGTCCAATTCTTTACTTTTTTTACTCGATTTTTGACCATCTCAGTTGTTATTTCTAATACTTGCATTTGTTTGTTACCAATGCTTTTCTCAAAGTCATGTATCCACTTTGCTTCCTTATTGTAGTCCTTTGCATTTTCCCACAATCCTTTCCAGAATTCAGCTGTGGCCTGCTTTTCTGGTTTTTCACTTTTGGTGTCACCATTCACATTAAGACTTATATAAAAATGCCATTGGCCTGATCGAAATTGTTGATTTTGTTTGTATTGGATGATTCGTGCCTCATATCTCTCAATTTTTCTAGCTGTTGCTGTTATCTGCTGTTTTACAATCTCTACAGCGTCATAGATGTTTCTTGTATCCAATCTATATCTTCCGATTAGCTGATCTATGATTTTGCTGTTTTTAAACCTTTGCTCATGCATGTTCTTTAAGTTGCTAGCATCTGCCCTTAATTTTTTGACTTTTTGTTCTAATCGGATTTTTCACTTTGGCTTTGATGCTTTTTCCATTGTGTGCTTAGGTGCTTTGATTTTAATGCCTAGTTCATTAGTGACTGTTACAGCTGCACTGTACATTAACTGATTCATTTCCAAGATGGATCCCGATTCAATTGTTGAAAGCACTGCATTAACCATTTTCATGATAGGACCCAAAATTTTCTTAGGGACAATTTTTAATGATGGTAAATGTTGCCTTTCCTCACTAGCCAGAAAATGCTCCATGATCTTGTCCTTCAGTTCTTTTTCTTTTTGAGTTGGTTCATCGGTTGGTTCAATGGTAACTGGTTCTGGTGGTAGTGTTGTTATTTCTTTCCGAACAGCTTCCTCTGGGAGTTCTACTACAATTTCTTTAGTTGTGTCTTGAGTATCAGCTAATTCCTCTTGTGATTTTTTTTCCAATTTGCCTGAATTTCCTCAAGTTCAACTTCGCTAAACACTTTATTCCATATAATAAATCGCCTTTGATCTGCTAGTTGTTGTTCACTAACATTTAAATCTGGATATTGTTGTTTCCATAAATCATACATTCGCTTTAAGTAGCCTCTTTTTTTTGGCTCTGAGTTGTAATAACAGGCCATTATGGCACGATTTTCATCTTCACTATATTTTTGTCATTTTGTTGGCTGGTCCACTTATAGCCCACCTGTCGACGGATGCCCAGGGACCTCAACATCCACCGCGGCCCTGTTAACCTGCACGACGACTGATGCGGTATATAATTTTTAGCCGTTTCTTTCACCATATTGTATGGGTTGGCAAGTTTTTATGGGGCCAGGTTGCCAACCTGACCCCAATCCTCCTCCTTTCTCATCTGGGCTTGGGACTGGCAATGGTGCAGTTGTTGTTGTTGTTGTTGTTGTTGTTGTTCTTCTTCTTCTTCTTCTTCTTCTTCTTCTTCTTCTTCTTCTTCTTATTATTATTATTATTATTATTATTATTATTATTATTGCCTCTTTGCACCCTTTTGACATAGGACAGCAGCTTTACATGTTGGAAATTCCGTTCATACTACAGAATTTAATAAAATGGTCTTATAATAATTATTCATAAAATAGTCGTATAATAATTATTCATAAAATGTTGTTAGAATATATTAAATTAGATGTTCAAGAGCATCAGAAAACATGAAACAAGGAACTGAAATGTACAGATGCCATTGGCAATTGTAGCCACATTTCTAAAATTTAAAATGTAATTACTTCAACAAATAATGTGTTGTATCTCTGGATGCTTATGTGTCTTTTTGGGAAGTGATGATTATACAATACAATACAATACAATACAATACAATACAATACAATACAATACAATAGTAGAGTTGGAAGGGACCTTGGAGGTCTTCTAGTCCAACCCCCTGCCTAGGCAGGAAACCCTATACCGTTTCAGACAAATAGCTATCCAACATCTTCTTAAAGACTTCCAGTGTTGGGGCATTCACAACTTCTGGAGGCAAGCTGTTCCACTGATTAATTGTTCTCACTGTCAGGAAATTCCTCCTCAGTTCTAAATTGCTTCTCTCCTTGATTAGTTTCCACCCATTGCTTCTTGTTCTACCCTCAGGTGCTTTGGAGAATAGTTTGACTCCCTCTTCTTTGTGGCAACCTCTGAGATATTGGAATAATGCTATCATGTCTCCCCTAGTCCTTCTTTCTCTTAAGCTAAACATACCCAGTTCCTGCAACCGTTCTTCATATGTTTTAGACTCCAGGCCCCTAATCATCTTTGTTGCTCTTCTCTGCACTCTTTCTAGAGTCTCCACATCTTTTTTACATCGTGGCGACCAGAACTGAATGCAGTATTCCAAGTGTGGCCTTACCAAGGCATTATAAAGTGGTATTAACACTTCACGTGATCTTGATTCTATCCCTCTGTTGATGCAGCCTAGAACTGTGTTGGCTTTTTTGGCAGCTGCTGCACACTGCTGGCTCATATTTAAATGGTTGTCCACTAGGACTCCAAGATCCCTTTCACAGTTACTACTATGATGCAGAATTTTTGGGAGATGTGCTCAAAATGCAATACGGCTTCATATGCTCTGGGTTTGAGTGTCTCCCTGGGGGGGCAAAATATATTTTGCTCTGGAAAACTCTCTGGTTTTTATAAATGTCCATCTTCCCTGAGTTATAGAACAATAGTTTTGAAAATTAATAGCTTGACAATGGAAAGATATGCTGCATTGTTTTATGACTGACAGAAAAAGAAAGTTATTACAACCTTGGAAGGCTACTCATTCTTGTCAATGATAAAATAGTCTGTAAAATCTGCCTCTCTTCATATTTGAACAATCTTTTTATCACTGGAATTCTATATTAGGAGACCACTTAGAAATCTGAATTGTAGATGCCAGCTTATATACTTCAGTTTAGATTCACATTTTTTTTCTCATTGCTAAGTAACCTGATTAAAATATTTACTGTAGAATATAACGGCAGACTATGGAGGTAGCCTTGAAGAAGAAATACAGGAACTGTTAAGTAAACATCAGCTTAGCCCTAGAAAAGGAGAGGGGTAAAAAAGAAACTCAAGAGATGCCCACTTCGATTTTGTTTGGTAGAAGTGAGGGGAGACGGAAGTTCTGGCAGGCTTTCAGCAATCTGTTATGTGACTTCCTCCCACTTTTAAAAATCACTGGACAATCCACAATCCCTTGGGTCATTCTTTTTTCCACATATAATATAGACTTATGCTATCATCTTTCTTTCTTTCTTTCTTTCTTTCTTTCTTTCTTTCTTTCTTTCTTTCTTTCATTCATTCATTCTTTCTTTCTCCTCCTCCTCCTTATCCTTCTTCATCTATCAATCTATCAATCAATCAATCTATCTATAATCTATCTTTAAATATGCTTTTGCAGTGCTTGCAATATTTGTATGCTGATGTATCACACTTTAACATAGCTTCTGGGAGTAATAGTGGAATAACACTGGATCAAAAATGAGGAAGGGTCAAAAAAGGCAAGTTGACAGATGTAGCATCATAATCCAAGACCTACCCCTTGGACGAAAGGTTCAACGTGGACCAGAGGTGGGTTCCTACTGGTTTGGACCGGTTCAGCCGAGTAGATAGTAACTCAGCCTGCCAACCCCCCTGAACCAATTTATTTTTTGCTTCAGCACATGTGCAGAAGCATTTTTTAGAACTGTGCATGCACGCATAGCGTGCATCAAGCAAGCATGCGCAAAGCACCCACATGCCCACAGCACATCCCTGAACGAACCGGCAGTAGAAGCAGCCGGAACCCACCCCTGACCTGGACATAATGTAGCATCTGGTGCCTTGCCTGGTTTGACACTTTGTCCCCATGGGTATTGTGACATTGAACAAATCCTGCCCTTACAAGGCTTTTCCCCTTCCTCTGTCATAGAGTGAAAGAGCAGAACAAGCTTATGTAGGGCCAACACTTTCTCTCTGGGGTGGATTGTTGTCTAATTTGGAACTGTTACTTTGTCCTTGCATGGTCACTGGTCGCCCTCTCATTGGTAATACAGCAAGTTAAAATAGATGGGGGGAAACAGAAGAACTGTTTCGAACAGATAAGACGCCTTCCCTTCCCATCTCTGATGATTCTATAAGGAATCTACAGCCTTCCCTTTGAGTTCGCTTCCCTTTAATCTGTCCTTCGACCTTCACAAACAGCTAAGTAAAGACAAGACAAACAGTACCTTAAATGAGCACTATGTTAATCAACTAGGACCTTTCAAAACATTTTCTCCTGGGGGTGAAATTCTAGCAGATTACGGAATGCATTCAAGTAGGAATAGCATAAGGAATTTGGAAAGCATGTGTGAAACATTTTCCGAGATGAACTCCACCAGGTGTGTGCACGCCTACTGTTTCCATAATACAGAGCTGACCTTGCAGGCTGACGATTCCTGGTCAAAAAAGAGCCAGTGAATGACGTAAATATCTCTTTTGGGGGACATTGTTTTCTTCCTTCCCTATTGCAAAAGTGCTTGGTTCTCCCACCTGTTTCATATTGTGCATCTTTCTTAGTTTTCCCCCTAGTTCATGATCTGGATGCTAAATTTGCCTTGGTTCCATAATGTTCTTTTTCTTGTTGCAATCTAGTCAATACTGGATTTTGAAAAAAAGAATGCCTGGTAGCTGTCATTTAGTTCATCTTATCTTCTCTACCACATGCTTACTTACGACATTCAGAAAGTGCTTGGGCATATTAGGCATTCTTTTAAAAAGCCTATAAATTTAGTTTGCTCACTGGGGACGGGAATGATTTGTATTTGTAACCTAAAGAATATGGTTTGCATAATTAGGTTTGAAAGAGGATTAGAATGTGACTGAAATAATGACTATGTATATATTTCTCTTCTTTCCTATGTAAAGCATTTATTAGTACTTCTCATAAATCACACACTTTGATTGCAATCCCATTTTAAATAAGAGTATATTTATTCAGATTATGTATAATTCCATTTCCAACTTAGCTCATCAGTGTCATCTACATCTAAATGATCTCTTCCAATTTTCTTTTTTGCTTCCAACAGCACTTTTGCTTCTGTTTGAATAAGCTCTCTAAAAGAAAAAATTAGCGTGAGAAAATTTCAGCCCCAAGAATAAATCATATTTGAGGTGTGATTCAGGCTGCCTAGTATGTCTATTTCCCTTTTAGAAAAAAGTATAATCTTGGGGACCAGTTACTCCCCAAGTTAATAATAAATCCAGTGTGAAACCCTTTTCTCTCACCTTTCCAAGAATCACTCTGCTTGTGGCAATAACATTTTGTTCTCCTAATGACAATGAAATCATGATAAAAAGTTTGTCCAGTTGTTGGGGGAGGAGGAGGGAGAGAAGAAGCAACATATAGTTATCAGGTATTGTTATTGGTCATTGCTTGGTTATAGCCTTTTAAAGAAGAAATTAGAACTCTATTTATGAGATTAGTTTTTTTTCTAAATGAAAATATTTCTGCCTATTGGAAAGATATCTATTATGGATTAGTATTATGAGTGAATCAAGCACTATAACATGGCTTATTCAGCAATCATAATAGATCACTGTGTTCGCAAATTGTGTTAAATTATGACTGCTTAATATGGCTTCTTGAATGAAAAATAATTGGTTGGGCTTGCATGTAATTAAACATTTTATTTAATCAGAAGGTTGGAAAGGTCTAAACTAGTGTTTCTCAACTTTGGCAAGCTGACTGGGGAATTTAGGAAGTTGAAGTCTACTCATCTGAAAACTGATACAGTTGAGAAATGCTACCTTAAACACACACTCAAAATGGTAAGAAACTTCGTGCTGCCTCTTTTTTATAGCCTGCCCACAAGAGCTGTGGCTGGTGTTACTGTGAGGCTGGAACTAAATTTTCTGGAGTTCATATTTTTGAGAGGGTCGGCTTGTGGTTTTAAAAAGACTACTTCCATTTTGCCGTTTAGACTCCTCAAAAACAGAAAACTTGTCTGATCATGAGAGGTAAAAGCAACTTTTTATTCCTTTGAATTTGGGTCCCTTTTACTTTGGGGATGGGCTAGCAAGAAGATATAAATTGGGTCCTAGTCAAACTATCAGTTCAGTAAAGAACCAGAAAGGGAAAAAATTGTTCTAGCATCCCTAAAAGAGAGGTGTAATATGCTTGCTTCTATAAAGGATAAGAATTTTGTTTTATTTCCATTTTCCTTAAGATTTAGTTCAAATCAATTTTCCTGCCATTTCCAGCCATTGGATCCAGTCCTGTTTTCATGTTCTATTTTCTTTTGCTGAGGGTCTGAAACCACAATAGTCCTAGGCAATGGTGCACCAAAGCCCAAGGATATCCTTTGCTCACTCTATAATTGAAAAGATTCTCAGCCTCTTCTGTGCTGGTCAGCACAGATTTTTCTTCTTCTTGTGATATATGCTGCACACATGGCCCCATATATGTTGATGGATGTATACTAGGGATGGAAAATGCATGGCCACAAGTATTTGGTCTCCTGTGATAAAATAAATTGTAGCTGGGCAATAAGAAGCTTCAGTAAATTGAGGGTATTAAGCAGGAAAAAGGAAGAAAAGATCCTGGATGTTTGTTTATATTTAGCAATAGGTATGTGCTAAAATATAAATAAAACCCTCTAAAGTCATGCTTGAGTAGCAAGAAGATAAATACAAGTCCAGGTGTCATTGATCTATGATGATACCAAAGTCAAAAGATGTGTTAGACTATTTTTTTCTATTTGGAAGAATTGTAAGAAAAGCTTTGCGCCCAAGTAGACATTGCTGATATTACTTAGGAGCCATTAGATTGCAGTATTGCAGGCTAATTCTGTCCACAGTCTGGAGTTCAATCCTGACCAGCTCAAGATAGATTCAGCATTCCATCCTTCAAAAGTCAGTAAAATGAGGACTCAGATTATTTGGGCCGATATGCTGACTCTGTAAATTGCTTAGAGAGGGCTTAAAGCAATGTGAAGTGATACTTAAGTCTAAGTACTAAGTGTTATTGCCTCTGTAAACCAGAAAGATATCTGACAAAAGAGCAACAAGCTTCTGCTAACTTTTTCATAATGTCTAGTTTAACTTTTCTTTTATTGCAATGTCCTAAATTTTCCAGAGTGGTCTTGCATTATTCCCTGGTAAAAGGAGCAGAGTGATGTGGGGCATCATGGCATGGGCCTTACGCTTACTCTACATTAGAATCTGTGGTCCAGAGGTGTCTGTGGGCATAGGGGACAATGACCAAAACCATTGTGCCAACATAGTTCAAGGTCTGCCTCTTTTGCCCATGTGTTGCAATGTATGAAAAGGACAGAGTTTGCAAGCCTCTGATGTGCTTTTTTATCACTTTGATAAGCATGGGATCCTGTCGATTCCTCTGCTGTGATCATTGAGATGCGGTTCTACTTTTCCTTAAAGGACTCAAAGGTTTATATAAAATAAATTTTTCCCTGTGGGAGACATAGGCTGAAATATGAATCTATCTATTATACACACTGGTTGTCCAGTTTCCAGCATATATCTTCAGCCGTGCTAGTAGGGAACACCAGGCACTGAATGAAATAGCCAGAGCATAAGTTAACTCAGTGTTGCCATGAGTAGTTGAGAAATATGTTGGTTTAGAAATATAATAAATTAATATATAAATAAGTTCGAGGCAGCTACTCTGGTTCCCAGGAACAATATTCAGCCTGCAATCTGATATCCATTTGACTCTTTGAGTGAACTCCATTAAATTCAGGGAGATTTGCTTTTGATTGTGCTGGAAAGTTCAAACCTATATGTACTTGTTCAGAAATAAGATCTTCTGATATTAATCTCAGACAAGGATTGCAACCAAAATGATTTATATCATGTAGGAAGCCTATAAAGAAGAATATGACTTTTTAATGTTATTTCCTTATAAATTGTTCTGTATATTTTAGATCTGAAAATATCATGGCTTTAGTATTTTCACTCTCCCAGAAGAAAAGGTTCTGGAGCTCAAATCTCCTGTTTTCTTTATGATTAATATTGGTGGATGCTACAACTTTTCTCAGATCATTTGATGGGTATTTTGCACTACCTCTATACCTCAGTTTTGTGTAGACTTGAGGCTTTTGAAGGCTTCCACGTATTCAGCTTCCTAGCTATCAAGCCTGACTTTTTCTTTTTGATTTGCTAAGAAAAGAGAACAGGGAGCCTTGTTTTCCAAGATTATAACAATAACAACAAAAACAGAATTTAAAAATGTGCCAAGGTCATTTCTTTTTCATTGCAATTGCAACGCATTGTGAATAGCTTTGTTATTTTTCCTGCAAAATGGTTCATATATGCATTTTAAAATAATAATAATAATAATCCTAAAGCACGTAGCATGTATCTCAAGACGGGTGCCAGAGATGGTAGCCTTTTAAGCAGACTATGTTCAGAAGTGGAGGTGTTGGATTCACACTTGAAATGTAGATTTTCTTAACCATCTTCAATGCCTGACAAGATTTTACCCTGAGAAGTACATAATATCACAAAAAAAATCCAGATACTTTTAAATCCTTGAAAATCCTCCCTTTTTCGCTACCTGCAATTGCAATGTATTTGGATTAAAGTCCAGTGACTACTTTCATGAAAATCAATTGAAACACTCCTAATTAGTTAACTAGAAAGAGCAAATCAAAGTCTTTAATTCTAAACCTAGGAAAAGGGCAAATTCTGCACACATTTGTGAAAATGTTCAAATACAAAGAGAAAGAAAAGAAAACTATTCTTTCCAGAAATCATTGTTATGTTTGTTTAAAATATGAAAAAAAAAACATTTAAAAAATGTGGGGAGTTGTAGAGACAGCAAATGTTCACTAGAATAGTGATGATCATAGGAAAGCAAAAATGGAAGTAGCAGTTATTAGAAAGAACCGTTGACTGAAGTTCTTTGAGATAAATGCCCAGTGAAGAATGACTTGATTACAGTGAAAAAAATTACTTGTATCTAATAGCAAGTTTCTCCAAATCTGCTGTTGTATTAAGATGGTGGAAGTTATAGCTCAATTCATCTGGAGCATATTTGTCTGAGAAAGGCTGAATTAGTATATACAAAACAGTTTCCAAAAAGTTGGTGTTGACATTTAAAGAAGCAATTCTTTTGAAACTACAGCTGCGATATTTTCAGTTATTTGGGATAAAGATAACTCAGTGATAATCTCAGAAATGCCTATGATGTCTTTAACAAGTTTGCAGTATTTCTGAAGCAAAAACTTTTCAGTGGCCAGTTATAATGCAGAATAGTTGAATTATGTTGCTCATGTCATCCAATTCTAACTCACCTAGCTGAAAAAGGACTTTAGAAAAAAACAACAGATGCCATCTTTCTTAACTACCACCAACATCCAAGAAGGATTGTATATATTATCATCCGATAGCTGTTTTGTAAATGACTAGTTTTAATAAGTATTTGTGCTTTATGCTTTTGATTTCCTTCTGACCTCATTATTTACAGTTTCCCACCCTCCTGCTTCTATGTGTATTCATAGTTATAACTCAACTAACACTTCATGCATCTAGTGAGCTGAACTTCAGTCCAGAAAAAAAACCTATGCTATAATCAACATGTTTGTCTTTCAAGTGATCCCAGATTATTGCTTTTCCCACAACAGACTAGAATGGTTTCTTCTGAAAATCAGACTCTCCCTTTTGCTTGAATTTCAATACAAACCTATTCCTAGATTTCTGAGAAAAGCAGTATATGGTCTTGGAATCAGAAGAGCTGAAGAAAAGTATAAGAGAAGTTGAATTATTCTAAAGGAAACCTTTCCCGTCCATGGCAGAACATTGGAGCTAAATTCTCTACAGTTAGTCCATAATTTTAAGTCAGTCACCTTCACTGGGGGAAAAAATGAAATTTCCAATCTTTGGAAAATTATTGCTATATTCATTCAAATATGGGAGGGAGCCTACTGCTTCCCTTTTGCCTTTCAGCTCCACCCTAGGAGCCTTCCAGGCAGAAAATCATTTTTGTGTTGCATTTGTGTTGATAAATAAATAAAGGGAGACTAGTATAGATCTATTTCAAGCTATTTAGTTCTCATTAGTTAGCCATACCCTTACTGGGATTCGAACCTAGGCTGTTTTACATGTTAGGCAGTTGTATTAGCCTCTAAGCCACAACCTCTCGTCCCCTATCAGCTGAACTGAGGAAATGATTAAGTGTTATGTCAAAGCACCTGGTGTGCCCAAATATGGGAGGGAGAACCTGCTTCCCTTTTGCCTTTCAGTTCCACCCTAGGAGCCTTCCAGGCAGAAAACCATGTTTGTGTTGCATTTGTGTTGATAAATAAATAAAGGGAGACTAGTACAGATCTATTTCAAGCTATTTAGAATAGAAGGCAAAGAATTTAGAAAAGATCACAAACTATCAAGATCTGAAAATCAAAGTTGAAAGATAATGGCATAAACCAGTCGTGGTGGTCAGTGGTTACTGGCATACTGGGTTCCATGCAAAAAATTTTTTGAATGGCACTTCAAAAATCAACACATTGATGAAAGGTCTATCTATCAATTACAAAAGGACACACTGTTTTGATCTGACTGTAGAATTGTTATAAATGTTTTCAAGTGTGTGGGACTTATATTAAGTTCTCATTGGGAACTATTGCTATTATTTGTGGGATACACGTTTGCAACAGAGGTGGGTTGCTGCCGGTTCGGCCCGGTTCAGCAGAACCGGTAGTGGCCTGGAGCAGCTGAGAGCGAACAGGTACAGTGGCTCTTTTGGCCCACCCACCCTGCTCCACACCTGTTTTTATGGCAAAAGACAAATTGTGCACACGCGCACAGCGTGTGGTGCCTGTGCAAGCCCCGACAATCAGCTGGTTATCCCAGGGGCAGCAGGTTGCCAGGCATGCACAGCGCAAGTCAGGCTCACACACACAGAAACGGAATGTGCACGCGCGCAGTCAGTAAACCGGTAGTGATGACCGCCACTGGTTTGCAAGCAGCCTAGTAGTTTGCTTGTAGTCTGCAGACAGTCAGCATCTGCTCATCATTCTTTTTCAAAATAGTGAATGAAGTTTTTGTTTAAATTGCTTCATAAATTTAGGGTTTCCCTCTCCCTTGGGCAGACTAGAAAGAAAAAAAATAGGCGAATTCTGGGTTATGGCATTAAACAACATGGATGGTTGTGGAAAATTCAGTCTCTGACAACCTGGAGTTGTTTAGGAGTAAAATTACTCCATCTGATTTAGCTGCTTGGGATAATTAACTGAATTATGGCACTCACAAAGCGTATTAACTCTCAATTAAGTGCAAAAGTGTTGCACAAGATTTTTCCAGGATTCCTTCTTTCCTTCCTTCTTTAGAAAGAACTGGAAGAGATTTAAATCAGAAATGGGCAACTGTAGCTCTCCAGATATTCCTGAAATACAATTCCAAAGCAGTGAAGTAGAAGGCGGCTGCTGGGGGCTGTACTTTAACACATGGAGAGCCACAACTTCCCCATCCCATTTATAAATGAGACAGGCCTGAGTACACTCTCCATATATCTTCCCACTTAAATACATTTATTACTATTCCATCCATTTTTAAAAATACTCTTTCGGCTTGATGTAGAGTTAAACTTTCCATTTTCTCCTTTAAATCTCCATTGTTGAATAAGTGCACCCTTTATAGCTTGACATTTCTTCGTCTCTATATTTATTATCTACACTCGAGCCTTTTATGTTTAATCTTGTAGTCTGATGTAGAGCTACAATATTTCTTCTCAATATTTTGCATATAATTTTTTTGTGTGCCCATCTCTTTTAAAGCTTTGACACCTGCCCTCCCATACCCAGAATGAAACCTTGAGTAGAGAGGCTGAAATCTGAAATTTTAAATTATAGTGTGGCATTTGCTACTTTGAACAGTGTAACAGAGAAGGACAGCCTCTTGCATGTTGTGATCATCTATCCATCAAAAATAAGAAGCACTCTATTGTCAAGACAACCTGTGTGGCTATATGTCACTTTTGCTCTGCATTTTGTTTTAGCCAAAATAATAAACCAATAGCATTTCCCCACTTTTATCTGCTTCTATTCCTTTTTGTGGTTTTGAGAATTGTTGTTTTCCCCTATCTATCTTTCAATGAACTTTCATACTGCACTGTAAACTGTGTAAGAAGGAATGTAATTTGTTCACATGAAAGGGAAAATGCCAACTCTACATAACAAGTGTGAAATCTGGGAAAAAGAACATCAGAATAAACTGAAACAGAAAGAAATGTGAGCAACCTTGTGGGATTAAAAAAATCTATCTAGGATAGTACAATAGGTCTCAGAGGTCTTTTCCTGCATAGAGTTATGGGTGTAACCTATGCTGTAGACAATTCAACAGGAATTTCTGGAGAGCTGGTGAGTGAGACATAATTTATCTGACAAATTTAGTGTCTTGCTTGAGAAGTATCCACAAGCAAATAGTTCCCCTATCCCAAATGTGCATGTTACAGGAAGAAGTTCAATGTGTTCCAGATTTTAAGGCTGAACAAGTTTTCTTGTGGGTTTGACTTTTCCGAAGCAACAGGGTTGATTTTCCATCCCCACCCCCAGCAAATATTACAGTTGTCACTATTCTCAGAAAAGACAAATCAGGCAGACCCAGAAGCTTTTGGACGACTTGTAATTGTAAATCCAAGCATTTGATTGCTGAAGGAACTGCTTGTCTTGGCCCACAAAACTCTTGTAATGTCCTGGCTATAAAAGTTGATGGAGGCGCCCTCAGTGAAATCAGTCAGCTGAGTCCTATCCAATTCAAGCCAAACCAATGTTTCTTATTCAGTAGCCTCAGTTCAGAGACTGAGGTGAAAGTATTGGCCAGGTCTAGACAGAGGATCAAAATCAAGTTGATGTAGAAACTTGTTTCAATGTTTGAGAGCTCTTAGTCAGAAGTTTCAAGTCTCCATCTGAGCAGTGGTGAAATTCAATTTTTTTTACTACTGGTTCTGTGGGCGTGGCTTGGCGGGGTTGGCTTGGCGGTGTGATAAGGGAAGGATACTGCAAAATTTCCATTCCCACCCCACTCAGGGGCCAGCCAGAGGTGGCATTTGCCGGTTCTCCGAATTACTCAAAATTTCCACGACTGGTTCTCCAGAACCTGTCAGAACCTGCTGGATTTCACCCCTGCATCTGAGTACAGATGGTTAATCATCTTTGATTTCTTAAAGCCACTCAGGAGCATCCTTTCAATGTCCCCCAAAGCACTTGCGTGCACCCCTGTCTTCTAGTTTCTCACCATAAAGTTATGGTGGTTACACAAACTGGATGATTAAAAATCGAAAGTGTGAGCCTCTAGGGGCAAAATCAAGAGAAGGTGATTTAGCCTCCAGACCTTGATCTTTCAGCACCATGGCTATCAATGATATTATCCCAAATTCTTCCTCCTATACTGATGATTCATATATAGGATTATGATAACTGGGTTGCAACAGTAAAGGATCAATTGGCAATAATCAAGTGGTTACATGATTGGCCATCTAATGGAAGAGGATTAGCAGGAGGATGGAACTCTCTTGGGTAGGAGAAAGGCATCTTGTTCATCTTTGCTCTTTCTCCTCTTCCTGGCTAATAAATGGGGTTGGTAAGGTCTTCCTTTCTCAGGAAACACAAACTGTATGTATACATCAGAAGTGTCTGAGTTAATTAAATTATATTGGAGTATGTCCATGTCTATATCTACATTCATTTCCCTAACTCTCCATGTAGTGGTGTCTGATGTGACATCATTGGTAATAGGAACATGGTATCTTGTATAACTTGTGTGCAAGGTAAGTCAAATATTTAATAAATGTCTGCAGTTGCCTGTTCAGAGTAACCCTGTGTTCAGCATTACCATCTCATAAGCTCATATCATATCTTAGAATTAAGAACTGAGGAAAGTGATGTATTTTAAGAATGGTTCCAGGATGTCATGCTGGCGGAAATGTGTTCAGGCAGCGCTGGCTCAATGGCCTTGAAACAAAGATGAACCCCATCCCTTAGAGTTTGCAGCAACTAGTGGAATAAAATTTGCAGGCACTCCTTTACCCCGACTCTAAGGACAAGTCTGACCAATGGAGCTCATGAGACATCTAGTATTTTCTCCATTATGCCCATAGAATCCAACTCTTCCCAAGTACTAAGTCCTCCTTTTCTACAACTTCTCAAGATTATCCAGAGCAGGGCTATCAAGATTTCTATGACTTCCAACTTTTGGAAGTTTTCACTGAGTGGTGATCTGGGTCACATTTCAAAGTTACCTTCTCAGAAACAGCAAAGTAAAGGTAAACATAACGCGAATATAATTAAATGCAGCTACAGTGAGTATCCTGCATTGATTTATTTCATTTATATACCTTCTCTCTATTCAAATACATAGAACGTAGAATGTAGAATCATAGGGTGGGAAGGAACCTTGGAGGTCTTTTAGTCCTGCTTAAGCAGGAGAGCTTATATTATCATGATCAAATGTCTCTTTTTGAGACACGTATTTAAGGTGGTTAACCTATTGGGATATTCATTGCTATCTAATCTATAGAAAATATATTACATAAAGAAGAGTCAGAAGGATACCATATACTGTCACCTGATCTTGAGGAACTATCAATCTTCCACATCAGATTGGGGTGTATGGATGGAGGGTTGGATGGATGAGATAATACGACCAGCAAAAGGAGATTATCTTTTTATGGATACTCTGAAAACACAACCCTAATCTTTCAGTTGTTTTGGAACAGCTGATTGTTTTTTATGATGTTGTTGATGATGTTGTTGCTTAGCACACCATGTCTCTGGCCATTATGCATCAGAAATAGGATCTCCAGAGCAATGTAGCAATGTCTGGATAGTTCTTATGTGCTAGGGATGTATTTTAATAGCTTCATTCTGCTATCACTGAGGCAACGTAACAATATTTAGATGATTCTAGAAGATGGTAGAACTCATTAGTGAGTACATAATCGTGTCACTACATCACTTTCTAGCAAAAACTTCACTTCTTTACGTAAATTATTTAGTTTCTCAAGACTCGGTAGCAACAACAATAAAAATATAAAAAGTTGTAGTAGTAGCAGCAGCAGGAGCAGCAGCAGGAGCAACAACAATAGTAGTTCTTTGAAAGACTGCTGTGTTCCAAAGTATAAAATAATGCTGTGGAGACATTTATTTATTGTGGCCACAAGATGGTGCTAAGTGTAATTTGGACTGGCTGAAAGCTTCTCTCTATTGTCTCTTTCTCTTTATTGTCTTTCTGTTTCCCATGGGATAGCTGGGGCTAATTGATTCAGGTTAGCGCTAACAAAGAGGGGGCTGTTCTTGGATCACTAGGGCAATCTTGGAGCTAAGGAGTCAAGGTTTATAGACTAATACTAGCAAGAAATCTAAACAGCAAGCCCATTTATTCTCATCTGAGCCACAAGACTTACGCTTAAAAATTTGTACCATTCTTAGAATGAATGACCCCTTGCAGACCCAGTTGGGGAATACTTTTCGAAGGAGCACTGGAGAAGAGCAATTGGTCAGAGACAGAGCTGCTCTCTGGCTCTTAAATCAATGCCTTGCTATCAAGCAAAGAATAGAAGGCAGTGACACAAACAAAGTGCTAAACTGCAAAACCGATTTCCTTATAATCAATCTTATTTCTTAGCCAGGCTTCCTCACCACCTTTAAGTTCAGGTTAATTAGCATCATATAAAATAGATGGTGAGCTATTCTGGCCAGCCAATTCTACTTGCCTTCTACACAGAGGATACCTGAAACAAGACCCAACATCCTGCAAGACCCTGTTAATTTTCCACTGATTAAATAAGGATAAATTGTGCAGCATTCCCCCCTAAAGATGCTGCAGAAGTGGGAGAGATGGTCACAATGCCAGCAAAATAGGACAATTGTGATAGTGTTGCCTGTGGATTGGTTTACCAGATGTACCATCTTCAGCAATAAGGATCCTTACCACTCTGATAATATTTCTTCTTGGGCTGCTATAAGACATTGTAGGCAATGTTAATGTCACTATCCTAATTTGCTGGAGAAGAGAAGAGCATACTCCTAAATTGAATCTCATCAATTATATCCAAAATACTGCCTGCCATTTTATCTATGTGCAAGGAACATTAGATTTTTAATTTAAGACATTGCCCTTTTTTTCCTTATAGGTGATTAAATACATTTTCTAACCATTAGAAAAAATTCATTTCTAAAAGTAAATAAAAAGAAAGAAATGTAAGAAATGCATACTAACATACATACAGTTTGCTGCAGTGATTAAGGTGCTAGCCCAGAAAGCCGCAGACTATCTTAGATATCTTTTGGGCCTGAAAGCAGATTGGGTCACTCTACTTTGGCCTAACCCACTTTAGGAGGTCATTGTGGGGAAAATAGAAGGCAGGCGTGTTAAGTATGCTTGTCAGCTTGAGTTGAAAATGCAAACACAGGTAGGTAGGTAGATACATAGGATAGGATAGGATGGAGGTTGGATGAGTGGGTGGGTGGGTGGGTGAGTGGGTGGGTGGGTGGATGGATGGATGGATGGATGGATAGATAGATAGATAGATAGATAGATAGATAGATAGATAGATAGATAAAAAGAATAAAAATCTAATAAGACACCTGTCTATCTCAGATCTTTAGTAAGTGGATAAAAATGCCCAATCCAATCTAAACATCTGGCTGACTGGAATGAATCATCATAATAATAATGCATGTGACTCTTTCTCTCCTTATTTAAAGTTGAAAAAGCTGTCAAAATTGTATTTTAGAAATGGAATAAATTTCTTTGAAATATTCAATTTGTCTTCTAAATTTGTTACTAGATTGCTATTTCAGAAGGAAATCATCCATCCATCCATTCCAGTTAGCCACACAGAAGTACCAACAAGTGGCATATTTATGTCAGGAAGTATGTGCAAAGAGACCTGCCTGACATGGTTTAAGAGGACATGCCAAATCTGGTTGGAAAAGGTGGCACCAGGTGCCAAGCCATTAAAACTTTTTTTAAGGTTAACATTAAGAGAGTATCAGATGAAGTTCAGAGGAACTTTAATCAGTTTACTAGTTCTAATTCTCCAAGTAGATCCACATAGGATTGCAGGCATAAACTAGCTGGGAACTATGGGATTATAGAATTAGAAATGAATTTGAAAATATATAGTCATATTCTTTTTCAATCCCAGAATTTTATCATACTGAATGTAGTGGCAGCATTCTTAAGAACCTCTAATTAATATATATCCACCAAAGGAGAGCTACTGCCTCTAAGGACAGTTTCTTCCAAATTGAAAAGCCTGCCTTAACAAGGTTCACTTGAACTTTAGTTAAAAATTGCCTTTCTGCAATTTCCATCCTTTGGTTCTAATTTGGTTGCCTGGAACAGCAACAACAAAACAATGTTAGGGCTTTTCCGTAATAATCAGATTATAGTAGAATCTAGTGGAGTGTTTCTGACAGTTTTACGCATTTGTTTATTGGATTGTTTTCTGACTGCAGTCTTGTGACTCTTCCAGTTACAATGCCACAATAAAAATAATAGCAATGCAATTAAAAGAGTGTTCAGTCTGCATTGCAATGCAAAACAACAAGTAGGAAAAAAAAAAAAGAATAACAGGAGGCGCAGGTAAGTTGCTGAAAAACCTTGAAAGAAAGCTCTACTTTTGAGAATGTACTAAAAGCTATCGGGGAAGGGACCAGTCGGATTTCAGTGGGAAGATCATTCTACAACGTTGGCTCTGCTATGGAAAAGTCCTGCCTTCTAGTTTTATCTCCTTTGACACTCGGGAAATATGTGCAAAGAGACTTGCCTGGGTTTTAACAGGATAGGCCCAATCTGGTTGGAAAACTTAGCTCCAGGTCAGGGGTGGTATTCTACTGTATCAGACTGCTTCACACAAACCAGTAGTGGAAATCGCGGGTTGTCCTGCCCATCCGTTCTGGCTCTATTTCATCCTATTTAGGGATGTTTTTTGAGCAAAGCGCATGCACGGAAGGCTGGGCGCATGCATGGACATGCACACGCATATTTGCGAACAGTAGGGAGGGTAAGTGAAAACCACCCCTGCTCCAGGCACCAAGCATTAAGACTTTTTTAAGGTTAACGCTAGCACTTTAAATTGTGTTTGGAAATGAGTAAGCAGTGCAGGGGCCCAATCTATGGATCCACAGTAATATATTGCCAATGCCCGGTGTCAGAGAAACACAGGCTGCCATGTTCCAAAACAGTTGCAATTTCTGGGAAGGATTAAGAGGCAATCCCATGTAAAGAGCATTGCAGCTCTATCTGCAGGTTGATCAGGGCATGAGTTACTGTTCCAAGTTTATTTTATGCCATAAAGTTCTGTGCCTCTTGATTCATAAAAGTGCACAGCTTCAGTTTTTCTTCAGTGGAATCATCATGATAGTTATTTTTTCACACAGGGCTGTAGTGAAAATGAATAAGAAGAAGCCAGCATAGAACTTTGAACAAAAACACCTATTATTTAACTAACTAAGTTGTTCATTTTTTCTTACGGCAGGGTACCATTTATCTTGACTCATTGTTGAATAGACAGAAAGATCCTAAAACATCAGCACATGCAATTTTAATTATATACCCCTATAGCACACATACACACATGAACATGCATAATATAGGCACACAAGCACACACTCTATCCCAGACATGTTTTTGTGTGAGTGCATCCAGGCAAGAAGCATGGAAAAACAATTTAAGAGATATATTTATGCTTGCAGAATGTTATAGACGTGTTGATTGGTGCCAGAATTCTTCAGCCTGCTTGCCAAAAGTCACTGAGCTCAGATTTGCACTTCGATGCATCTGTCATTAGACTTGGTATTCGTCTCATGTAACCTTCTTAATATCCTGGAGTTTGTATCAATTGAATCAAATAGTTTTATGGTATTGTCACAGGTAAAAGTGAAAGATTATAAAGCTATTAGAAAACATGCCTTGCAAACATTCTCAGTTATGACTTCATTCATCCTAATTGAGAAAGTATGCTCCTGCATTAACACACAAACTCTATAGGTACTAATAATTTCTTCTTTTTCTAAATTCAGGGCTAATACAAATGTCATAAAATATTGCCAAATTTCTTTGTGGAGCAGACGAAGACTCATCAGGCATATGAATTAGGATGCATTCATGCAAATTAATAAAGTGAATGAGAAGTAATTAGATGTGAAATAAAAAAAGGAGGAATAATTCAGTCAAAGGAGTGAAGATGTTATATACACATTTGACTAAAATTTTGGGTATAGACAGTAAATGGAATAACTCTGAAACCAGATTAATTATTTTAACTAGAAATTCTTTATTGTTCCTTGAAGGCAGGCAAGTATAATGCAGAGAATTTTGATTGGGAATTATGACTTGGCTGTCTAATCTCTTTCAACTTTATATTATCAAAACTGAAAAATTATTAATTTTGCAGAAAGACCTTGCTTTTTCATCATCGAGGATTCATTCTTTCCCCACTTTCACCTATGATGGAAGTTCATCTGTACTACACTTTTGTATCCATCTCCTCTTTCGCTCCCTCTTTCCTTCTTTTGGCTCCTCAGTTTCAATATATTACCTATTCAACCCTCATCTATTCCTTTTTCTTTTTATGGGTTCCAAAGTGACAGAGATCTAAATTTGTGCACTTGAAAGCAATTTTTATCATTTCATCCCATAATACAATCCAATTCTGGGTGCCAGTAAAATGATGCAAAGCATTTTCTATGGCTTAGGGGCTGCCTCCTAGAACCGCTCGCATGTGTGTTTTTATGTATTAGCATTCATAAAAGAGATTCCACTTGGGAAGATTTATCATGTTTATTATGTTTAAGGCTGTACGCCAGATGGTAAAAGCCATATGTATTCCAGAGTCCTCTTCAGAGGAAGAGGTTCCCTCCCCCACCTACATTTGTTTTTGTTTACTAAGAAGAACATACTTCTGGGTTCATAAAATTTCCACATGATGGGCCTCTTGCGTCATGGAGGAATGCACTAATTCTGTCCTTCTGAATCTGAACTATCGGGAATTATAAAAATAGGAATTGAAAGAGGAGATGGGCAGATAGGAGAGGAAGAATAATTGTTTCTAAACTCATACATGAGACTGAATTGCTCCAATGAGTTCATTATTGTCTCTCCTTGGGAATGTTTTCTTCAGGATTGTTATCCACAATTTGTGGAACCACTAACAACTAGGCAAAAAAAGAGAGAGCTGTTCTCCAGTTGTCCCTATGTTTAATGGGAAGGAGGAGCTCATTGCAATACGTAGAAAGTGAAAGTGCTGGCTTGAGACAAAAAGGTTGCATGCAAGACATGGGGATCAAAAGAATATGAGAGAGAAATGCACGTTCTTCTTCTTCTGTGGAATATCCATTTAAAAACAAGGGCTTGGTTACATGTTCACATTGAGAGGGATGTCTTAATGTTAGAGTGGCTGGAACTAATAATAAAAACTGGTCTAGATAGATGCATTGTCATTCTAACTCTGTACAGCTGTTCCTGCATTCTTCTTCTCTCCAAAGCCCATGAATAGAACTCACATATGGATCTAAACAATACAGGAGCAAAAAAAAAAAAAAACGCCCACAGATTTTATTCTTCCCCTCCTGGAAATGCTGTTCTGAATCCCTCTGTAAATCTGTGCGATCAAATACTTCATAAACACAGAAAAGAATCATAAGCTGCTATATAGCTTGCATTTGTAGGAAAATAATATTTTATTTTGACCCATAATGCTTTTGTTAGTCCCCCAAGAAGTTATCCATTTTGTCCACTTCTTGCCTAAGATGTGGTAACTTAAATTGTGTTAAAAGCATCCTTCTCATTTTGTTTGGTTTATGGTTCTCATTGTGCAGGGCCCCAGTTTGGCATTATTTTGTAATAATGAAAGAGAGTTATTAAACAGAGTAAATGAATGAACGAGTAAAATAAAACAGCGTATATTGATACTATTTCTGATATGTTCTGTTTTTTAGTAGCAACTGTTTTATGGCAATTAATACCTTCAGAAATAAGCGCCCACTTCTGGCATTTACTTCTTTATGGTTTCTTGTCACAAGGTGGTTGCATGAGCCACAGGGCAAAGATGTGCAACCAATTGATTAATTCTTTCTATTCACCAATATTTCTTGTCATTAAATTATACATTGCAAATATAAGTCAAAACCTTGCAGAGATTATTTGTATGGAAAGTCCCAATTTACATATTTATTTCCTCCCTTTGAAATGTAAACATCTCTGAAATTGCTATTATGGTGGTACCTTGGTATTCAACTATTTGAAACTCATCAAATTTCGTACTCAATGCATTTTGATGTGAAATTTTTGCCCCAGTACTCATTGTTTGTTTGGTACTTAATCAGTGGTGTATTAACCATTAAGCAGACTAAGTACGTGCTTAGGGCACCAGGCCCAAGGGGGCACCACAAAGTTGATTAAAAAAAACCAATGAAGATTTATACAGTATGTACAAAGGATTTGCACCAAGATTTGTCAGTGCTTAGGGCACCAGTGAGCCTTAATCCTCCACTGTACTCAATGCACAAGCTAGAATTTGTTGGTGTCAGTTGCCTTGTGACGCACTACATTATTCTTTATGAGAAAAATTTGTTTGGTATTCATCACACCTTCTGGAACCAATTCATGATGAATACTGAGGTACTTGTTCACTTTTTGTTTTATGCAAAAACAATTTCAAAGGCAAAACATTGATGTTTACCCATTTTTCCCATTTGCTAGTAGGGATTTTGTTGTTTAGTTTAAAGAAATTTTAAAATGAAATGAAGCTTCAGTAGGATGTCATTGTCAAGAATCATATTCTTTTTGATCACACCTGGTCCCCATGGTGCATATTAGCAATCCAGTGCTTTATTTGGAAACAGGAAAAAAAAAACCAACAATGTGAAACTTTAAGTGGTAGGGATGTCATGGGGAGTTAGACTAAGTGGCCAAGTGTGAAAGAATATAGACAATCAACTAATTCTCAAAAGGATGTTTCTCAACCAATCAACCAATAGCCGTTGGAGAAGAAGGATTAAGCTAATCAATCCCATCTCCTTCTGATGATGATTCTTCTTGTAGTGGATTCCATTATGAAATTTCCCACAAGGGTCAATCTCAAATAGCATTGACTGACTCCATGTGGAAACTTGCAATAAGATTCTGGAATTGAAGGGTAGTCAGCCAATTGGTTAGTATGTATAGATAAGCATTCTTGCAGCCAATTTTTAGATTTAACGGGGAAAAAATGCAGCCTGTATATCAGGAAGGAATGTGGATGCCCTCATTCCAATGAGTTGGAATCAGACTAAGGGCTGCATTGGACAGGAATCAATGAGATGATATTTGGATGTAATTTGATGTAATATATGACATGGTATACATATCTTCATATGAGACTTCCCTTCAGAGCTATGCCAAAAGGTGGGACTTTCACACATATGTTCGTAATTTCTAAAACTGTCTTTAGTATTGTTTATATACTCTTTTATGTTGATTTTTAAGCACAATAGCAGTTAGCAGTTGCTTTATTGTAATTTTATTGGTGTTTTCATATGCTGTACACATTCTGCATGTTGCTTTGGCAGATGAAATAGAGTTATAAAATGCTACAAATGATTAAAGACATACTGTATATCTGGACCAGTGATCAAATATAGTGATCAAATCTAATAATTATATGAAATAGCCAATGAATGTCCTTTTTTCTTTTCATTCAAAGCGGCACATAATGATACATGAAAGAAATGAAAATGTGAAAACAAGCCTGATTAGTATATAGGAAGTTTAGATGCATTAATGAACTGGCTTAATTAACATATTCATGTGTACATTGATCAGAGCTCAAAATGGAGTAAAATTGAATGCTTAAATAACACATTTAAATGAACAAGAAGCTAAGAAAAAGAATTTTAAAATATTATAGGCTCAAGTTTGAGGTTTCACTGTGTTTTATTAATGAATAGCATTAATTAGCTAATTAGTTAAAAGTTTACATAATTGAACATTTTAATCAGTTGGCATTTCAGTGAGAAGGCAGATGTCCTAATAAAATGGGATCTTATTTTGGAAAAGGGCAATATCATGGTAATTTTGAAAGAAACAATATGAATGGAAAAAGTAATGTTTTATATGTAGCACAAATGAATAGAAATTGATATATACCTTAAGAAAAAAAGAAAAGAACAAAGATTAATGAATGAAAGCAAATATAGGTGTCCCAGGATAATGTTGCAGGATCCAATCTGGGACTACTGGAATGTGTTAGACAGAAGTTCCCCGAGGATGGGCTTCAACATGAATATGAAAGCTTGGAAGACTAAATCTCTGGTCCTGGTCCTGGTCCTCCAACCCAGATTGAATCCTGCAAAAAAGATTAACCTAGTGGTGCAAAGGTTAGGATGCAGTATTGTAGGCTAATTCTACCCAAAGTCTGGAGGTTGAACCTGATGGGGTTTAAGATTGACTCAGCCTTCCATCCTTCCCAGGTCAGTAAAATGAGGACCTAGATTGTTGGGGACAATACGCTGACATTGTAAACTGCTCAGAGATGCTGTAAAGCACCGTGGAGTGCTATTGCTATGATAGTTGACATATTGTATGTCTTCGTTTTCACTTGTTGTGCTTCCTCTTATATTCCTATTTATTTTACCACATTTTGCAGCCAAAAATAAGGATTTACAATTTATGATTTTATTTTTAACATCATTCCCTGGCTAGAGTCATTTGTTGATATGGGCAGCTATATGAATTAATTAAACAAACATAATGAGATGGAGGGGCAGAGAAAGATATGGGAAATATCGCACAATTGCAATATGTTGCACAATACATGTGAAATGTGTATTACCTGATGTGGTGAATGGTAAATAGAATACATTCCTACACTATTTCCATACATTAATTTGAAGAGGAAATAGTTGCTTCATGAGTCAAGGTGTTTTTGATTCTGTTCCTTAGTGTAGATAGAAAAATGAGGAATAAATACCATAAATTTATATTTTAGAGCCACAAGCATTTAATTCCAATTGCTGGTATTTGCAAAATGGATAGACAATGGCCAGACTTGAATAAATATTTATTGTATTGGGAATTCATAGTATTGATAAGGAATTCCTTGTTTATGTACACTGAAAGCAATGGATTGTCCATTATGTAGCTTGGGGATATTCAGCTCTAATAGCAATGTCTGCTTTGATTAATATCTAATGTTCCTTCACATCCAGTTCCCAAAAGCTCTTCAGTTTTCATACCCAGGTATATAGTGACCAATGGGAAATACAGTGCATACTCAGTTTGGCTTCAACAATCGGGAGGAAAAGTAGCAGCTTATTGTGAAGATATAAACATATACCCAGTTGGCTTCAATCTGACATGATGGCCTTTTAAACTACTAATTGAATGTCAGTGCACTCAAATAATGGCGATCTCCAGACGATTATCATCTCCTCTGAAATTATGCATATAGAAACAGGACCATACTAAATCTCTGATTATATGAGGGTTACCAAGGAAACAACTTTTTTATCTATGTTCCATCACATTCTCTAAGATCAACCTTGAGTACCTCTTGACTCTTGTCACAGATCTTGTTGAATTAAACTAAAGGGCCTTGTTTTCTAGCATTCTGTCCCATTGAGAAGGCTGCAGAAAACAACAAAGCAGGACACAATAATGACCATTCCACTAATATATGATGATAAGAAACTGCATGAATCTAGGACACAAAGTCATAAGCTATTTTATTTGCCCTTTAGCCATCATTTGAGGCTTATAATAGGGCTTACATTAAGCGGTATGGCCATGATAGTGGGAACCAGATAATTCATTTTGTTTTTAATCTGTTTATGACATGTTTTTTATTTACACCACAATGACATCTCTTTATTATAGCATTCAGACAGTCTTTTTAGCAGAGTTAAAGCTGTATTGAATATTACCAGGATTTTAAAAGATACATTGGTTCAAAATTCACTGTTCTCTTTATTTCATTGCCTTGGAAAATGAGAACAATTTTAAATTTTGCTTTGGATAAAAATGCTAGACAATTGATAAACTGTTGGCTTCTGTTGCTTTGTTGTTAATTTGTTGAACACCAGCATTAAAAATAAAAAGAAGACAATCAACATTGCACAAACCTCTGCACAAATTTGTTCATCAGCTCAAGGAGGCACATCCTAAATTAAACATTTTTCTTATTTCATATGAAAACTGACAAAAACATTGCCTGATTTTATATCAAATAATCTAAAACAAAATTTTCAGAAAATATCCAAGTCTGCAACTTCAATTGCAGATATAGAAACTTTTTTTAAAATATAGGTTTTCTAACAAAATGTGGGCTAGGAAATCTGTTCTTAGCAAACAAATTTTTGAAGAACTTCAAAAAAGTTTTCAAGGATAGTACCATGAACACAGCTAGCTAACATGTGAAATTATAGTTGGCTCAGAACTGTTAATTTTGAGTAGTTGAAACTATTTGGGATTTCATTCAGGATTTTTTCTGCTTAATTTGCAGAAGCCTACAAGTGGCATTTGTCTTTCCAAAAATTCAGGAAAACGAATATTATACAATGTAATAAATTTCTAGTAAGACCTTTATACTATTGAAACATGCATACATGCACACAAATAATTTATTGGCATATTGTTTAAAAGTACTGGGAGTATTTATTCTTCTAGTCCAACCCCTTGCTCAAGCAGGAGACTCTATACCTTTTCAGATAAGTGGCTGTCCAGTCTCTTCTTAAAAACCACACTGGTGAAACACCTACAACTTCTGAAGGTAAGCTGTTCACTGGTTAATTGTTCTCATGGTAAGGAAGTTTCTCCTTAATTCCAGGTTGCTACTCTCCTTGATAAGTTTCCATCCATTGTTTCTTGTCTTGCCTCCTGGTGCTTTGGAAAATAAGTTGACACCCCTCTTCTTTGGGGCAGCCCTTCAAATACTGGAATATTGATATTATGTCATCCCTAGTCCTTCTTTTCTTTAGACTAGCCAAATCAAAATCCTGCAACCATTCTTCATATGTTTCAGTCTCCAGGCCTTTAATCATCTTAGTTGTTCTTCTCTGCAAAGAGTCACATAAGTGTACTCATCTGCAACGCCCAGGAGTCTTAACCTTAACAGAGATAAGAATCATCACTGAAAATGTTCCTTTTCAATTTTGGCAGCATGTGTGTGCTGAGTTAAGAGTTTAATGCAGACTGATGTTTTCTGGTAAGGTTTTATATACCTTGAAAATGATGTAGAAAAAGGACTGTAAAATCGCACTGCTTTAATCAATAACAGAGTTGTTCTGTTTTCATATCATAGCCTCATCATTTTTTTAAAAAAAAAGGATGCACAGAACTACTTCCTGGATATAAAAATATAGCTCCTAGGTTTCCTAGAATTTAGGGGGAATTTTATTTATTTTATATTTATTTCATTTAAATAGAGTGCCATGACATACAAGCAACACTGATGGGTAACTGGAGACATGAATTTGGAAAAATCTAAGTAGATTTTGAAAAGTAGATTTTGAAAAGGGGTATTGTGATATCATAACTAAGTTTGGCTTTAATGTCTGTCATGATCTTTCTGGAAACCTAGATTCCACTGTGGTTTAAGATGTTATAGCTTAACTGTGACAACATGAGTAATTTAGCAATTCTTAGCCCATGCAGATAATTAATGCTGAACACTGAGAAATAGATTATGATTACTAACAGCACAGTCTGTCCAATTGTGACTTGCACCCTCTTACAAAGTAATTATTCCATGAAGCTCCAGGGGCATTTAATTTTTTAAATTAAAGAGTATAATACAGCCCAGGTTCGAATCCCAGTAAGAGTATGGCTAGCTGATGAGAGCTAAATAGCTCGAATTGGATCTATACTAGTCTCCCTTTATTTTATCAGCACAAATACAACACACACACACACATATATATATATATATCGTGCCTTTATTATTTTTGCAAATAATTCAAGGCAATGAACATATCCAACATACCTTCCTCCCTTATTTTCCCCACAAAGATAATCTGTGAAGTAGGTTGGACTGAGAGAGAATGACTGGGCCAAGATCACCCAGTTGGCTTTCATGGCTAAGGAAGGACTTGAACTCATGATCTCCTACTTTCTAGGCTGGTGCCTTAACCAGTAGAGCAAACTGGCTCTGCAAATATAGCATGGATTTATGCTTTCTCCACATTTAGATGCAGAATGACAATTCAAGCTCTGAATTCCTACATTAATGCCCTGAAAGTGAACAATGTTTTGTTCTAAGGTGGTACACATAATCCTCAGCTTAAGACAATTAGTGACTGTTCAAAATTACGAAGGCACTGAAAAGTGGCTTAGGATGGTTTTTCATACTTATGGCCACTGCAGCATCCCCATGGTCACATGATCAAAATTCAGATGCATGACAACTGGTTCATATTTATGATGGTTGCAGTGTCCCAGGGTCATGCGATCACCTTTTGTGACCTTCTGACAAGCAAAGTCAATGGGGAAGCCAGATTCATTTAACAACTATATTTCTAACTGATTCATTTAACAAGAGTGGCAAGAAAGGTTGTAAAATGGGGCAAAGGTCACTTAACAAGTGTCTCACTTAGCAACATAAATGTTGGACTCAGTTGTAAGTCTAGGACTACCTGTACATTGCCAGATGTCTTCCATATCTATAATATATAAACTCAAATATGGAGAAATAGAAGCAAAAATTGACATAGTTCTACTAATTCTTTGATATATCAACTTGCAGTCACAAGGGCTGGTCTGCTATTTACCTTGCAACAGGTAATATGCATTTATTAAAAGGTATAATGGAGCTTTTCTTTTAAATCAAATTCATAACCCTGCAAATGTGATGATAAGGTAATTAGTAGAAGAAAACTAAGTAAACCCCAGAAAAGTATTTATTGTGAATGCATAAAATTGTGGTTTAGAGTTTCCAGTGGAAAGAGCACTTCTGAAGCAAGTGGGTGGTTAATCTATTGACACAAAGGAAGTAGTGGATTTATTTTGGACATGTTTCAGTGTATGACAGAAATAAGAGACAAGATAATTAGAAAATAATACTATGAAACTATGACATCGTGCCAAAAAATCTGCACCAGAGTTATGTGATTAAAATAGATTATGAGTAAGAAGGCCACATGAATCAGCAAGGACCTTGTCACAACTGTGTACTTTAGTTTAAAATACTCAATTTTCTTTACTTGTATTTTATTTCAACAGGGAGAAAATTCAGGCAACACTTTCAATCAATCAATCAAATTTATTATGATATTATTTACTATGTCTAGTGATTAATACAATTCAATAACAAGAAAAATTAAGAATCAAGAAAATAAGATTCAATAGATGTGTAGATGAAAAACAAGGCTTTAGTACAATCAAGGGAATTTAATTTATACTGAAATTTACTATCAAATTTGATAAAAGTGTTTAAAAACACTTCAACAATTTAAAAGCTTAACTTTTTAAGACTTAACTTAACTAATGTAAGGTTAAAAGACTTAAATATTAAAAACTAAATTAATTAATATATACCATCAAGTCATTGTTAACACTTAGTGACCAGATAGATAAATTTCTCTATGTGACAATACTAAATCAAGAGTCTAATGAAATATTAATATGTTAATAACAAAACTATAAATCAGGGGTGTCAAGTTCAATTTCATTGAGGGCCGCATCAGAGTTGTGTTTAACCTTGGGGAGCCAGGGGCCAAGGTGGGCGTGGCCAGCTTGTTGTCACTTCTCTTGGGAGTGCCTTGTCAGGGGAAAAAACACCCTGTTAGAGATCGATGAACCGTGGCTGATTCCCTTCTGCATATCTTTTGAGATATTTAGAAAAGAAATACTCTTTAAGAAAATATTCTAATTAATAAAACAAACTTTAATAATAAAATAATAAAAGTAAATGAAAAACAGAAGTAACTAATTGGTTACATTTTGATAATGAAAGCTACGTTAGCCAAAGTTGGCTGCCGAACAAAGAAAAAAGAGGAATTTTTTTGGAATGTGTAACGCGTGCGCAATAAATCACTTTCAGATAAGAACCTTTTTTTGTTTTATGACCTGCGCAATAAAGCTTTCTTAGTTTAACTCTTGAGTGTCAGTTTAGGCAGTTCAGGCCTAGCAAACTTTTTAACATCGTGACACCCCTTCTTTTGCTAGTCTGGGCTGACGTCATCAAATCATCAATTAAGGCACATCTTCTTTCGCAGATATTCGTGTTGATTTGCGGCGAGTGGTTTGTTAAGCATGTCTGCGATCTGATCATGTGTAGAAACATATTGCAATTTAACAAAACCTTGCTTAACTAATTGCTTTGTGTTTTGATAACGAATGTCAATGTGTCTGGACCTAGAACCTGTAAAATGTGACTCAGAAATATAGACAACAGATACATTATCTTCCATCACGGTGATTGGTCGAATCGGACGTGTCCAGATATCTGTGATCAAAGCATCAAACCACGTTAGAGAATTACAAGCATCTGAAACACAAGCATATTCAGCTTCAGTAGATGAACATGAAACAAAACTCTGTTTTCTCACTTGCCAGTAAACAGGACAACCATTTAGGAACATCATGTAACCAGAAGTGCTTTTGCGTGACTTCTTGTCGCTCGCCCAGTCGGCGTCGGCAAAACAAATCAGCTTTGGTTGATCAGTGTGTGTTGGTTCTAGCAATAACTTCATGTGCTTAGTGTGTTTTAGGTATTTCAACAACTTCTTAATGCATGACCAATGAAATTGTGTTGCCTTACCTACGTGTCGTGATAAAAGATTAACACTAAGTGCGATGTCAGGTCTGGTCCAACTACTAATGTATAATAGTGAACCAATGACTGAACGATAGAGTGTTTGATCCTCGAACTCAGGACTTGGTTCATGTGTTAAGTTGTGAAAATCTGTTTGTATGGGTGTCTTTGTTGTGCTAGCATCTTTCATGTTGCAATGATGTAGAATGTGGTCAATTTTCTCCTCTTGTGAAAGACTAAACCCCTTCTGTGTCTTTTCAATTTGAACACCTAAATAAGTGCTAATGTGTCCTAAAGATTTTAGTGTGAAGTATCTCTGCAAACTTTTAGCAAAAATCTCACTCATTTTCTTATTTGGACCAATATAAACAATATCATCAACATAAACAAGAATTATCTCATATGCATTGTTAGATCTTTTTGTGAACACGCATTCATCAGTTTCGGACTTAATAAAGCCCATTGAATTTAGTTTGTCAGTAAGACATAAATACCACATTAAACCTGACTGTTTCAGACCATAAAGACTTTTGTTCAGGAACCAGGTATCCCCTTCTTGCTTTCGGAATCCTGGAGGGCTTCTCACGTAGATCTCTTCATCTAGGTCTGCATGTAGATAAGCTGTGTCCACATCAAATTGAAAAACTTCTAAACCAAGAATAGTTGCAGTGGTTAAGGCAATTTTTACACTTTCAGTTCTGACTGTTGGTGAGTAAGTGTTTGTGTAGTCCTCAGGATAACGTTGAGCGAAACCCTGAGCTACAAGTCTGGCTTTGTATAAAGACTCACCATTTGGTTTCTTCTTGATTCTGTAGACCCATCGGGTGCCAATGACTTTCTTGTTTGCTGGAGGTTTTGCAGGTGTGAATACATTAAGTTTCTTTAAACTGTCCATTTCATCCTGCATTGCATCATACCATTTGTCTTGTTCTGAATCAGGAAGCTGTTTGATTTGTGTGAATGTCTCTGGAGGAAGAGTAACGTTGCAAATCAAAGGTACTGGTGATTTTGTCAGTTGCCATGAATAACGTTGTGGAGGGATTCCTTTTGTGGCCCTCTTGGAGCGTCTAGGAACAACAGACCAGTCTTCTTCTTCTTCTTCATCATCATCCTCGTCCTCACGTTCGTCGCTAGCATCAGCATCCGCGGGTTGCGAAGACGGAACATCAGGTTGTGAAGAACTGGTAGAAGGAATATCTGCCTGCGAATTGTCATCAGGCTGCGTGGCATCTGGAACACCATCTCTAGGAAAATAAACTTCAGGATCATTGGAATGAATCCTGGACCAGTCAATGTCTTCCTCAAAATTAGCAGATTGTGAAATGACAATCACATGTTTAGTATCAATGAATTTGTACCATTTTGAATTATCATCAATACCCATAAATCTTAGTCTCTTTGGTCCTTGAGTTATAGGAGTGTTCACCATAGCATATGAACCAAAAATGTGGAGGTTCTTGAGATTAGGCTTGTAGCCATACAGCATGTAGAAAGGAGTTTGATTGATTACACTGCTCCAAGTACGGTTGACAATGTAATTTGCATATTTGATTGCTTCACCCCAGTATGCGTTACTGAGATTGGCATCTTCTAGAAGACAACGCATCATGGTTTGTAGAACCCCTTGTCTTCTTTCTACGACTCCGTTATGAGCCGGTGTATATGGAGCAGATGTCTGATGAAGAATTCCATTCTTACGCATCCAGTCCTGGAAACGCTGAGACATGAATTCTGCACCACGGTCACTCTGGATTCTGGCGATGCGAACTTGGTATTGTGTAGAAACAAACGCTGCAAAGTCTTTAAAGATCTGAAAGGTCTCAGATTTCTCTCTCATAGGATATACAAATCCATATCTAGAATGATTATCTACAATTGTTAAAAAATACTTTCTGCCACCAAGTGTTGGTGGGAAAGGACCCACTATGTCAGTGTGTACCAAATCAAAAATGCGTGTTGACCGGCGTGTAGCGTGTTTGGGAATTGCAGCCGCCTTGGATTTAGCCTTTTTGCAAACCGCACAATCCAAAAACACCTTACACCCCTTTAGATCCAAACCTTTTGCGAACTCCGGCATCTTTCTAAGAACACGGAAACTGGCATGCCCCAATCTTCTGTGCCACTTGTGAATACACCTGGAATGCAAAGGTTTACCAGTTAGTGAATTCTCAACATTAACAGTTTCATGAGGACCCTCAGGCTTGCTTTGAGCAATCTGTTTCTGTTTTCTTTGTTTGTTGGCTTTAGGAGCCTTTGGCACAGTAACGCTTTCTCTCTCTGGGACAACTCTCTCTGGGTTTGCGTTGTGCCTTTTTGGAGTTTGCATACTTGCCTGCGCTTGCCCTTTAGGCTTTGGCTTTAAGTAATAAACACCACCAATCAGCATGGTTTCAGCAACAATATCACCATCTTTAACTAAGTAACTTGCTTTTTCGAGGTGGTGAACCTGGAACTTTAACTCTCTAGACAAGTGACTTTGACTAAGCAAATTACTGGTTGCTGAAGGTATGTAATAAACATCAGGGATGTGTGTATCGAGCTCTTCAATGTAAACAGTTCCTTTTCCCATAACCTTGCAAGTGTGGTTGGTGAAGGAATACAGTTCTCGATACTCGGGCTCTGGTTCGCCCATCTCTGTGAAAAGTTCCCTTCTGTGGGTAACGTGCACAGCTGCTCCACTATCTAAAGTCCACAAAAGACGTCTGTCGAACTTTGGATCAGGTTGTGGAACGTTGGTTATGGCCAGTGTTGCAAGCGGAGCTTGTGGATCACGCCTTGGACCATGACGACCTTGTCTTCCGCCTCTACCTCTGCCTCTGGAATCTGTTCCTCTGGGCTGGTACGTGGCGGGAGCTGGAACTCGTTGGGGACAATCCCGGGTGTCATGTCCCACACGGTTGCAGGTGTAGCATTTTGGCATCCTTGGAGCGTAGCCTCTTCCTCGGAAGGGACGTCTGGCTGGAGCCTTTGGTGCTGGAGGCCGTTGCAGATGTGGGGTAGCTAACCTGATAGCTTCGTCTTCCACTAAAAGTCTGCAAACGCGGTTAACTGTGCGTTGAGCAATAGGCACGTAGTTAATCTTTGCAACAGCATCTTTCCATTCATAATTCAATGAGTTAATGATGATGCTAATCATTTGGATATCATCGATTACATGGCCATTTTGTCTCAATTCACTTCTCATTCTTTTCAGTTTGGTCAAATGTCCACCAATTCGTTCACCAGGTTTCAACTTCGAACCATGGAACTCAGACATGAGCAAACATGAGGATTCAATTGAAACGGGCCTGTAGCAATCTTCCAAAATAGCCCATATTTCTTGGGCAGTTGCATCAGGTGGAAAGATACCTTGGATCTCAATTTCCATTGACATGAGTAAAGTCGTGATAGCTCTGTTTTCGAGGTTTCTTATTGCAGGTGTCCAGGGTTGACGGGGAGGATCAAAAACCATGGAATATGTGCCTTCTCTTCGAAGCAAGAGCGCAATTTCACTGACCCAGGCTTTATAATTCTCTCCTGACTCCTTTAATTTGGACTCACCAGTCAAGGGGGTGACTGTGAATACCTGCTGAGGAACAATTTGTTGCTCTGGTTGCAAAGCTGGTTGTTGAACCAGGGGATGCTGGGGTTGCATCATTGGCCTTTGCGTGGCAACATCAAATTGGCTTCCTCGAATTCGCCTTTGGCTTTGCCTTTTTCCATCTAGGGAGAATTCCACACCGCCAGGGGGTATTGAAGACTTAACCTTTGGAGACAAAGTTTTGGCTTCTAAAGGACTCATAGCTAATTCTTTAAAATTCATCACCTTTTGTTGTAATAATTTTTCTCCGCCAGCAGATGGCAGTGCAGCTTCACTTTTTGGCTGCCTCTCCTTTCTATACGTATGCTGAAGTTCAATGGGCTCAAAGGGACCACGTGACCTCGGTGACGTGTACATGTCTCTTTGTTCTAATTGACCAATGAACTCTGTGGGGTGTGTCTTAGGCTGTTGTTTTGAAGAAGACAAGATGGCGTCCTCAGACTTTTTGGGAGTGGGGGAGCTTCTTCTACTTCGCCTTATCTCTTCAAAACACACTCTCGCCTCCCTAGCATATTTTTCTAAACGTTCTATTTGATATAGATAGCTTTGCATTTCTTGCTCATCTGGGGAGATGTCATAAACTTTGCTTTCTGCGTGGGAGGATTTTAACTCTGCCGGCAGATGCCGTTTAGACTTTTGCCGTTCATTAATTGTATCTTGATAATGAGGGACATTTACTGACCTCAGTCCGTAGATCTTGCCTTCTGTAACTCTTTCCCCCATTTCTGGCTCGGCACCTGAAGAATCTTGCTCCTCTGTGTCCGAGGGAATCTCTTTGTCAGAGGAAGCTGATTCATCTGTGTTCGCCCCATCTTTCTTTTTCTTTCTCTTCTTCGACATGGCTAATTAGGCTTAGTCGGTTATCTTTAGATAGCATGAAGGGAAAATACAGCCATAAATTGTAGTCATCTCAGCTTGTATCATCAAAAACCATCCTCTGCTACCAAGTTGTCAGGGGAAAAAACACCCTGTTAGAGATCGATGAACCGTGGCTGATTCCCTTCTGCATATCTTTTGAGATATTTAGAAAAGAAATACTCTTTAAGAAAATATTCTAATTAATAAAACAAACTTTAATAATAAAATAATAAAAGTAAATGAAAAACAGAAGTAACTAATTGGTTACATTTTGATAATGAAAGCTACGTTAGCCAAAGTTGGCTGCCGAACAAAGAAAAAAGAGGAATTTTTTTGGAATGTGTAACGCGTGCGCAATAAATCACTTTCAGATAAGAACCTTTTTTTGTTTTATGACCTGCGCAATAAAGCTTTCTTAGTTTAACTCTTGAGTGTCAGTTTAGGCAGTTCAGGCCTAGCAAACTTTTTAACATCGTGACATGCCTATGGTGGCCTGAGCACTCTGCCAGCAAAAACAGGCTCCCGAGCTCCGTTTTCAGGTGCCATGACCTCCTGCAACCCTCTGCCACATGTGACCGTCCCAAGCTCTGTTTTTGGCAGACGATTGCAGGAGGCCGTGGCAGCCAAAAATGGAGCTCAGGAGCTCGTTTTCACTGGCAGAAGCACTGTAGGCCGGTCCTTCACTGTTTCCAAGGTTGCCCTGTGAGCCAGGTCTAAATACCCCATAGGTCGGATGCACCTCCTATGGCCTTGAGTTTGACACCCTTGCTATAAACTAATAACTACCCAGTCAAATTAAAGAAAAACAATGTCCATAAGATCAAGATGATGCATTTGGTTAGTAAAAAGAAACAACCAACAATAGATTGAGAGGGTTGACTTCAGTTTGAGAGAGTATCTGTAACTGATAGTGATTAAAATAGCCTTCAGTGTATTTGCGCCCATGCCCTGCTTTCTAAATGGCGACAATCCCCCTCCCAATGATTTATATTTACCTAATAGCTCCCTCCTTTCCCATTTGGCATAGCTGGGCTATTATACACCTAAACACCAACTAAATACTGAAGTTTCTATGGAATCAAATGCAATCATTCTCTCACCATCTCATTATGTTAATTTATGCTATCTCAAATGACTTTAATTTCAGATCTATTATTCTATCCCAATAGATTGTCCCTGTTATTTAAAAGAAGCTCCAAATATTTTAAAGCGGTCTTATAATTATACAGTACAGGAGAGAGAGAGAGAGAGAGAGAGAGAGAGAGAGAGAGAGAGAGAGAGAGAGAGAGAGAGAGGAACAAAAGGAAAGAGAGATTTTCTTCAAACCCATTTAATCCCCCCACCCCCACCCCGGTATTTTAAACTTTAGATGAGGTTTATTCACTCAGGATTACTTGCTAACTTTACACCGAAATCACAAAATGTCATGGCGTGCAAGGTTTCCCGTTGCTGAAGGGCAGCTGGTGTTTCATCCCATTTTTACATAGCTGCACTCACGTACAATTCCATTACAAGCAATAACTCAGAATAATTCCACCAGCTGTAGAGCAATATCTAAACTGGAATGGAGGTTACTTGAGAATAATGGAATATTTTTTAAGACTGGCACATTATGCTATGCTTTTTCACCTCCACTGGTTTCATTTGAATTGAATTCAACTCCCATGGATTTTGACCCTTGAGAAATGAACTTTCAAATATTTGGAAGGCATCAGGCTGCCGTTCTGGCTAGATACCAGCTTGGCTTGAAAGGTGTGTGATATGCATACATACAAATCCAGACCTTATTTTTTTCTTAGGAATTCCTGAATGCCCCCAATAGAGAAAGGCAGGAGTATCTACCAGGGACACAGTCCTTTAAGCAGTGGAAACTCCATGATGGAAAGACACATTTGTAAGCTAGGAAGGTATTTTGGTAAAGGCTCTAATGGACAAGGGATTTAGCACATCAACTGTAACAGCCCAGAAAGAAACACATGTCATGGGTTATTTATAGAAGTTAAATTAATGCCTTTTTATAAAGCATCTTACAAAGAAAAGAAACCAAAATGAATCTAATAAGAGTGCGTATTTTGGGGTAGATGAAATTATTTTTAAAAAGTTCTCAAGAATATTAAAACTATTGTTCCAAATTTGCTGACAGAAAAAAATCCTATTGAAATTAACAGGATTTGCTCCTGTGTAAACATACATAGTCCTGTCTTCATAAAAGCACTAGGTAGTTCTGACATAATAGACATCAAGTGGCAGCACCAAGGGTTGAATAGTAAATCTGTTCCTTTTCATTCACTAGCAAAGGTTTATGATATAAAAATAACTACACCTTTAGTGGAAGTTTAAGCCCGAGGATTGCTCTTGGCAGAATGTTTCAAAAAGAATAAAGTCACATCTACTAATTTAGCAGTATTAAGTTAATAGTAACCATTCTAGAACTGGACCTGGAAGCAAACTGCAAGCCAGTGGAAACAAGCCAAGATTAAGGAAGTATGTTTTCTGAAACCTGGTCTCAACATCAAACACATCAGTGTGTTTAAATAATCTGAGCCATGTTATCAGTAATTTATGAGTGTTTTTAAGCTTTCTTTAGCAAGGCTAGATGTATCCAAATAAAATTAACCATGCAGTGTTTACTAAATGTTTCTTATTCAAGGCCTGATTGAGGTGTGACCAAAGAGAAACTAATTTTTAACATCAATAAGCATCGATCACAATTATACATAAGACAGCAGGTCTGCAGGACCAATATATTTCTTTTGGAATTTATGACATTGTTTGGTCGCTTAATAATTAAAGAAGTCATGTTACTAAGCAAAAACAGCTTTCTTATTTACCTGAAAAAAGTGGCATTTGGCAAATTGCCGCAATAGAGCAGAATTTTCAAAACCAACAAAGATGGATGAGATACAAAGAACTGTAGGTAATTGGTGTTCTTTCTCACCCTCATACTATCTGAATTAATTTATGATGGCATTAATCCATCCCTTTCAAAAATATAGAGCTGGATACCATGTTCACCTCTATCATGTGCAATTATTTATTTGTTACAGGCCCTCATTAGATTTTTATTATAATTAAAAAATAAAATGTTTCAGAGCTACAAGAGTGTTTTGAATGCAGATGGTGCCCTGTGTAAATGAGTACAATTTTAGGTGCCTTTTGATAGTTATAGTTAAATGTACTGGAACACGGTACATTTAGGTTTGCCAGGGAAAACAGAGATGTCCTACTTAGCATCTTTAGGTAAGTGTTTGTGTATTAATATTAGATGCAGTGATTAAATGAGTCTAGTCAAGTTCAAAACTGATATCCACTCATCTCCTTACCCAGAATTAAGAATGCAGGAAGTGTAATAATCAGCAGATGATCGTAAATTCATGCTCAAGTGCGAGTAGAAGTGAATAACCCCAGGCAAAGTCATGCCTCAAAAGCAGAGTTCAGGTTCAGGCCAAGAAGAGTTTCAATGGCATCGTTAGCAAACTCTGAGAATGCTGAAATGACAAGACACAAACAGTGATGCTATCACTTCAATGCTATGATTACAGTGTCTTAACGAAAAAGTTTGTGTGAATCTTGACTTATGAAGATGTGGCTGATATAATGTCCTAGACTCAAGCTGGAGTGATAAAAGTGAATGTTAATGATCAAAAACAAAAATAATGATTTTCCTTAACAGCACTTTATTGTTACTGGTATATAGACAAGCAACTAGTTGAACAAATTAGATTTGGCATAATTACAACTGTTATCTCCTGGTAGACGTACTATTAACTGGTTATTTTAGGGGTATTGTTTTTAATTTAATTTGTGTGTTTTTTAGGGGTTTTAAAATTATATTTATATATATTGGCTAACTGTACAGTTCCTTTTAATTCTATTTTAACCTCCTCCATATTTAACTGTACATATTTAATTTTTCTATTTATTGTATTCTGATGTATTCTTTGCATGGACTGTACACCGCCCCGAGTCCCTTTTGGGAGAGGGGGCGGTCTAGAAGCACAAATAATAAATAAATAAATAATAAATAAATAAAATAAATTTTTCAACCATTCTAGAAGGTTTTCAATCCTTCAGCATGGACAGAGCCCACTTAAATTTAACTTCCTCCTTTCCTAAAAGCGTGCAGCAATTATTTTGCAATTGCGTCCTTCTGCAAGTAACCTATTTCCTCAGCTCCAATCCAGTGCACAGTTAGACTCTTTTTCCAACTTTCCCGACTTTCCATGTTTTCTGCTGCAATTTCTGAAATAAATAGGATAACATGCACTTCCACAAATTCACTCTCAACTATTGATGTATATTTTTTGTAAAACTTAACTTTAGTGCAACGATGCAGAAATTACTGTCAGGCCTGCATAGTATAACCACAGGTTACATATGGGCCTCCTTAATTGTAAGTGCAATTGGAAAGATGTCCCTTTGGATAAATTTCAGAATTTATCAGAAGTGCATACTGTTTTGCCTTTGATGGTTCTGAAAAGGCAAATTGACTATTAATATCCTCAAGGGTAAATATGATTTATTGCTATATTAGTCAGAAAATCCCCCAAAAGAGGGGAAAATGTTTCCTGAGCTCAGTTTACTAGATTTAAGATGTTTGCTTTTGCTGGTATTTATATTTTCTCCAGGAGTTCAAGGCAACTTAGATAGGAGATAAATGGTGAGGGAGAATGAAAGTCACCTAGAAATATCCATCAAAGTGAACTAGGACCTTGGTTTTCCTAGTCTTAGTGCAGCCTCTTAATCACTAAACACATAGGCATCACTGTTATATTAAAACAAAGAGTTACATATAGTTATATTCAGTGACAGGCGGTGAGGTTTATGGCTGGTGAGGCACTGACGTCATCAAATGATCATCATGAAGGGAGGACTGTGACAACTTTGATCTTTGCAAGCGTGCAAGCAAAATACCCCAGGATCACAGTGGCGGGGACAGCAACTCCTTCTGCTGCGCTGCAGAAAAGAGCCACGCTGTTCAGGAGGCTCCTCAGCGCTAGCCTCAGATCAGCGCAAGTCGTGGTCCTCTTCATGTTAGCTGAGGAAGAAGGTGAATAGGACCGCGTGTGCAGGAGGCTCCTCAGAGCTAGCCTCAGATCAGCGCGTGCCGCGATCCCTTTCATGTTGGCTCAGGAAGGAGGGGAATGGGACCGCGTGTGCAGGAGGCTCCTCAGCGCTAGCCTCAGATCAGCACGAGCTGCGGTCCCAGTGTAGCGGAAGGAGTTGCTGTCCCCGCCACCATGATCCTGAGGTATTTTGCTTGCACGCTTGCAAAGATCAAAGTTGTCACAGTCCTCCCTTTTTTAGAGGCTTTTTAAAGCCTCACCTCAGCACTCACCTTTTCCCTTTTACATTTTTTTCTTTTCATGATGAGAGCGGTGAGGCTCTGCCTCCCCTGCCTCCCCTGACTGCACGTCACGTGTTATATTCAACATTGTTATATGCTGCTTTATATATAAAACCCTCATTGTTATGACCTCTACTTGGGCAAAATGGTGCAACAACTTTTGAACCAGAGTAGCTCAAATGAGCTAACTTACCGAATGTGTCCAAACCCGGGGTCCACAACTCTTGAGGGAATAAAATTTGGGGAAGTTGTTGCTGCTTCAGTGCTGCTGGGTTGATGCTGTGGTCACGTAATCTTCATATTCAATGTTCTGTGACAGTTTCCTGGCAATCCCCCACCAGTAGCAAGGAACAGACTCCTCATATGACTCTTTAAAAGCCACAACTTTAAGGAGTGTGAAAAAGGGCCTGGATGTTTTTATTGCTTTATGTGCTCCTTTTCTCTCACACAAACATGCTCATTTGTCTACATTTCATGCAAAAGATACAGAAGTATCAGATTAAGTTTCTTAAAAATAGAAGGAAAACACTTCTTCAACATAAAATGCATAAGAAACCCAAGGAAATCTATGAAATCATATTTTTTAAAATTCTTGTCTAATTTGCTGGTGAGTCGTGAAAAATATTGCTTGAAATTTCAGAGATTTCTCATCATTTGAAAATAATTTACTTGTCTGTTTTTCTTCCTATTCTCTCTCTCTTTCCTTTACAACTTACTTCAGCAAGAAAATGATTTGTGTTTTGTCCCTGCCATCTGTTGCCTGTTTTTCAGAAGTTGTTAATTCGTCAAGGGACAATATTCCTTTTGCATCAGCTGCTTGAAAACATATGGTAAAGGTGGTGGAAATGGCCTCATCAAATCTTGTTCCTGTGTGGGTTGGCTTGACCATTCTTGAGAATCCTAGAGAAGTTTGTCACCCAGATCATTACGGTAAAGGCAAATAATTTATTAATAATTATTTGGGTGGAAGAATAGAACCAAGAGCTTGTCAAAGATTGTTATGTTCTTAGTAACTTCAATATGGAAGATAAGAATTGGATCAACATCTTAACATTGTTCTATTGAACAATTGGATCAATACAATTGATTTTTTCCCCAAGGAATTATACTTGACAATAAGCAATAAGGGGAAAGTTATGATTTCCCACATATTAAGTGCATGAATTTGTTGGAACTTGGCGGGGAAATATAGTATCGCTACTGTAACAAAGCAATCTTCAGGAACCAAGGAATCGTACTCTAATTACTTATTTTAGTTTCTGGTTTGGCAATTGGAAAACAGGAACATGCAAGTATATGCATATATAATAATATGCAAGTGCATAGTTCTAGATGGAAACATTAATGACACAAGCAACATATTACTTGTCCACAAATAAATCCTTTTCTCAAAGTAGACATCCATGTACCGCAATCCATTTGGAAGACATATTAGAATCCCAGTTTCACTATAATCAGTTTTCCTAAAACAAAAAAGTGAATTCACTTTTACATAGAAGCAACAGTTAATATAACAGTAAAATTCATATTCAGAGTTTGTCAACTCTTTATTTGAATAGAACAACCAAGGTCACAAGAAGTGAAAGAGGTTACAAATAGTTCTGATTAACTGAGCGTCGCTTTTAAAATATGGTCTCACACATTTAGGGAAAAAATACAGCACTTCGACAATGGATTATGATTACCATCCTGTTGCCCAGCAGACCACACTGGAGGGCTGCCAAAAATAATCTATGAATACACCAATTTCTGCGTATTGGTATACTCATTGTCATCCGTAACATGCTGGAGAGAGAACAAAATATAATAAAAAGTAACAATGAAACAGTGTTTTGCCAAGCTGTCTTACTCTGAGTGAAAGTCTTGAAGGAAAAGATATGCATATTTCTTTTGTGCTGTGCAATTTTAGATTTTGCTTTCTATAGCAAAGCAAATTGTTTAATGTTGAACAAGAGTTAGAATATATTGAATGTTGATGTGTCAGAGTAGAAGTGAGACAGACTGAGATTACATGTGCAGGTTGCAGCAAAGACAAGCACCTGTTACTTTGGGAACTGTGCCAAAACATTTTTGGATGGATATTGTGCCAAAGTATTAAACTTAGTGATCTGAAAAATCTTTTGTGGTTTCCTTCAATACAAGTGATCATTACTACCAAAAAAGAGCTTATTTCTAGCAGTGCTATTTAGAAATCTGTTGACTTCCAGTAAGACAGACAAAAGTGTCTTTTTAAAAAAAAACCTTTTCAGAAAGATCAAAACAATATTCATTTGGTAAAGATTTAACTTCCTCTTTATTCTTCCTAGCTGAACAGTCAAGAGATTTAAAAAAATGATTTATTTATACTGAACCCTCCTTGTCATGCTTTTCAGGTACAGTTGCAGTACTTTGAAATAAAATAAAAATTATAACAAGAGCAGAGACTGCCAATAAAGGGTTATTGGTAACCATAAAATGGCTACGTTTGTATGAGAAAAGTAGATATTGAGTAGACAAAAGTGAACATGGAAAAGGAATCACATATCTCTGCTTCATCATACTAATGCTTCTAGAATACTGATGCAACCACTAAGAGGACCTTATTTCTTGTAGCTTCCAACTACTTTACAATCTTTGCATTGTAGGGGACAGGCAAGATGGCATGGGAAGAAGTGATCTCTTGAAGACCACTTAGGTCTTAAATAGAGCTATCAATGTTTGGCATTGTGTCCAGAAGCAAGAAAAGATGCAGAATGGTGTATTGATCAAGATGTCAGACCGAGACTATGGAGAGCAAAGGTTCAAGCCTCTCACTAAATCATGGAGTTTATTAGGCATATTTAGACCAGCTCTTCTTTCTGAGTCTGAACTACCACACAGAGAAGTAAGGAACTTCCTCTAGAAGCTATTTTGTGCTCTCTGAGAAAAGGGGGACATACATACCAGAGGGCGGTGTGGACTCCCACTTTGAGATCTGACCATACTATGCAACAAAGTAACTCCACATTTTATCATTTTATTGAAGCTAAAGTAGCTAGAAGTCCTTGTGACCACTGCCACAAGAAAGGCTTGTGATATCTGATTTGATTTGCCTCGCTGTTACAGCATAAGGCATCTTAAAATATGGAAACATTTATAGCTAAACATTACAAGATTTTGAATTAAAAGATTTGAATGATTTCTATAGGCTGTGAAGAAGCACAGAAATATAGAAATATATACTTTTTTCTACAAAGATTTTTGGGGTGGATACATAATTCCAACAATTGTATCCAAATCATGAGCTAGGCTAAAACCAAGATTACATAATGATTTGTATGAATCAGGCCTAACTAGGTTATAGCCACAGTGACATTGAAAGACGTATAACCTTAAAATCACAATTAAATTGGCCAGTTGCACAGAAAGATCTAAAGCATGGCTAATCTAGTCTAGATCAAACCACATATTGATTGCACATCTGTATTCCCCTATTCTGCAGGATCAAGAAGGGCTTATCCTAAACTTCTTAAAGTTGAAACATTGGAAAGTTTGGTGGAGAAGAATCTCAATTTTGATTGTGGCTGCATGTTTTAGGATTAAGGCTTGATCCTACTTGTGGTTCTGGCAATCTGGCAAGATGTTAGGAATTTGTATTCTCTAGGTAAAACAGGCCAGGGGCTGTGGATTATTGTTTATTTAACAACATTGATCTGCTGAGAATGCTTCGTTCAACATCCACTTTGATTTTGCAGAACTTTTTGTAGTGCCAGTGTTTGTTGTTTCTGACATGACGAAAGGTCCCTTATCTTGCTGATTACCAGTCCAAATATATTGAGACTACCACAGTCAATATTCCCAAATGGTATGTTAAATAAAATCTGAGGAATTTTCATCCAATGCATCTGGAAGACACTACTGGGGAAGGCTGCTGTTGGTTAGTTAGCATTGACACCATCTGGGTAACAAAAGGCATATTTGTTCAGGGTGATTTAAATCATAGTTTATCAGCCTTAGCAATTTTATAAATTGTAGGTTTCAATTTACCCTCTCTTGTACCTGGGGGCTTGTATTTAATAATGGCTGTTTTATATTTTTAAATAATTGTTGTTTTTATATAATTGTTTTACTTAAGTTTGTATATCACAGAGAGTTCTAGGCTGCATCAACAGAGGGATAGAATCAAGATCATGTGAAGTGTTAATACCACTTTGTAATGCCTTGGTAAGGCCACACTTGGAATACTGCATTCAGTTTTGGTCACCACAATGTAGAAAAGATGTGGAGACTCTAGAAAGAGTGCAGAGAAGAGCAACAAAGATGATTAGGGGACTGGAGACTAAAACATATGAAGAACGGTTGCAGGAACTGGGTATCTTTAGCTTAAGAGAAAGAAGGACTAGGGGAGACATGATAGCATTGTTCCAATATCTCAGGGGTTGCCACAAAGAAGAGGGAGTCAAACTATTCTCCAAGGCACCTGAGGGTAGAACAAGAAGCAATGGGTGGAAACTAATCAAGGAGAGAAGCAACTTAGAACTGAGGAGAAACTTCCTGACAGTTAGAACAATTAATCAGTGGAACAGCTTGCCTCCAGAGGTTGTGAATGCCCCAACACTGGAAGTCTTTAAGAAGATACTGGATAGCCATTTGTCTGAAATGGTTTCCTGCCTAGGCAGGGGGTTGGACTAGAAGACCTCCAAGGTTCCTTCCAACTTTGCTATTGTATTGTATTATTAGTTATTTCTTGTGAGATGGAGGGTCATATAAATTCAATTTTAAAAAAACCTCCCAGAATGCATGCTGGCTGGGGATTTCTTGAAGTTCACATGTCTTTAAATTGCCGATATTGGGAAACAGTGGCGTAAATGATTGTATGGATGGGGAAATTAATAAGATTGTGTCTGTTAACATCACTCTTCATATCCCTAAAGGAGATCTGATTTTATTATGCTATTTAAGCAAATGGCAGAGTTGGCAGACATAGGTTACAAACATCCAAACCTTTACTAAAAAAGAAGCAAAGAATTAAGGACTTTCCGTGTTGTAATTGTTGACTAGAGGTTTCCAGCCCAGATTTGAATGTTTTGCCAAGTTTGGCATTTGCTTAAATGGCATAATCTGTTACTCTCCAAGTAAGTTGGATGAAAAATCCTATTATTTTCCACTATCATGATTGACTTCATCTGTACATCTGTGGAAAATGGAAGAGTTTGTCTGACTTTCTGTTCAGGAATATTCGGCAGGTAATTTCCTTGTACGTTTATGGAGGGTGTGTTGAATGTTCTTGCCCTGTACCAACTTGCTCTTTGTTAATGGTTTTCACAAAGAGCTATTTTTCTATAGATGATGCTTTGCTACAATTATTACATCATCATATAATATTGCTCCAAAATGTTAGTATAAGAGAGCCCTCTAGTGATGACAATGTTATGGTAGTTGAAGGTAACAACAATAGACAATAACACAACATGGCTGCTTCCTAAATATACAATGAGCTGAAATTGAAAAGTAAGATGGGGGCTCACATCATTCACGGTTGTTCTTGATTTGATCCCCTGTACATAAGTACACAGTTGATTTCTAAATCCCTCCCCACCCAAATGACGATGGGGAAAAAACCTAGAACTTCAAGTTATCTTGTAGTGAGTGTTTATTTTATTTTTTATTTAATTTATAATCATGTTTAAAAATGGTCAAACCTCATTTTATTCAAAATTGGAAAATGCAACAGCCAAGAGAAGAAGTGTTTCAAGTTTCCCACACTTTGTGTTTATGGTATTTCTTAGGGCACCAACATTCTATGGAAAAAAAATATTTTAAAAATGTAAAATGGCCCAAACGTGGCCACATCTTTATTTAGGCAATAAAAGTTAATTGGCTTTTTAATTTATTTTAAAGTTTGGCACCAGTTCTACAGAACACTTGTAGTATCCTACCAGTGATCCCTAGGCAACAAGTTTGGGACTTTTGTTCTTTGCTGTAGATTCGGATTATGCTTGTTTGTTTGCACGTTTTTATTCCTTCATTATCAAGGCCAGGTTTGCAGCCATGATTTACTTCATACGAATATGATGACTTTTATTTTCATTTTTAATGTGTCAGACATTCCATATGGTTTTGGGTTGGATAGGCTGCTCAGCTGAAAGTGGCTATTTGTGGGCAAATAAACTTTCCAATCTTGGACGGAAAGCTTTGGATCTAAGCATTTTGTTTCATTATAGCTTGCATTAGAGCTGTAATGAGCTGCTCTAATGTTGGATAATAAAAAGAGATTCTATGAGCAGTTGCAACCATAACGGTATGGAGTAGACAAATAATGCCATCTATTGATTTTGTATTATATGTTCATCACACTGTGCTGACTATTGCTGATAGGAATCAAAAGGCCTTTCCTTGCAACAGGACACAATGTTCACAAAGGTCAAGGCTAAAGAAAGCTGCAGAGTTTCATTGAATGCAAAGGAATGTTGACTATATTTAATTTAATTTCAGAAGAACTTAGATACGATTAACTATTTTTATAGACTAGGGAAATTTGACAGATGGACATTTTCATGTGGACTGTCTTAAAACTGGTGCTTATGCTGGTATCTGATTATGTTGTCCCATGAAAACAAAGTTTCATTGGAAGGAAACCCAGGAAGAGTTTACTACTTTAATTAACATAAGTGATGAAAGATACTTTCTGAAGAGCAGCCAAAATCTATTGTACCTTCTATTGCCAAATTGCCAATTGCCACTGAATTTCATTCCTGCAGTCCCTTTTCCTGAATTCCTTTAGACAATCCTTTTTCTATCATTCGATAGCTGTTCTCAGCCTTCTTAGTTACACAGACTAGATATGATTTGAAGCCAGCCACACCATCCTAGTATAGGTAGTTCTCTCTTAATGACTATGTGTTCGGTGATTATTCAAAGTTACAACAGTACTGAAAAAGGAGTTTTCTGACTGGTCCTCAAACTTGTGGTTGGTGCAGCATCTCTGTGGTCACAAGATCAGGATTTGAGTGCTTGCCATCTGGAATAACTGAAAGTGTTTTAACAAATTGTGTCACAATTTTGTCTGGTAGTGCCTCAGAAGGTGCATACAGAAGGTGGTAGGGATAGTTGAGAAGATTATAGGAAGCCCGCTTCCCGTTATTAAGGATTCTGCTTGTAAGCACTATGTGCTTAGAGCTTGAAGCAGACCCCCCACACCCACTTCACGGTCTGTTTTTGTTGCGCCCCTCTTGGAAGAGAGTTTGAAGTATCTATAGCAGAACTACTAGATTCTGTAATGGCTTTGCTCCTTATGCCACCCGTCTTGTAAACTCGCAGGATTTTTTCCCCGCCTTGTATATGTATACATTAAAAATTTGAGTGTGAGGTTACTCTGTGTCATATATGTGTATGTATATGGGTATATGCATAATGGCTATCATTTGAGAGCTGAATGCAACAAAATTTCATTTTAATGTATGCGGATTAGTGTACATTTAAAGTGATAATAATAATAATAATAATAATAATAATAATAATAATAATAATAATAATAATAATAATATTGAATTTATTAGCCGCTCCCTTTCCAGGCAGGACTCGGGGCGGCGTACACTAGAACATATAAAACATAACACGTGTGTACAAACACATAAACATACATATATACAAAGACATACATGCACGGAGGAGGTTAATAAATTACAACATTTAGACAATTAAAACCATTAACATACCCCAATAATAAAACCCAATATACAATAAAAATTTAAAATTTAAAAGACAGTCGGGGAATACGAAAAAATTACAGTTGAGCCAGGCCAGATAATTGAAAAAGGTGAGTCTTCAACTGTACACGGAAGGAGCGGAGATCGGAAATAATCCTGATGTCACGGGGGAGGTCATTCCACAGGGCTGGGCCCATCACAGAGAAGGCTCTGCTCCTGGGTGTCGCCCCCCGACACTGTTTGGTGGACGGCACCCGGAGAAGTCCCTCTCTGTGTGAGCGAATTGGTCGTAGGGATGTGTGGGGCAGGATGCGATCCTGCATGTAACTAGGTCCTGAGCCATGAAGCGCTTTAAAGATCATAATCAAAACCTTGAAACACACTCGGTAGACCACAGGAAGCCAGTGCAGCTCGCGCAGGAGAGGTGTTACAGGGGAGTATCTAGTCCTCCCCATAATCACCCGCGCAGCCGCGTTCTGGACCAACTGTAGTCTCCGAGTGCATCTCAAGGGAAGCCCCATGTAGAGAGCATTGCAGTAGTCCAGGCGAGACGTCACTAGCGCATGGGTGACTGTGCGTAGGGCATCCCGGTCCAATAAGGGGCGCAATTGGCGCATCAGGCGGACCTGATGGAACGCCCCCCTTGCCACGGCTGTTACATGGTCATCCATGGACAGCCGGGCATCTAGGAGGACGCCCAAATTGCGCACCTGTTCCATGGGGGCTAGTTGCACGCCCCCAATGGCCAGAGATGGAAGCACCTGGTTGAACTGGGGGGCCGGAAGCCACAGCCACTCCGTCTTGGAAGGGTTGAGTTTTAGTCGGTTGCCATCCATCCAGACCCGTACGGCCTCCAAACACCGGGACATCATTTCGACGGCCTCATTGGGGTGGTTCGGGGTGGAAATGTATAGCTGAGTATCATCAGCATACAGATGATATCCCACCCCAAAACCACGGATGATCTCGCCCAGCGGTTTCATGTATGTGTTGAACAGGAGAGGCGAGAGCACCGATCCCTGTGGCACTCCACATGTGAGTGACCTCCGGGTCGAACTCTGCTCCCCTGCCAACACACGTTGCGTCCGGTCAGAGAGGTAGGAGCCAAACCACCGTAAAACGGTGCCCCTGACTCCCAACCCCTCTAGCCGGTGCAACAAGATACCATGGTCGATGGTATTGAACGCCGCCGAGAGATCTAATAGGACCAGGATAGAGGAACAACCCCTATCTCTGGCGCTCCAGAGATCATCAACCAATGCAACCAAGGCCGTCTCCGTGCTGTGCCCGGGACGGAAGCCGGACTGGCGCGGGTCTAGATAATCATTTTCCTCCAGGTGACGTGGGAACTGCTGTACCACCACACTCTCTACAACCTTCGCTAAAAAAGGAAGGTTTGAGACTGGACGATAATTGACTAGGTCCGTTGGGTCCAGGGAAGGCTTCTTGAGCAGGGGCCTCACCACCGCCTCTTTCAAGGCGGCCGGTAGAGACCCCTCACCCAACGAGGCGTTCACTAGGCCCAGGAGCCAGTCGCGCGTAACCTCCCAGGATGCCAGTACAAGCCAGGAGGGACACGGGTCCAATAAACATGTGGTGGGTCGCAGACGTCCACGCAACCTGTCCAAATCCTCGATGGCAACCGAGTCAAACTCCTCCCAAAGCGGTCCCTCAAGACTCGCCACGGGCGTCTCTACTGGACCACTGAAAGGGGCCCATCCCATCCGGATTTGAGCGACTTTGTCCTGTAGATATTTCCCAAACTCCTCTGCTCTGCCCTGTAAAGGGGCTTCCCGCGGTCTCTCAGACAAGAGGGAGCGAGTCACCCGAAACAGGGCGGCAGGGCGGTTATCTGCGGACGCAATAAGAGCGGCGCAATGTTGACGTTTGGCCGCTCTTAATGCCACAAGGTACGTCCTCAGATAGGCTCGTGCCTGTGCTCGGTCAAATTCGGAACGGGAGGATCTCCAACGACTCTCTAGGCATCTCTTGTGGCGTTTCATCACCCTTAGCTCCTCGGTGAACCAAGGGGCCAGGGTGGTTCGTCGCCGCAGGAGAGGCCGCAAAGGCGCCACCCGGTCTAGGGCCCCGGTAGTCGCACTATTCCATGCGTCTACCAGGTCCTCCACTCGGGGGCGGGTCAAGTCCACAGGAGGTGGCCCAAGCTCCGTCTGGAACCTATCTGGTTCCATCAGGCGCTTGGGGCGGAACCATATAATACCTTCCGGTTCCGCCTCCCCGCAGCGGGGGGTAGCACCAGGGAAGTCAAGCCAGAGAAGTGAGTGATCTGACCATGACAGGGGAATAATAGTTGGATCCCCTATTCCCAGATCACTCGTCCACTGGCCAGAGACAAAGACAAGGTCCAGCGTGTGGCCTCCCTCGTGAGTAGGGCCCTGAATTAATTGGGTCAGGTCCATGGCTGTCATGGAAGCCATGAACTCCCGAACCCCCTCAGACGCTTCTCCCATCGACGGCAGGTTAAAGTCCCCCATCACTAAAAGTTTGGGGGTCTCAACCGCCACCGATGAGATCAGCTCGAGGAGTTCAGGCAGGGCCGCTGATGTATAGCGAGGAGCCAGGTATACTATCAGCAGGCCCAACTGCCTCCCAGGGCCCCATCTCACGACAAGGGACTCACACCCGGATGTCTGCGGCACCGTGAACTGTCTCGGCTCCAAGTCTTCCCGGATAATCACTGCTACCCCACCGCCCCTTCCCTGGGCCCGAGGCTGGTGAAATGCTCGATAACCCGGCGGGCACATTTCCACGAGGGGTAAGCTTCCCTCGTGGCCCAATAAAGATTCTATTCTATTCTATTCTGTTCTACTCTACACTACTCGACTCGACTCGACTCTATGGGGAGGCTGATAAGAAGTCACAAGTTGGCCACATAATGTTGTGCTTTAATAATTTGTGGTGATTTGCTTAACAACCACAGACAGAATTGATGAACTGATAATGTAAGTAGAGTTGGTGATGTGCCTTTTGACTTTTGACTTTATGACCATGTTGCTTAGCGATGGAGTTGGAACAACTGTGATCGGTATGTGAGGATTACCTATTACTGTCCTTAAGTAGGTTGTATTTTAGATGTACTTAGCAAGTAGCAATACTTAGATGATGGTGGCTGATAGTGCTTGTTTATTGATTTGATTGGATTGCTTTGAATTATGAAGCTACCTTGACTCAAAACTGATCTTGGGTGGTACACATCTAAATCCAATATAAAACCTAAAATAGACAAAGTAAGCAAGACAAAGATAACTCTCATAACATGAGAAAGACAAATCACAACTAAAATCAACAAGGCATACTATTGAACTGTCCCTGAGCTTAGGGGGAACCTCCCCACCACATTTTAAAAGTTTGTTTCAAAGCCTGCAGAAGTCAAAGCAGTCCAAACCTCCAGGGAAATGCTATTCCATTCCAAAGGGCAGACATTGCATCAGAGAATATTTCCGTATTTTTTTTGCCAAGGAAATAACACGGAAATGTTCCATTATTATAAGTTACATTAGACTTAAGGGAACTTTATCTTGTTTTGCTTGCATTTAACTGATGGTTTGATACTGTACTATGTGTTCTCTTTGGATCTGTAAAGCAATCAAAGCCAAGGTGGTGCAGTGGTTAGAGTGCAGTACTGCAGCTACTTCAGCAGCTACTACTAGCTGTTCAGCAGTTCAAATCTCACCAGCTCATGGTTGACTCAACCTTCCATCCTTCCGAGGTGGTCAAAATGAGGACCCAGATTGTTGAGGGCAATATGCTGACTCTGTAAACTGCTTAGAGAGGGCTGTAAAAGCACTATGAAGCAGTATAAGTCTAACTGCTGTTGCTATTGGTATCATCTCCTTCATTTACAGTTTCTAAAAACATAGTTCCAATGTTAGTTTATCCCAAGTGGGCATCCTTCACATCCAAGAATTCTGGTCACCATAGCCGAATGTCCCTGCAGGTGCCAGGTTGAAGAATAGCAATAATGATAGCATTCTGAGTTTTATATGCCACCCCATAGTACTTTACAGCACTCTCTGTGCAGTTTACAATGTCAGCATATTGTCTCAAGCAATCTGGATCCTTATTTTACTGACCTCAGAAGGATAGAAGGCTGAACCAACCTTCAATCAGTCAGGATTGAACCCTGGCTGTGGGCAGAATTTGCCTGCATTCTAACCACTGCACCACCATGACTTTTATATACTAGAAGGCTTTTCTCTAGCTCACAGTGCCTGGCTGTATTTGTAAAGGAGAGGAATTATTCTCTAGCTTTGGAAATTGGCATTCAGCAGCCTGTCTATTCAAGAGGAGCTTACTTGCTGGTGTATCGTGAAATTCCATGAACAGCTTCCTGTTTTCTAGATGCAAAGCACAGAAGTCTTTTAACAGTACTGTAAATCAAATATTCTGAAACATTCAATTTCCTGTTCCCCGAGCAGAGTTCAGCACCGTTCCAAAGGGTTCTCCAAAGAAAATTTAGGAAAGGTATGAACAATTGGAACACATGGAAGAGAACATACAAAAATATCTCCTTGTTTGCATTTCTGAGGTACCAAGTCAAGAGGACAAAACCTACCCATCTTTTTTATTTGGCGACTATTCTTTTTGGTTGGTGTCAGCAAATTGTGTGGCTCCTTTTAAAGAGTCGGTTATGTCCCCCATTAGATTTAGAAGCCTTTCTTCTTCCCAAGAACATCTATTTTGTTTAGGAATTTCCATCTTAATTTCCAGAGTATAATTTATCAAGGACAGGAAAATAAACAATTCTTTTAAAATATTTCTTTTGTTCTTGGAATATCATAATTTTGGCCACCCCAATAAGTCCACTGCCTTGCTGGACTCTTGCCAGCTAAAACATCATAGAGAAAGGACAATGTGATTTGGATGCAAAACAAACTGTGCAAAATTTAGGACTCTTTTTCCACATTTTGTTCTTCACATCTACATCAGGACTAGTGAAATCCATAATAAAACCCAATGTCATTTTTTTGTCAATTGCCACCAGTTCCCTTCCATCCAGTATCATGCCAATTTTAGAATGTTGTCTCTGCACTCTATTGCCACATTTAATTCTGAAGAAGGCAGAAAGCACAGAGACACCTTCTGTAATCTGTTGATGTCTGCCTTATCCATATACCCACTTGTTATTTTTTTCAGTAATTTAATACTGACACAAAACTTTGTTTGCATATCCTGATTCTTAAAGACAGCAGCAATCTCACACTGGGAAATTATTTGAAATCAAGGTACTCTCCAGGGAAATGCAATTGCTTACTCCCCTTTCTGAGAAGCTATGGGAATTCAGTATATGCTACCAAAACCTTTTATTAAAGCTCAAAAATAGATAACATAATGAATAGGAATGTCAGTTTTTCATTTAAATCAAATGACAGACTAAATGAATCTGGAAAACATTGCAGTATATATTTGTAATATATTTTCACAGGAACATGTGACTTACATGACACATTTGTGTAGGTTGCATATAAAAATAGATGGCTTGCCATGAGCTGTACTCGCTGATGCAAAAAAGCAGGCAGTTGAGATCAGACAAATTGCTCACTTCATCCGATATTTCTAGAACTGCAACAAATCCTCAAGTCATCAACGACTTTTAGATTAGCCACTAGATCTCGACCTAATCAAAGATCTAAATCCTATTCAAAGCATCTAAAAAATAAAAGTTACTTTTATGGAGGTTAAAGAACACTGATTCTAAACAGTGTTGTGGAATCTTGCTCTTCGATTTTTCCTATGATTGGAAAGAGTGCAATTTTGTTAAGTGGTTGTATTCATTTCTACAACTCTAGTTAGTTGCACAGCGTATGTCTGCATTCCCTTTTTATATTACTGACAGGGCAAAGTAAGAGTCAGCCACTTTCTCCGGGTCCAAGAGGACTCATGGATGTCACTGAATTGGAAGAGCAAAGTTTCTGACCCTAGCCTAGGCTGAAACTGCAGCATTAATATTTAGCGCAGAAGCCCTTATACAAAATGATTGCATCCAATGAAGGCTTATTGAGGATGGGGTGCACCACTGCCTTCTTCATGACATGTTGTACCATTTCTTCTCTCAACAAAACAGATACTACTGCATAGACCCAGCAATATGTTATCCTTCAATTAGCCTTCACTAGCCAGGAAGAGCATGGATCTAATAAACTGATTTAGGTAACCACATCAGAACTTGCTTCTGTCATTTGGGAAGAGTCAACCCAGTTTAAGTTCAACTCCAAGTGAAACCAAGCATCTTTATCTGCCAAATGCCTAGAATATTCTTCACCAGCAAGGAAGGAATCACTAAAGAGGATTACTGGATGGCCATCTGCAAATGTGTTAAAAGTGGAAAATATTTAGGTTTTGCCACCCTTATAGCTATGATTATAACCCTAACATGGGCTCTTATTGACACTTGATCAGATTTACCCTTTGTCTATCTCCAATTGTGTTATAGGTGTTTCTTTTGAGTTTCATCTCCCAATATTCCTCAGAGAACCAGTATATACCTCATGATTGACACAAAGGCCTTGATTAGGAAGAGTCTAATCAAGGTCCTTAACACACCCCTGTTCTAGGCAGCAACCAATGCTCGGTGGAACCTCCCTTCAGATCCTCAAGAACAATCTCAAGCTTTCTCTGTAACTCTGCCAGTCCATTAGTCACCTGGAGCAGATTGATTTAACAAGTCTATCTTCCTATGGCAGGGAGGGCAGCACTAATAAGCTGAATCTGAAAGGTGATCAGTGATTATCTTTATTATAGTTACTGGTCATAATAAAGTGATTTGACCACAGAAAAAGACTGATGGTGAGATGCTTCCTTTCACATCACAACAGCCCCAAAGCAAAAAGGAAAAACAAAAATCCCAAAACAAGCAAGCAAGCAAGCAAAACCCCCAGCGCCAATGTGTGATTTCTGGTGGTATTGTGCTCTTGATAACTGGTAATGCCATATGTCTATGGAGATTTTCAGTCATCCAGGTCATGGTTGTCCCAAAGGTACTTTTTCAAGAGGCAACTGGACTTTCTTGTTTTCCTTTGAAAACGTTTTGCTTCTTATCCAAGAAGCTTCTTTAGCTCTGACTGGATGGTGGGAATGGAAGTATTTATAGTTCTTGCTAACAGCTGGTCCTTTACATTCTTTTAGACAGTTATTGAGGCTACTTGGAGCTTTATTTGTACTCTCAGTGTCACCTGAGTAGTGCAAATGGGTGTAGAGCCTTCTTGGAACTGTTAAAAGGACTGTGTTGTAGATTGGAGATGATGTTGCATCTCTCCCCCCCTGTTGAGAGAGGGCTGTTCAATTCAAAGATAGATGGCCTCTTTGACTCCTCTTTCAAATCCTCAGTCCTCTCTGTTCAAAATGTGGACTTCGGTAAAAGCAGCCTTCCATTCCCTAAAAAGCATCTTTGGGACATGAGAATGCCATAGTTGTCAGCTTGCGGAAAATTGACTATAGTCCCATGAACTATAAAATCCAGAGACTGCCAAAATTTGGAATGGAAGTCAGCAATGTAGGAAGAAGTCCAATCACTAGAAAATAAGTGCTATGTAAGCATGCATTAAGAGGGCCTATGTTGTTCATATTTTACTATAACTTAGCTTCTGTTAGATGTCAGTTTGAGAAGAATTTCAAGATAAGCACAATAAATCTGCCTTCAAAAATAGCCAAAAGGAGAATCCCAAAAGTTCTTTGAATCTCACTCATGTGTTTACTTGGGATAAACTTTTGTTAATCAAAATGATTTCTGCTTGTTGTACTCACAGGCCATATGCAGTTTCATCGTTTATTCTGATAGACTTATTACATATGGAACCAGGGAGCTGGCTAGCACTCTAGGTGCATAATAAATAAATAAAAATTGTAGAGGGACACTGCACTGTCTTTAAATTGAAATGATTTTAACAAAGGAGGTTGATCCAGTGGAAAGTTTTGTAGATTTATTCACCCTTCACCTAAAGTTGCTGGTGGTTCAATAGTAAAGCTCAGCTTTTCTAAAGTTCTTTCTCTTCAAAATAGGATGTAAAAGATTCCCAACTTACTGTATAATATAGATGCAACAGAGAGGATTTGGATCTTCCAATTTCATTCTCTAACATATGGATTTCAAACAAAGAATTTCTGCACCACTTATTTGGAAAGTGTGCATCTTACTAAGGATTATTTTCTGAAAAATAAAATTTTCTCAGCCATTCCTAGCAACATAAAATAGAAGCTTTGTGGCATATCTTAACTTCCCTAGATTGGGCAAAGGTTTATAAATATTTTTATTGTTATTATTATTTAAACATATTAAATTATTTTATTGCCTCATCTCAATCACTTCTTTGAACACAGTAGTGAAGCTGTATGGTACTTTTTTTCTCTATATCACATACATTTTCTTTACTGATTTGCTCATAACATATAATAAATGTCAAGGTGTTTTATACATCTAATTAAGTTTTGTCTCAGCACTGAAGTAATAAATACAGATCTGTAATTCCTTGGATGACCCATGCTGACATTTAAGAAAGAAAGAAAAAGTGAATTTATTATTTTTAGTTCTTTAATGGAGGTCTGAAGCTTCTTTTTCACAGACATTTTTAATGCAAGATGTACATTACTTCAACGAATAGCCCAAGAACTATTTAATTTACTAATGGATTTACATGTTAATGCATCCGCTTTTAATATATAACTTTCTGATTGTTTTGTTAGTTTAACTACCTGAAAGAATGTTGTCAGAATATTTATCTATTATTTTCCTGTGGTGAAGACGAATACTTGAAAGCTTAATTTGTTAACATTTCATTCTTTTTCTTTCTTCTGATAGAATAAACAGTATTTTATATTGATTCTTTTTAGTTATTCACATTTGTAGGTTATGGGGCATTGTAAACATTCTCTTGATTTGCACTTCAAGCTTTTTTTAATGAAAGTTTTTATTTTATTTTTAATTTTCAAAACAAACATAACACATCCTTCTTTACATACTGTAGAAAGTGTATCAGTTGGTTACAAAAAGGCTTTTGTGCATCTCTTCCACAGTCAACAAACATAATTAATATTAACTCAAGTATTTTAACACAGATATTTATAATTTAATTAATTTTATTTTATTAAATTTATAGACCGCCCCCTCTCCCCAAAGGGACTCAGGGCGGTGTACAGACCACAGTAAAAACAATATACAAAAATTAAATATTTTTAGAAACCCATAAAAACAGATTAAATAATAGGCTGTACAGTATAGTTAACAATTAAAACAACCTAAAAACCTACCCCTAAAAATTTAAAAAACAGGCTAGAGGGACACAAAACTACAGTTAGGCCAGGCCAGCTAAGTTGAACAGGTGGGTCTTGACTTTCTTACAGAAGGAGCGGAGATCAGTAGTTATTCTAATATCGGGGGGGAGGTCATTCCAGAGGGTCGGGCCCATCACAGAGAAAGCCCTGCTCCTGGGCGTCGCCCGCTGGCACTGCCTAGTGGATGGCACCCGGAGGAGTCCCTCTCTGTGAGAGCGAATCGGTCACAGGGATGTGTGGGGCAGGATGCGATCCCGCAAGTAGCTAGGTCCTGTGCCATGGAGCGCTTTAAAGATGATAGTCAACACCTTGAAACGCACCCGAAAAGCCACAGGTAGCCAGTGCAGGCTGCGCAGGAGAGGTGTTACATGAGAGTATCTTGTACCTCCCATAATTGCCCGTGCGGCCGCATTCTGGACCAACTGCAGCCTTCGGGTGCATCTCAAGGGAAGCCCCATGTAGAGAGCATAGCAATAGTCCAGTCGGGACGTCACTAGTGCATGGGTGACTGTGTGCAGGGTGCTCCGGCCCAATAGGGGATGCAATTGGCGCACCAGGTGAACCTGGTGGAACGCCCCCCTAGCCATGGCCGTCACATGGTCATCCATTGACAGCCGGGCATCCAGGAGGACGCCCAAATTGTGTGCCCGCTCTACGGGGGCCAGCTGTTCGCCCCCGATGGCCAGTGATGGAACCCACTGGTTGAACCGGGGCGCCGGTAACCACAGCCACTCCGTCTTGGAGGGGTTGAGCTTGAGTCTGTTACTGCCCATCCAGACCCTTACGGCCTCCAGGCACCGGGACATCATTTCGACGGCCTCGTTGGGGTGGTTCGGGGTAGATATGTACAGCTGAGTGTCATCAGCGTACAGATGGTACTCGACCCCGAAACCACGAATGATCTCGCCCAGCGGCTTCATATATGTGTTGAACAGGAGAGGCGAGAGGACCGACCCCTGCGGCACCCCACAAGTGAGCGGCCTCAGGGTCGACCTCTGCCCCCCTGTCAGCACACATTGTGCTCGGCCAGAGAGGTAGGAGGAGAACCATCGCAAAACGGTACCCCTCACCCCCAACCCCTCTAGACGACGCAATAGGATACCATGGTTGATGGCATCAAAAGCAGCCAAGAGGTCTAATAGGACCAGGATGGAGGAGCAACCCCCATCTCTGGCCTTCCAGAGATCATCCACCAACGCAACCAAAGCCGTCTCCGTGCTGTGGCCGGGCCAGAAACCGGACTGGCGCGGGTCTAGATAATCATCCAAGTGGCGTGGGAACTGTTGTGCCACCACACTCTCTACAACCTTCGCCAAAAAGCAAAGGTTGGAGACAGGACGATAGTTAGCTAATATAGCTGGATCCAGGGAAGGCTTCTTGAATAGGGGCCTCACCACCGCCTCTTTTAGGACGGCTGGCAAGAACCCCTCTCTCAAGGAAGCGTTGACTAACTTCTGGAGCCAGCCTCGTGTGACCTCCCAGGATGCCAGTACAAGCCAGGAGGGACACGGGTCCAATAAACATGTAGTGGCTCGCAGTCGCCCATGCAACCTGTCCATATCTTCGGCAGCAACAGAGTCGAACTCCTCCCAGAATGGTCCCTCAAGACTCACCTCTGGCGTCCCTCCTAGACCACTGCAGGAGACCCACTCGGTACGGATCTGAGCGATTTTGTCCTGCAGATATATCCCAAATCCCTCTGCTCTACCCTGCAAGGGGGCTTCCCGCGGCCTCTGTAGAAGGAGGGAGCGGGTCACCCAAAACAGGGTGGCAGGGCGGTTGTCTGCGGACGCAATAAGAGCAGCACAATATCGACGCCGTAATCCCTGCAAGGTCCGGCTCCCCCTCCAAAACCAAATCATTGATGAGGGGGGCCTTATTGGCAGCGGACCTTGCGTTGCACAACATCAGCCTCAGGCCCTGGCTCTGTAAGTCCTGACCACTTAGGGTGCGGGGGTTGGGATAGATGACCGGTCGTGTCCAACGACCGCGGTCTCCCAACCGGCAACAAGATCTTCGTCTGCCCTCGCGCCTACCCCTCCCCACGACCGTTGAGATGACAAGAACATCGCTATTCCCCTCCCCCCCGTGGCTCCGCTCACTTCCCTACCAACCTCACCTGTCGGCCTGGCACTGGCCCCTCCCTCAGCCTGACTAACCCCACCCCCCACCCTGGGACCCCCTAAAACATTTATATAACATTTTATTAAAAACCCCCTAAGTGTTTGCTTCCTCCACCTCTCTGGATTAATAAATCCCTCATCAAGGTGGGCCCTCGAAAGGGTGGAGGGCCATACTTGCGAGAGGGGGGACTCCCACAGTAATATCAGGTCTGCACTCGAGTATAAATAAACCATAATTCAGCAGGGCCTCAGATCGATTGAGGGTGCTACAGATGTTAAAATGATGTTAAAAGATGTTAAAATACATAATACATAATGCACTGAATCCAGTAAGATGCAGAAAGATGCAGAAAGCCGGAGCCTGGGTACAGATGGTAAGAGCCAAAGTCCTAATTGGGGATAGTGGGGATGGTAAACCAGTCAAACAGTCTGCCGATGGTAAAATCATAGGTGGACAGTAGGTGGACAGTAGGGGGCAGGCAGTCGGTAGGTGGTAAGCAGGGGGCAGATTGTCAGTAGATAGTAAACAGGGGGCAGATGGCCAATGGTGGTAAATAGGTGGTAGGCAGGGGGCAGATGGTTAGTGGTGGTCAGCAGGGGGCAGATGGTCAAAACAAGGTAGGCGGCCAGCAGGGGGCAGATGGTTCTCCTGCCAGGCCTCTGGCACCTCTGGCACTGAAAGTCTCCTGCTAGCCACCAACAAGCCCCCTGATTCCTGTCTGGCCTCCAGCGTTGAGCCACCCTCCTCCTACCAGGCCTCCAGCGCTGAGAGCCTCTGCCATCATTCCTCCCCTCTCCTCCGCTCTTCCTCCGCTCTCCTCTGCTCTCACCACAGGCCAGCAGCCGCCATTCGCCTTTCCCTGTGTGCTTCCCTGTGTGCTCGGCGTCTCGAGCCGCCGCTCCAGCTCCAGGGGCCATTTCCACCGGCCTCCGATGCCTCGGCCGGCCTCCAGTCCTCCCGCCGGTGTTTCAGCGCTTCGGCCGGCCTCCAGGGCTCCTAGCTCCGGCTCCCGGCCCCTCCGAGACACCGCCAGCGCCGACAACAGCCTGCATACCCCCGACTTTGCCCAGCCGTCTCTGCACGCTCCCGAAAGTCAGCAAACACACCAGCTGTCTCCCATAGCGGCAGCAGCGTCTCCCACAGCTGCAGCAGCCGGCCGGCGATAGCAGCCGGCTGGCGCTGACTCACTCTCCCGTTCTCCAGCTCTCTCACCTCTCGCGTTCTCTCCATTTTTCTTGATCGCCAGACCACCCTGGAGACCCATTTGGGTCACTATGGAAAGCCAGGGTGGTCACTTACTGGACCCGGTCCTCAAAGGTGGCATAGAGGACCGGTAGCATCCCTGCTCTCTCAGGCGAGCTCCGCAAACATACGGAGCTCACGGGCAGACCGCCATAGCTCCAGGAAGCTCCTCCTCCTCCTTATACATATTACCATCATCATACCTCCATTTTCATTTGACTATAATTGTTCAAACGTCCTTCATCATAAAATATACCAAGATTTAATACATAACCACATACTGGCATTTCATTTACTATTTCTAAAATCCCCCAATAATACTGAATCCTTATGTCCTATTCTAGCTAAACATCCATAATATTTAATAACAAAGTTTTCTAATCCTCCTTTCCAAATCACTGTTTGCAATTTATATCCAATTTCCTTATGTTGTACCCATACCTGTATATACGTTGTTATCATTATCCCTCCTTTATTTAACTATATCCTGTATCATAACATTTCCCCCCTAATATTCAAGACTTAACTGTATCTAACTTAGTTCTTTTTTATTAACCTTTATATATAATCTTCACTTCAAGCTTTTGATGAACCATCTTGCCTAGGGACATAAGTATTGTGCGTTATTATACAACATAAAACATTCAAATCATTTCATAATCTTCATGTTTATAACAATGTTGTGACACAACGTTGATATAGACACAATGTGCAGATGAAAGAGTTAAATTAGACAAGGTATGATTTTTGTAATAATTACTAGGTAAAAAGGGAAGATGAAAATACTTGAAATTGGAACCTGATGGATTACCTCCCAGAGATCTAAAAGAACTGGCAAATGTGATCTCAGAACCATCGAACCATATTTTTCAAAGATCCTGGACCATCAGGGAACTACTAGAGGACTGAAGAGCTGATATAGCTCCCATCTTTAAAACAGGTGATAAAACATATCCAGGAAACTACAGACCAATCAGCATCACATCAATACCTGAGACGATCCTGGAAAAGATAATCAAGCAGCAGATCTGCAAATACCCAGAAGCAAGCAAAAACAGACCATGCCAAAAAACTCTTATTTCATTCTTTCACAAACTGACTAAATTAGTGGACCAGCAAAATGCAGTGGATATAGTATACTTGGATTTCAGCAAGGCATTTGACAAAGCAGACCAGAATCTATTTCTTGGTAAGCTAAAAAAAAAGTGACATAAACAGCATCACCACCAGATGGACTTGTAACTTGCTGACAAATCACACCCAAGGTGTAGTCCTCAATGGAACTGTGTCTATATGGAAGGAAGGAAGCAGTGGGTTCCATCCCAAGGTTCCATTTACACTTCAACATCTTCATAAATGATTTAGATCAGGGAATAGAAGGAGAACTCATCAGATTTGCAGACAACACTAAACTGGCAGGAATAGACAACACTCCAAAAGACAGGCTCAAGATCCATATAGATCCCAACAGACTTGAACACTGGGCCCTATTTAGCAAAATGAAATGCAATGGAGAGAAAAGTAAGATTTTACACTCGGGCAGGAAAAAATTGAATGCACAGGTACAGATTAAGGGAAACCTGGCTCAAAAGCTGTAACTGGGAGCTTGGGTCCCTAGTGGACAATCACTTAAATATGAACCATCAGTGTGTGACAGCAGCCAAAAAAGCTAAAAAATCAATAGAGGTTGCATTAATAGAAGGATAGAATCTAGATCATGTGAAGTATTAGTAGTACTTTATAAGGCCTTAGTAAAGACCACACTTGGAATACTATATCCAGTTTTGGCTACCATATTATAAAAAAGATGTAGAGACTCTGCAAAGAGTATAGAAGAGAGCAAGAAAGATGATTATGGATCTGGAGGCTAAACACACACATATAAAGAATGGTTGCAGGAATTGGGATTGTCTAATCTTGAGAAAGACGAGGGTGATAGCAGCGTCCCAAAATTTGAGGAGCTGCCACAAAGAAGAGATGGTCAACCTATTTTCCAAAGCATCAGAAGGCAAGACAAGAAACAATGGATGAAAACTAATCAAGATGAGGAGCAACCTAGAACTAGGGAGAAATTTCCTAACAATGTGAACAATCAATCGGTGGGATGGCTTGTCTTCAGAAGTTGTGGATGCCACAACTTCTGAAGACAACGCCCATCATTTGATGTTTTTAAGAAGAGATTGGACAGCCACTTATCTGGAATGATATGGGGTCTCCTACTTGAGCGGGAGTTTGCACTAGAAAACCTCCAATGCCCCTTCCAAGTCTGCTAATCTGTTAAAACCCTCCTGTTCTTCCTTGTTACCAATGTGATGATGCCTCTTCAATTGTGAGGTTCCCCTTTGATGGGCTTGTGACAAAGCAAAGAAATACTGGGGTAACATCAGGGATGGTATTTACTTACCTTCCCTACTGGTTCACAAATGTGAGCACATACGCATGCTTGCTTCATTTACTCACGCCACCTCCATGCATGTGCTAAGCCTTCCGTGCATGTGCTTTTCACTAAAAAAGGGCCTAAATGGGATGCCATAGAACGGGGATGAGTGGGCACATCCACCCATGATTTCTGCTACTGGTTCAGGTTGGGATGGATTCTGGATTCTTTTACTGCTGGTTTGCTCAGGGACATGCTTCGGGCATGCACACCTTTGATGTGCACTATGCGCACATGCACAATTGTGAAAAACAAGATGGGGGTGCCTATGGTGCCGCCGATAGAACAGGTTCAAGGTTGTGGGCGGCCGAGTTACTACCTACTCGGCCAAACCAGTCCGAACCATTAGCAACCTATCTCTGGTTCAGGTGAATGGTCCAAACTCGTAGAATAGCTCCTTTGGGTGGGATTCATATTTTAATATAGAAGATTCTTAAAGTGAATATGAAAATTAAGCCAGAGACTTTTCTTTTGGGCTGGATAGACAAAGAACTTGATAAAAATCTGGAACCTTGCTGTTTTATATGTTGACAGCAGCAAAAATGCTTTATGACAAGAATGGAAAGGTACTTTAATTCCCACAATTGATGGATGCTGGAAAAACTGATGGGACTCACAGAGATGGTTAAATTAACTGCTCCAATCAAAAAAAATATAAGCTTCATTTCCAACTTTGTTTCTACTTGGAAACTGCTTCTGGATTTTGCGTCTGAGACGGAGAAAAATGAAACGTTGACTTTGGGTTTTGCTGATTAGGTAAGTTTGTTGTTATAGAAATAGCTAGTACACGTTAAGTATGTAAAAGTAAAAAAAAATGAAACTGTAATGTTATTTTATTCTAAATTTGGAGTTGGAAGTCAATGCTTTTCTTTCTTTTTCCCCTTTCCCCCTACACATCTTTATCTCCCCATTTCCTCCATCTTCTCAATATTTTCATTTTCATTTGTATTTATGCTTTGATAAGCTTGAGAAAATTGTTTTAAAAACTGCGGAGGGTCCTAGAACTAGAAGATATATAAGTTGCTTTGGATGTATGTTATCCTATTTTGGGTTGCAGCATTTTATGAAGGAGGTTGACAACCTGTGACATGCTATGGCACCCGTGCCGGAAGTGGCACACAGAGCCAACTCTCTGGGCACACGAGCCATCGCCCGTTGCTCTTCTGGGTTCCGGTGTGCTGGCCAGCTGTCTTCGTGCACGTGTAAGATGGAAGTTGGAAACTGGAAGAAAAGCTGCCCGGTGCATATATGCATACTGGGAAAATGATCTTCTGGTTTCCGGTGCATGCTTGCGCATCAGCCAGCTGGTCTTTGCATGCATATGCATGCCAGAAACTTGGAAGACCAGGTGGCCAATGCACATGCATGCAACGGAAACCAGAAGATCATCCTTCCCGCACATGCATGCACACCCGTCAGCTGGTCTTCGCACGTGCATGCATGCCAGAAACCAGAAGACTGGTGCATGCATGTGCCAGAAACGGGAAGATTATCTTTATGGCATGCGCATGTGCTGCTCTTCTGGTTTCTGGCACACAAATCCAATAAAACAAACAAACACATGTGTGCGTGCTCCCATTTTGGCACTCAGTGCCAAAAAGGTTTGCCAACACTGGCTTAAAACAAAATTATAAGGAAAGGATTGGTTATGCTTAGGATGAAGGAAAAATTAGGGACGATGTTATCAGTCTTCAGATATTTCAGTGCAAAAACTGCAGTGAAGGATGCAGCTATGGCTTTTTGTTGTTATGCCGCTTCCTGTATCTGTAAACTTGGAGGGGATTGAAGGAGGAAAGGACACTTCAGTGGTGGGACTTTTCAGGCGCCCCGCTCCGCTGAGGAAACATCTCCGTTCCCAGCCGAGCTGGTGGAGCGCAGAAAGGCGTCGTTGCTTCGCCAGGGCCGGGCAAAACTGTACTTCCGGTTTCAGCGCCGGAAGGGAGCGCGAGGCCAGGTGGAGCGCTGAAAGGGAGCGCGCGAGCCAGGTGGAGCGCTGAAAGGGAGCGCGCGAGCCAGGTGGAGCGCCGGAAGGGAGCGCGCGCGATCCGGTGCGATCCGGGAGGAACCCACCACTGGGACACTTCTAACTCAGTCCCTGCACTAATGGTGATCCTGAGTAGCCACTACATACCAGCAACAACACACACAAAGATCAACACTCTTCGCTTTAGTTGTCTGGATTGTTGGCCTACTTATGGGCTATCATTCCCCAGCTTTCTACAAGTCAACAAAACACCAGTGAAATGCAACTGAGTCAATCAGAGGAAACACATAAAAACATCTGCCAAGATCAGAGGCTGGTTGGCAGTCCTAAAGGGGTGGAGCTTCCAGCTCTTATATCAACCTTCACTCTAAGTTGAATCACTGTTGATGCAGCAGCCCTGTTATAGCTCCTAGCAGTAAGACGAAACCTTACTCAATCTGCCAGTTAGCTATTCAGCTTCTACTGATATACTTTGGTGTGAGATGTGCTACTGTCAAATGCATAAGTGCCAGAAGTGGCATGCAGAGCCATCTCTCGGGGCATGCGAGCTGTCGCCCGTTGCTCTTCCAGGTTCCAGCATGCTGGCCTGCTTGGTCTTTACACATGTGGGAGCACCGGAAACCAGAAGAGCAGTCGCCTGGGGCACATGCGTGTGTCAGGAAGATGATCTTCCAGTTTCCAACACGTGCATGCACACCAGCCAGCTGGTCTTCATGCGCAGATGTGTGCCAGAAACTGGAAGACCAGGTGGCCGATTCACATGCACGCACCGAAAACCAGAAGATCATCTCCCCGGCACATGCATGTGCACTGGACAGCTGCTCTTCCGGTTTCTGGCACTTGGTGCCAAAAAGGTTCGCTAGCACTGATATAGGCGGAGCTGCCTATTGATAAGTGAAGCAGCTGTTGCATCCTATAACAGAGGAAATGGATGGAGGAAAGAGTTGGAGCACTGAATTAGATAACATTTCCATAATTTACAGTGGATACCCACCATTGAAGTAAACTTTTAATATAGAACTACAGCAATAACAGGAAAATAATCTTTTTCTTTAATGGAACCTGCTGTTCCATTGCAAAACTAATGGATGTAGGCTTGAAAACAACTCAGCAATTTAGCTGGTAACAAAATGTGCAGGACCCAGTAGCCATTTTTCGTGTTACAGATTTACTTCCTTAATTCAAATATTGTCTGCTATTAGAAAGAACTTTGCTTCTTATTTAATATACCAACAATAACAAAAGCCAATTGATTTTTTTTCTTTAGTAGTAATGGATTCATTCTGTGCAAAAACCTTAGCTGAAAAATAAGTTTTTATTGTTCATAGAAACTTGTTTGGCTAAGTATCTTGGAAGTGCAAAGAAGCATAAGAAGCTGCTTAATAAAGAGCTAAAATCTTGAAAACTTTGTAGCATCTTATAGGGATCAGTCTTCATCGCACTGATCCATGCTATTAAAACTGTATACTATTTAGTCTTTTTAATGTGATTGCTAGCAGCAATTTATGCATCATTAGCCAAACTGCCACTTGATTTATTACATACGAAGATACACACTCACCGGTTCCCATCATTCTGCTCAGCAGCAAGATCAGAGCCAGCTGACAAGAACTCTGAACTTTAGTATTGAGTGAATGAACTTCCTTATTAACATCGCAGCAGGTATTGGACAGAGATTTGTGTGGAATTATTGAATGAAAGAGGTCCCCCATTACGATGCACTGACCTATTGGGAGGAGTACTGAGAGTTTATGACATTAATGTGATTGCTCAATCCTTAATGGGCCTTTGACTGGGCCAATAAGTTTGGTGACTATTGTTGCTGTTGTTGGTGGTGGTTGCACAGTGAGCCAGATGTTTAGATTGGATTTGGAATTTTTGTCACGCATCAAGTCCTTCTGAAGACCTAAGATAGGTTGCTGTTTCATGGTGTTAAAAGTATTGTCACAGGATATAAGCTATTTCAAGTAAGCTGCAATTTTGCCATTGACTGATGGTGATTTTGTCAATGCTATTACTGCTACTTCCATGTCAGAAGCGCCAAGGCACTTCCATGGTGAAAGGAGGTGCCCAGTTGGGTGCTCCTTTTACATCCCCCTTAATGAGCCCCCAAAAGTGGTACCTATTCACCTATTTGCATTTGCATGCTTTTGGACTGCTAGGTCGGCAGGGACTGTAGCAAATGACAGCAGCACTCAGGCTTTGAATGTAGGCTTTCAACATTCTAACTACGTGAGTCACAGCCGTCCTTTGTCAATGGAGTGATGGAGTTCAAGTGGTATTTTAGATATTTTGGAATTGGACCAAAATTGCCTATTACTACTGGTACTATTTTTGCTTCCTTTTACCACAGTCATTCTACCTCTATTTGCAAGTCTTCGTATTCTGTGATTTTCCCCAATTCTTTCTCTTTTAATCTGCCATCTCCAGGTATTGCAGTGTCCACTATCAAGCTTTCTTTTTAATCTTTCTTAACAATGATTGTTAAGTCTGGGGTATTATACTTGTCTATTTGAATTCTAAAGACCCAGAACACTTTCACATCTTTATTTTTTGTTACTTTGTTTTGTGGTCCCATCAGCTCTTGCATGCAGGCAAATATTTCTTGTGGCTATTCCAGTGCATTATCATTGCTCCTTTGTCATGCCATTATTGGTAATCAGTCTGTGTGATCTTCTTGCAATTATTAACATTATGTCAGGAATAGCCATGTTACAGTACTTTAAGTTGCACAGAAAAGTCTCAGTAGACATTGAACTTGCCCTGCCTCCTAACTCTCATTCTTGCCACCTCGTCGCTGAACAGATAGAAGAAATCAAATACAGCAGCTTACATAGCATGTTATCATCTTGAGTGTGCCAAATCCCTGTTTTGATGTGAAACAGAGAAGTGGAATGAAGCATTTCTTATTGGACAGCAGGTGAGTCCTGACGAGTGGAGAACAATCTGGGTTAAATTTATTGGTTAGGAACAGCAAGTTCTGATTGGCTGTTCCAACAAGCATTATAGATTTGAAAACAAATAATTCTATTCCAAAGCATTAGGGTGGTTATGTCATTGTGGAATGAAAAGAGATGGGTGGTGATGGTCTCCTAAAAGTGTCCATCTAGAAGTATCTAAATGTTACCAGTGGAGGTAGGTAAGTGCTTTCCACTTTTGAGAGAAGATCTACTTTTATAGAACTTGACATTAAGAAGAAAATCTTTTAACCTTTGGCAGCTCTCAACTTTCTAACAACTGAGGAAGTGTGAGTAAAGAAAATGGTCAAGGAACACTCTTATTTGATTAAAAAAAGTAGAACTAGAAGAACAAGTAGATAAGATGATGATGACAAAACAGGAAAATTGGGAGACCAGAGAGTTCTTAAAAATGTTTATTTCAGTCATGACATCCTTTGACTTCAGGTTGTGCCCCGAAGCCTTTCATGTCTTTAAATCAGAATGCATTTGCCATGAATCTTTCATTGCTTCCTTTCCAAAACAAACAAGTCAAGGCTTTCACACTGAGACAATTAGACAGAAAACCTTGCAGATTCTTTCCTCTGTCTCAAGGGTTTTTTTCTCTGAGACCAGCAGGAGTAAGACAGGGGTATTGTCATTGCTTAAGCATGTCTATGATCCACTACTGCTGCTCAGCTAACCTTGGACTGCCTGTATATGCGTTCTTGCAAACTCACTGAAGTTAGTTCCTATAGAAGTGGTAAATAAGCAAACAATGGGAAGGCTACTCTCAGAAAAGGTACAACAGCAGGGATGGACAAATATATTTGTCCTCTTTTGTTTGGGATAGTCAGAATGAAGGATCTCTGATGATGTTACCTAGTTTGGTAACAAAACATCTGCAAGAAAGCAACGAAGCTCAGAGGGCACTAAGGGCCCCTCATTTCAACCTGAGCTACAAATGATCTCTTCTATTGATGATACTCAGTTGTACATTTCCACCCCAAACCACCCCAACGAGGCTGTCGAAGTGATGGCCCGGTGTCTGGAAGCTGTACGGGTCTGGATGGATGACAACAGGCTCAGGCTCAACCCCTCCAAGACAGAGTGGCTGTGGTTCCCGGCTTCCCGATTCAATCAGCATATTCCATCGCTGACCATCGGGGATGAGCAATTAGCCCCGGTGGAAGGGGCGCGCAACTTGGGCGTCCTCCTTGACGATCGGCTGACCTTAGAAGATCACGTGGCGGCCGTGGCAAGGGGGGCGTTCCACCAGGTTCGCCTGGTGTGCCAGTTGCGGCCCCTTTTGGACCGGGAGGCCTTGCGCACAGTCACTCACACGCTGGTGACGTCCCGCCTGGACTACTGTAACGCTCTCTACATGGGGCTCCCCTTGAGGTGCGCCCGGAGACTGCAGTTGGTCCAGAATGCAGCCGCGCGGGTTATTATGGGGAGATCGAGATTCTCCCATATAACACCTATCCTGCGCGAGCTGCACTGGCTTCCTGTGGCCTACCGGGTGCCCTTCAAGGTACTGGTTACCATCTTCAAAGCGCTCCATGGCACAGGGCCCAGTTACCTGCGGGATCGCGTCCTGCCCCATACATCCCTGCGACCCATTCGCTCACACAGAGAGGGGCTACTCCGGGTGCCGTCCTCTAGAGAGTGCCAGAGGGCGGTGCCCAGGAGTAGGGCCTTCTCTGTGGTGGGCCCTACCCTTTGGAATGACCTCCCCCCAGACATCCGGACAACAACCGACCTTCGCTCCTTCCGTATGAAGCTGAAGACCTACCTGTTTTGTCAAGCCGGCCTGGCATAACGTTACAATCTTGCCACCCCAGGTCATTTTATAATGGGAAATTTTGTTTTTTAAAGTTTTTAGAGTTTAATATTTTTGGGGTTTTAAATTTTGTAAGTATGCTTATTTATGGACTTATTTTTACCTCCTCTGCACGATATATGGTGCTATCTTGATTATTGCTCTGTACGTCGCCCCGAGTCCCTGTGGGGAGAGGGGGCGACTAATAAGTTCAATAAAATAATAATAATAATAATAATATTGATATTTCGGATTGTTTCTCATCCACTTTTTAATGCCCTCGCAAGGGGAATTATTCCAACAGAAAAAAAGCTACCGATTTTCAAAAGGAACTTCCTTGGATTTATTTTTATCCTAGAACATCTCACAGGAAATATTTGATCTTCAAAGTCATATCATGTTCAGCATTATTGAAGGGGGGAAGAAGGGGAAAAAAAGTCAAGGTGGAAGTTATGGAAGTGTGATTAAAGCCCAACTCCTTTGGCACATTTGTTGATATTGCTCGTACATCCTGAATGGAACGTTCATTCTGCTATTAGGCCATGTTGCTTCTCCACCCCCACTCCTCCTGCTGCCTAAACCACTATGCTGGGATGCCTGTTTGTTGAAGTTGTCATTTAAAGATATATTTTTAACATCTCTTAGAAAGATACAATACAATACAATAGCAGAGTTGGAAGGGACCTTGGAGGTCTTCTAGTCCAATCCCCTGCCTAGGCAGGAAACCCTATACTGTTTCAGACAAATGGCTATCCAACATCTTCTTAAAGATTTCCAGTGTTGGGGCATTCACAGCTTCTGGAGGCAAGCTGTTCCACTGATTAATTGTTCTAACTGTCAGGAAATTTCTCCTCAGTTCTAAGTTGCTTCTCTCCTTGATTAGTTTCCACCCATTGCTTCTTGTTCTACCCTCAGGTGCCTTGGAGAATAGTTTGACTCCCTCTTCTTTGTGGCAACCCCTGTGATATTGGAACAATGCTATCATGTCTCCCCTAGTCCTTCTTTCTATTAAACTAGACATACCCAGTTCCTGCAACTCTTCTTCATATGTTTTAGTCTCCAGTCCCCTAATCATCTTTGTTGCTCTTCTCTGCACTCTTTCTAGAGTCTCCACATCTTTTCTACATCGTGGTGACCAAAACTGAATGCAGTATTTCAAGTGTGGCCTTACCAAGGCATTATAAAGTGGTATTAACACTTCACGTGATCTTCATTCTATCCCTCTGTTGATATTAGATTATATTACTCTTTTAACTTTAACTGCCATCGATTTCAGTCAATATCATGCATTGAAAAGTAGTATTGGAAGTAACATTGGAAAAGTAGCATTGGAAAAGGGTACCCAAGTTCTGCTCTTTAAAAAGCATACAAAAACTTGCATTTTATTCAAAAGTACCTAGGGGTCAATGCATGAATGCAGAAATACATTATACAGTACTTTTCTTTTTTCTTTTTTTAATAAATATTTTTATTTGACATTTCCCAAACATTAAAACCACTATTACACTTTTACAGCTTTCTGTTATCGGTATTTCTTTTTTTTCTGATTTTGGGTTTTCCATTTTCCATTCTATTCTATCTTATACATATTCTTCTTTGTTTCATACTTTCTCATTCTTACAATATATGCACCTCTATACAATATTTCCATCTCTATTGCTTTCTAAGTATATGCCATCTTTTCAATACCCAAAGCACTTTGACACGATGGCAATGGTGACACGATTCTCGATAAGTGACTGTAATATTATTGATAATGTATGGAATCATACCTCTCCTGTTATGTTAATGATCAAAAGTATATTTTAGATATTATATCTATTGACAATTATTTGTCAGACCAAGAAAGCAAAAGCTATAGTAACCGAAACATGCATGTCTGAGTGTGCTTGCTCCCTCCGTCACTCGATGTTCTTGTGAATCAGGGAAAAGCTTGTCTGAGGTGTTTTTTTCTCAAATAAGTTTCTTGTAATGGGTTTGAGTCCCACTTATTTGATTGTGGCTCTTCTCCTACCTTTCAAAGGTGTTCCCTACGCTGAGCCATGGATTAACCATAAACTAGATAAGCATGTGCTTAGTGCTTACATCATCAAGGCTAACAGGACACACAGAGTTTTCCCCCTAGCAATCGTGCTCTAAACACTTCACTGACACACTTGACCTTAGCAAAACTTTTGTAATTGTTCTTATCTGCCACGTACAACTTCAATTTGCATTGTTAAAATATTATTTTCTTTGGCATGGTGACTGACTAAGTTTGGAATCTTGTCAGTTAAGCAATTGAAATTGGCCTTATTTTGTTCTACCTATGCCCTCTATATTATCGATATTTTATTTTTTAGGGCTTTTACCCCTCTGTCCCAAATTAAGTTCAAAACATTCTACGATAATGCAGAATTTAGAGCAGGCTGGAAAAATGGACACCTAACATCAAAAACTCCATCAAAAAAGCACAACAAAGAATGTTCTTTCTGCGCCAACTCAGAAAGCTCAAACTGCCCAAAGAGCTGCTGATTCTGTTCTACAGAGGAATTATTGAGTCTGTCATCTGCACCTCCATAACTGTCTGGTTTGGCTCTGCAACCAAACGAGACAAACACAGACTTCAACGGATAATTAGAACTGCAGAAAAAAACAATTGCTATCAATCTGCCTTCCATTGAGAACCTGTATACTGCACGAGTCCAAAAGAGGGCTGTGAAAATATCTACAGACCCCTCACATCCTGGACATTAATTGTTTCAACTTCTACCCTCTACGCCCGTGATGGCGAATGGAGCCATTTGTTAGGGCATGCGAGGTGTTGCCCTGTCACCTCCAGTGTGTATGCGTGTGCTGGCAGCTGTCTTCAGCCTTCTTTTAAGGCCGTTTTTCATCCTCTGGAAGCTTCCTTGAAGTGACTTCCGATTTGTCCGTATGGCTGTTTTTCGCCCTCTGGAGCCTTCAGGAGGCTTCCCTGAAGGCTCCGGAGGTCCTCCAGGGGGGCAGGGAAGCTGTTTTCACCCTCCCCAGGCTCCTAGAAAGCCTCTGGAGCCTGGGGAGGGTGAAAAAAGCATGGCAAAAGCGGGTGGTGGGGGTGGTGGAGAGCACTGATTGCGCGCACATGCACACTGGGGTCGCACGCATAGCATTATGGGTGTGGCACACTCATGCACAAGCTCCTGCGCTCTCCCCACTTTTGGCACAGGAGCCAAAAAAGGTTAGCCATCACTGCTCTACGCCATAGGGCACTGCACACCAGAATAACTAGACACAAAGACAATTTCCCCGAATGCCATCACTCTGCTTAACAACTAATTCCCACAACACTGTCAATAATTTACTAAAAATGTATCACTACTGTACTTCTCTTCCTTCCTAGCACCTATCTCTCCCCACTTATGACTATAACCATGTTGCTTGTATTTTTCAATTTGTATGGTTTTTATTTGTTTCCTAATACGATTTGATGGCTTATTAGTAACATTGACTGTCACTAAGTGTTGTATCTTTTTATTCTTGATGAAAGTATTTTATTCTCCATATGTACACTGAGAGCATATGCACCAAAGACAAATTCCTTGTGCCTCCAATCACACTTGGCCAATAAAGACTTCTATTCTATTCTTTCTTTATAAACATCCACATTTCTGTTGCTGAAATGATTTGGGTGAGAAATGAAATGCAAAAATGTGCTAAACCTCCAGTAGGCTTTACTCATTTAAAATCATGAAAACCAGCCTATGAAATTATGACTCTACTGCCTCAGGTGATGTCACTGCACTGCAGAGGTCCTTCAGGGACTTCTTAGCCTCAAAAAGTTCTTGCCTTTGATTTAAAGCCTGTGATAACTAATAAACTCCACTATAATGGTTGAATCCCAATTATTTAAAAAACTATCAGAAGCTATAAATTTATTGAGGCTGTTAGCCTCAGAAATAAAAGAAACAATAGTTTACAAATATCTTATCCAAAACTGGTTATCGCAGCAATGTTTCTACTTTCTGGTAAAAAAAATTGGTGCGCTTTTGACAATGTCTATTGCAATAATTTTCTATGAATCACATTATCTTTGGTAATAATAGAGATTTTTGTCCCCTTATCTTTACAAACCTTACAGCTTAGTTTCCTGTTTGCAACTTGCTTTCTAATTTATTTACAGCCTGATCTCTATCACGTTTTCTGGGAATTCGTTGTGCCATATGATCATAAACATGTTTACTCAGAAAAAAGTTATTCTGAGTTCAAAGTATGCATTTTTAATTAAGCAGATGTAACAACAACAATAGAGCTAGCTACAAGAAGCTGGTTGCAAAAATCCAAATGCCAATTAGATGGCAGCAAAGGGAAACAGAAAATACAAATAGAAACACACACACACACATACAAATGCACAAACACACATACAGACACACAAGTGAAATTAGAGATGGTATTCAGCCGGTTCTGACAGGTTCTAGCGAATTGGTAGAAGAAATTTTGAGTACTTCGGAGAACTGGTAAATACCACCTCTGGCTGGCCCTGCCCTCATCCAAGCTGATCGGTGTGGTTGGTCTATTGCTGCCTCCAAGCCTCCCAGCTAATTGGCTGGGTCTTCTTTTGTTGACCTGCACAGGAGAATGAAGCTGGAAAGCAGGTTAGTGGGATGGGAAAGGAATGGGGATTTTGCAGTAACCTTCCCCAGGAGTGGGGAGGGAATGGGGATTTTGCAGTAACCTTCCCCAGAAGTGGGGAGGGAATGGGGATTTTGCAGTATCCTGTCTTTGGAGTGGGGTGGGAATGAGAATTTTGCAGTATCCTTCCCCTGCCATGCCCACCAAGCCACTACGCCCACCAAGCCACATGCACCAAACCATAGCCACAGAACTGATAGTAATTTTTTTTTTGAATCCCACCACTGGGTGAAATGTACTACAGTGAATCATATTATGTTTTCACATCAAAATATACCCTGGTAGAGTCACTTAAAAGGGTAACTTTAGTTTCATGCAATTAGGGAGCAATCAAACAAGGATTTCGGGCTGTTGTAATGCCCTTAGAAAGGGAAACAGAAAATAGTGGAGACCTGCTGATGGTAGTAGCATAATTTAGGTGCCCCAACAGACCCAACAGAAGGACCCATGGATCTGAACTTTGCAATTAGTAATATAATAGATTTTGAAGTGAGATGTTCCTGGGATCAGATATTTCAGGTAGATTTCCTTGAACTCTTTCAAGTAGTCTACCTGGAGGCAGCTAGTTTAACCTCCTCCAAGTTGCAGAGCTGAGTCGATCAGAATGATAGTAGATACCAGAACAGTTTTGGGAATATATAAAATGCACCTGTATATTCTTGACCTCTGTATTTTTAAATCAGTTTTTCAGCATACCATATATGACGTTCATGATGTGCTCTACAGCTGTGATGGCGAACCTATGGCAAGGGTGCCAGAGGTGGCACGCAGAGCCCTCTCTGCGGGCATGTGTGGCATTGCCAGCTACTCTTTGGGTTTCTGGTATGCGCATGTGCACCGGCCAGCTAGTCTTTGGGTTTCCAGGGCTGTGGTACATTCTGGTTTGGGCACTCAGTGCCAAAAGTTTCACCATCACTGCTCTACAGTATTTTCATGTTGCCATTCAGATTTAAATAGTGTTGCCATTGGAACTGGTTTCCTTGGATTTTCTTTTTTTTAATAAACATGATCTTTTTTAGGAGGTAATACTGATCTTTTGAATTTTTAAAGTAAGTTACTAATAGGGAATTGATTTACTTAAATTTTAACACTATTGTGTAATCTACCTGGAGTCAATTTGATTGAAGCAGAGGCAGCATGCAATCCCCAAACAACTAATCTAAATGAACTATAACATGCACCACATTTTCTCCAGTATAAATGCTCATCTATTTCATATTTGCAGCTGCATAAAATTTGTATCAGATAATTTGTGCTTGCTTTCTTCCCCCTACATCTCCAAATTATATAATATTAAGGATTTCCCTAAAGCCAAGGTATTGAACTGGATGGGTTATGTTTGCTGTTTACTTTAAAAAAAAGAAGAAATGACTGAGATACCATATGGAGTTTCACTCACTGTAATTTATCTGAAGGCTTGAGAAAATGAATAAAACAAAAAACTTCACTATGCTCAGTTCTAATAGAAAAAATTTACCAGCACCAACTTCCATTTATAGGTTGTTCAAAGGTGTTAGTCGACATAGGCTTGTCAAAAAGTTCAAACTAGAGATAACTCAATGACAGGTGTACACTGGCCAATTTTACCTGGGAGAGTTGCTTGACTTCCACCTGAGGGTAAGTGATACAAAATATCTGGCCAGCACAGTGCAATCCAATCTCTGACAAGGATTCCAACATTTTTGGATGATAATCAAGTGACAGTGAATACCTGTTTGTCAGATCCCTTATTTAGACAACCTCATTCATCCTGATTAAACTGATCACTCTGAACTTGGCCTTTATTCTATTGATCTTCATACTGAGGCTTCTCAAGGAGACAATCAGTTCATGTAAATAGACTTTTATGATCTTATAATGAATGTCCTCATCCTGACTCTCCAAGGTGCTGAGTGCCAGTGCTGGAAGAGGAGGCATATGGCATTTTTTCAAGGTTATATTTTAGTACATCAGACAATATTGCCAGATGTTGCAAATTATGTCAATGCCCTGCTTTTTCTTGTCTTTATGAACAACCACTTTCTTTGAATAATAGCCTTCATACCAGCTGCTTATGAAAGTGTGTGTGTGTGAGAGAGAAAGAGAGGGAGAGAGGAAGAGAGAGGGAGGGAAGGAGAGAGAGAGGGAGGGAGAGGGGGAGAAAGGGAGAGGGAGAGAGAGGGAAGAAGAGAGAAGGAGGAAGAGAGAGGGAGAAAGGGGGAGGGAGAGAGAGAGAGAGAGAGAGAGAGAGAGAGAGAGAGAGAGAGAGAGAGAGAGAGAGAGAGTGCAGGGACACCATAATGAAGTAAATTCTTGTTTGAATTGTAGGGATTTTAGCTGGTTGCCACAGAGGCAGGGGTGGGTTGCTGCCGGCATTATTGCTGGTTTGCTTTGCGTGCATGCTGCTCCCTTCGCGTACATGCTGCTCGTTTCACTCACGTGCACGCCCACCACACATTGTTTGGCTTTGTGCAATTGCCTATAAATTGTTCTGCGCATGTGCAGAACATTATAAAGTGACTTTAAAACATGCTGGCAATGGGATAGACAACCGGGGAACCGGTTTAGGGGTGTGGGAGCCTGCCATTGCTACCAGTTTGGTGACCCAGTTGCAATTTCCACTACTGTTTTGCCTGAACTGGTGCAAACCGGTAGCAACCCACCTCTGCACAGAGGGTAGCAGTAGCGGTGGTATGCTTTCTTTTTTTCAAATGTTTTGATACTACTAGTTGGCAATATTCTGCTCATGGGAACTAGGATGTTTTGAACGTTATATTTAAACAAAAGCACTTGCCTGATTTAAAACTCTACAGGTATAAAATAGAGGTAATAAGCACAAGCAATACAATCATTCTAAACCAATGAGGATTCAGAAGTGTCAGACCATTTATTTTTAATGTGATCGGTTTATATTAAGTGTGAAATCTGATTTCGATTAACTGTCTGTATTTTTCAGAATAGCATTGAGAAAACTTGTGAGAATCAACTCTAATCTGATTTAAAACAGAAATCTGAGATTCAAAGAGACCATGATTCAATTTCAAGAGCAAACCAATTTGATTCAACCTGTTTCAGGATATAATCTTCAATCAAGCTTCAATCACGTGGAATTTAAAGGTAAGGCTTGATCCAAGTGCTGAGAGCTGAATTTGAACTCATATTCGTGTTGGACCTACCAGCCCAAAATTATATCATGTCATTAGCATAAGAGAGAGCAACATCAGAGCTTGTAACCATGAAAGCTGTTGAAAGCTGAGAAAGGAAATGAAGACCAGAACTCTTAGCTTTGTTATCCCAAAAGAACTCTGATAGGTGGACAATTTAATCAGATTATTAAATACTGACCAGTAACATTTGAATCTAGCATATTTTTCAATATCCCAAGTATTCCCCATGTACGAAGATGAAATTCAACCATTATATACTGTATTGTTATTAACAATTCTAATAACCGTAACGTAATAATGTGGGTTGATTTAGCATTGGCCACAATTAACGAAACAGGAAGGTCATCACATCTACAAAGTGCTTTAAAAGACTACAGAGAACTTCTTCACCATCTGAATTAAAAGCACGATGTTCCTGTTTTGATTTGAGATGCCTTCCATGGGATGCTCTATTTGAAAAGCTTCAAAGCACTGCCCAGCATTTATGAACAGAGAGAAGGCCAATGCCAGGAGAGCTCCTGGTAAGTCCACAAAGCCTCAAGATCCAAGTTAGTAACTACCTAGAGAAGATACAGCCATCAATTTTCATCTCCTCTGTTGCCATCTTGAGTCCTCCATTCCCCAATAAAGATTTGGGAGAGAAAATGATCTCGCTCTTTTCCCTCAGAAAAAGATATCCTGATCAGGATTTGCCTCCAAAGGACTGTTTCTTTCAGACCGTTGGAACAGGTCACTGCTGCTGTGACACAGGCTTGGTTGTTCTTCCTGTGGTTCTCCAAGGACTAGACGCGACAACTGTTACTGTTATACTGTAGTTGCACTGTAGTTTTTCTTCTGTTATATGTAGGATTTAAAGCTGGAGATTTTGTGCAGAGAGGGACCAAAGAGACTTCTTAAAAAATGCAGTAACCTCTTAATATAGGAAGTGAGAATTTCCCCATTAAAAGTTCTTCAGTTCACCAGTACCGTGGTACTGTGGTTTTCTTAACAACTCCACAAGTGTTGACCTGGAGTCAACTTGGGTGGGCTTCCCTGCTGAGCCAAGGAAAGCAACAACTGATTATTGTGCCAATTTTAACTCAGCAATGATGAGGAGCAACAATTATGCAGAATTGAAATGCCCTTATTTGTGCTGTCCCAAGTGCATTCCTTACTCTTCCGTATGCCAATCATTTCCTTTTCAGTTGCTTTTCTAGCAAGGCTTCATTTAATCATTTCTCCCCCAAATTAAAAAGCTCCTGCCTTCACAATCTTTCTTTATAGGAGCACATTTTCTGTTATCTATAACCCTTCCCCTGGTGTATCTTTGGGCCTCTTCTATTTCCATGATAGTGTATTCATAATTAAGTTCAGCCTTCCATGTATAACAATGATTAATATAATAAGCTATAATGTTGTCAGTCTTATCCCATGAGTGATTACTGTTAATTTAAATCTCCAGTTTTAGAAAGTACAGCATTGTACAGATGGGTCTAGAAATTAAAACACACGCATGCGTGCTCACACACTCACACAGATATACACTCAAAACTTAACGACTGTCATAACATTTCTGAAATCAAAATTTCTCTATTGGTTTCAATTAATTTTGGATGGTAATCAAGGAGAAAGAGGAAGGAAGGGAGGGAAGTTATGCACTAATTGCTTGGAAAAGAACAACACAAATGTCTTCAAAAATAAGAAGCTCGCTCTTAATACACATTTACACCCTCCTCCTACAAATGCTAAGGAAATAATTCAATATATTTCATTAGCAGAAAGTGGAATTTTAAATACCGGCTTTGTTTGAACATAACTCTAAAAGAGAGATCCATATCTTCTTCAATAAATATGGACAAGACTCACACAAAATATATTCCTTTTATTTTACATATAATTAAAATGGAGCCTTGGGTCTCAGATGATGAATCTAACCCCTGATGTATTTTAATAGAATAATACTCAGTTTAGGAGAGCTTTCTATGCACCCCTATTTGATCCCAATCTAATTGTAGATGTGTGGTGGCACTGTAGGGGAAAGCTTTATTTTAGGGTTTAATTAATTAATTGCTGTAATTTACTGGCATGTCTGAACCTGCAGGAACTGTGGTTAGTTCTCTTGCTTAAGATTTAGGAAACCAATCTAAGTTCAAACTATAGTTTCTTCAGTTGGCTTGTTTCTATAAAGCACAGATAAATGTATATGCAGTTCACAGTGCTAAGAGTTTTGTTAGTTTAAATTAAAATACATTGGTCTGGTTTCTGCAGTTATGATGTACTTGGAAGGTAGAGGCTTACTGAACTTCATTCAGTTAACAAAAACCTTAATGCAGCACAGTCTTACTCACTAGGGAAATGCAATCCGAACACATCTGGAAAGGAATGGACAAGGGTGGCTGTCTTAGCACAATATCCATATGGAACCCATGATTCTTTGTAATGAAACTCCTGCAAGATCCATCAGTAATTGGTACTTTCATCAATACTAAATGTCAAAGTTAAGAGATAGAAATGCACATTATTTATCCCCCCCCCCCCCAAATGAGAATCATGGGACTTGTCCTGGGAAACTTGGAGATGAGAGGGAGAACATGAACAAGATTTCCATGGTGAGAAGTCAAAAAAGTCAAGAAATTGGCCATGGCTGCATGATATATGATGCACAAACAAGCCATGTTTCTTGTTTTGTTAATCTTATATAAAAAGAGGCTAGTTGCATTTGCAATCTTCATTTTTTTGATACCTCCCCTTCTACTGTGGATGCCTGTTGTCTGTACATTGGGAATGGATGGCAATAAGATGACTGGCGAGTTGGAACTGGGACAAGATTGTGGCATTTTGTTCTGAATAGTTTGTCTTATTTTTATCCTCCCCACCTGCATATAACCAGAACAAAAAGAGAATATTCCTTCCACCTAGGAGTGAAACTACTGCAAAAATATAGCAAAAGTCATTCATTTGGCTCAGCCACCAAGAAAGCAGCCTTATTAATAATCCACAAAGGGTTCCTTTAGAAACATGTGCATGTTAATGCTCTTTTCTATTCTTTAAATAATCCCTATGGATGCTTTGGTCTGCATACAAAGGAAGCCTCACTCCATTAGGAAATGGAGTTTTACAACAGAGATGTCCTGATATTTACTATTAAGCCCTGTCATATCTTTTGTGTGGTGATGAACAGGTGTTAATCTGCTTTGAGAAAGAGGCCAAGAGTTTGGCTTTGTTCCTAATCAAAGCCATTGGCAGTCACGCAGCAATTCTATCCTCTTCTTTCATAAATTGGCTATGAATATTTAAGAGGAACTGTTCTTTTTCGCAACACTTCAGACTAATGTGCATCTCCACAACTATTTCTTAATAAAGTCACCACACCATAAAAACAAGGTGGTTTTTTTCCAGGTCACTGTTGAAAATCACACTGAATGCCGAATGAGCTAAGAGAGAAGGCAGAGAGGGAAAACACGGTGTGGTTCACTCTTATATCAGAATCATCCTTCCAGATCATGATGCTCTTCACAGACTTGGGTTTAACTCCTGCCATCCCTTGCCACCATGGCTCGTTCATCCCACGAGTGATGTGGGAGGGGAAGCGAATCAGCACATTTACCAGGTTGAAAAATCCGATCCAAAGGATCTCACAGCGAGCAGAATACTAAGGCCAATTCAAGCTTCCAGTATGAAGCCAGAATGGATTTCCTGCTGCCCACATTTTCAGAATGCAGAGAGGGAGGAATGGAGCTTTGCATAACAATTGAAGCCTCAGGACTCCTGATGACTGCATCCCAGATCATCATGCACTGAACACAAAATATAAAGGGGAGTGTTGACATATTTGGTTCAACAGGTTTAGAATTCCCTATGGCACTATTGGCTTAGCTGCATGTGGAAAGGAAGCAAGAAAACAGTGAAGAGAGCTGCATGCAACCACAAGGTCCACTCCTGGGCAAGTGAGCAGGGTATTTCTCACCAATCAGTCTGGATTAGGCATTAGGAAGCTAAACTGCTATCTGGACATGGATATTGTGTGCAGCATTTACATGTGAATATCGTGTTTCCCCGAAAATAAGACAGTGTCTTATTTTCTTTTGACCCCCCCCCCCAAATAAGCGCTTGGCCTTATGTTCAGGAAGGTCTTATTATTTTTGAGATGCAGGAGGCGGCGAGCATGGTCACCTCATCACTGCTGCTGTGTTGCAATATTTCCAAGGAGGGCTTAATTTTGGGGGAGGGCTTATTTTAGCACATGCGCTCAAAAGCCCGATTGGGCTTATTATCTGGGGAGGTCTTATTTTGGGGAAAACAGGGTATTATCAGTCACTTTGGGCTATACCCAGGTAAGTTTTTTGGGGGGAATGCTCATTTTTTGCTTCTGGCCATTAGGCATACTATGCTTTTAAAAATAGGGGGCATATTATTTTAGAGCTGGAAGCCATAAATAAAGTTTTATTTTAAAGAAGCATTCTTGAATAGACTGAAATGTAGAATAAAAAGAACCATGGGCTTACAATAAGCTAGAAGATGTTACAAATGGAAAGAGGTGATTGCCATTAGGGAAGAAAATATAACAGGTTTGGGTAAACATCTTAACACTGGAAGCACATATGAATTGACAACTGTTGAAAATCACAAAGAAGAAGAAATGAATGGATAGTAAAAAGAAACATCTGGCCTGTTCTGACCCCCCTTCTTCCCTCGCCAACACAGAACACACTCCGGAACAAAACTACATGGGGCTTCCCTTGGGACGCGCCCGAAGACTGCAGCTAGTCCAGAACGCAGCCGCGCGGGTAGTCATGGGGAGTACCAGGTACTCCCACGTAACACCTCTCCTGCGCGAGCTGCACTGGCTGCCTGTGGTCTTTCGGGTGCGTTTCAAGGTTCTGGTTACCATCTTTAAAGCGCTCCATGGCATAGGGCCTAGCTACCTGCGGGATCGCATCCTCCCACACACATCCCTGCGGCCAATTCGCTCTCACAGAGAGGGGCTTCCCCTGGTGCCGTCCACTAGGCATTGCCAATGGGCGACACCGAGGAGTAGGGCCTTCTCTGTGATGGGCCCAACCCTCTGGAATGATCTCCCCCCGACATTAGAACCACTACTGACCTCCGCTCCTTCCGACAGAAATTGAAGACTCACCTGTTCCGACTGGCTGGTCTGGCATAATTATAACGTCTACCTCCTGGCATACACATTTTTATTGGTTTTTAGAGGGATTGCCTCTTTTAAATTTAATCTTACAGGATATTGGGATTTTAAATTTTGTATATTCTGATTTATTTACTTAGCCGTACAGTTTTGCATATCTTTTTATCCTCCTCATATATACGTATATATGTATCTATTTATTTAATAATTTTAATTTGTTGTATTTTTGATACGGACTGTACACCGCCCCGAGTCCCTTTCGGGAGAGGGGGCGGTCTATAAGAGCTAATTAATAATAATGATAATAATTATTAATAACAGGATTTATTGCACAGACAGACAGACAGATCCTTGGCAGCAATCCACCACGACAAGACTCTCAGAACCCTCCGGCACAGAGACACGATAGCAGCTATCCAGCATGCCAAGCTCCCAAGACAGAACTTTCCCAATAGTTCCTTTGTTGACTTCTGTAAAGGGCGTATGCACAATCAATCCTTTTATAGACTGAAGAGGAGTCTACTTATCAGCAGTTGAGAGCAATTACCGCCGGTAACTGCGCCCTTGCTCCTTGCTTCTGTGGGCGCGGCGGTAACGACCATCTAAGAACTCCCTGCTGATGTCTGAGTCACTGTCCCGTGACTCCTCCCCACTGCTCCAAGGCATGGCATCAGGAGCCCCCCTCCTTTGGCTCTCACCGTTGCTCCATGCCTCCGGCACCTCTTGGTGGCCGACCAGACTGTCCGATCCCTGCTCAGAGTCAGAACCCTGCCCAAGGTCCTCCACATCCTCCAGAGCCAACTCATAGGGACCCTTGCTGTCGGAGTCTGGTGGCAGCTCCAATGGCTCCTGCTGGGCCACAACATGGCCTTATCTGAAATCTGTTGGCTCCAATTACCAAATGTACAATTGACACCTATAATATTAAAAAAAATCTGCATGTTCAACCAAATTACAAAAAATATTAAAATGGCTTTGAAGCTTTTGGGGGTAAAACATTAATTGGTCTAAATCTTTCTGAACTGATGTCAAAATAAAAATTCAAGATATACTGGACATATAACTTGAAAACAAGACCAGTTTATATTCCTTAGCAATTTCTATCAAACCATGAATCATACTATGTGTAAGGACAGATATTAAGGATTCAAGATAATAATCCAAAAACAAAAAGACCACTTGGCTGTATGCTTTTTTCCCCCTAGAAAAGAAAATACAATTAGTACTAATTTGTGTTTTTGGAGAGGAATTATCAAATGGCATGAATTTCTAAAGAAAAGAAACTTTTAACAAACAATGTTTATGAAAGGTCATCTCTGCTTTTAGTGAAATAATTTGAACATATATACTTGATCAAGATGTATCCCACTTGCTGCTACTTCTGGAGTTCATTAACAAATATTCCAAATAATATTTTAACCAGATTCAAACACTATCCTTATCAAAATGCTAAAGATACTACGATATGGATATATACTCTATTGCATTCTATAGAAAAAGTATTTGACCCTGGCACTTTAACATTCTTCATAGTTTTTGTATTTTGACTTTTGTCACCTAAATAAGCTAAGAAACTAGCTAATTTGTTGATTGTTCAAATTCAGAAGATTCAGTATTAATTGGAAGAAAATTCTTATTAATAGAGCCACAGTGGCACAGTGGTTAGAATGCAGTATTGCAGGCTAATTCTGCTGACTGCCAGCAGTTTGATTCTCACCGGCTCACGGATGACTCAGTTTCCATCCTTCCGAGATGGATAAAATGAGGACCCTGATTATTGGGGCAATATGCTGATTCTGCAAACCACTTAGAGAGGGATGTAAAGCACTATGAAGTGGAATATAAGTCTAAGTGCTATTGCTAATTCGTTCAAACATTTATCTCTGAGGAAATTTTTCTTCTGTGCAACTGGATCTTCATGGATAAGTCTATTTAGGTTTGCATCATGCAGATGAAATCATGCATCTTTGCTTAGGGCATAAAATATTTTCTCCTTGCTTCACCTTCTAATCAGGTTAGGCTGGCACTTGGTTTTGACTAGAGCAGGAAATAACCACTAAGTTTCAGTTTCTTGAAAAGTTACCACTGTGATGGCTGACCACTTGTGTCTCAAGTAAGGCGAAAGCAATGGGTTATGAATTTTTAAAGCAAATAAAAAAATAAAGAATATTTAAAAGCTTTGTTGGACTGGGCCAGATCTTTCCCAAAGCAACAGAGTAAGTATGTAAATGTGACATGCGGTGCTTTCTAAAATATAAAATCCAAAGAAGTTCATTCTCTCTCAGTAGTCAGGCATGGGATGTATCTAAAAACATATAATGGGAAGCCATAGGGAGTCTGTAATGAAAATGTGAAACTGTGATATTTTGCTGGACCAAAGAACACCGAAGTTGGTTTTCTGACTTTCCCCTGACAATGAGTTTATTAGAAGCACCAGGTTTATTGATTGATATCACACTGGCTTACTGTCATCTTTAATATTATGTGAAGAAACTAAAATACAGTCAATGCTTCAGGCTGTGAAAGATCATGAAATCTGATGCGTACAACTGGTTCACTCAGCCTTTCCTCTTTTGATTGCTTAAAAAATATTTAGCAGCAAATACATAATTGGACTTTGGTAGAAATCACAGGATCTAAAATGACAAGAAGAGAGGGCTTTGAAACATGCTTCAGTAACATTGGATTTCTGATGGTTGATTTGTCCCTGAATTTTCCTCAAAATGCATGAATGATTTGTTAGCCTTTTGGACCAAAAACATCAGTCTCTAAATACCGTAAGAATGGAATGGAAAGTGAGAAAGTGTATGTGCAGAAGCTAAGCCTTGTGAGAGAGTAGGTTAGTCTTTCAGGTGCCAAAATACTTCCTGTTTTTAATACATGTGAATCAGTGGCTAACATGTCCTCTAGTTCTTCGCTTTGTGTACTGAAATGGGACTCACCACATTATGAATTTCTCCTGAAAAGTATTTTTTTCTCCAGGTGCAACTAGACTTTCCTTCTTTTCAGAGCTGGCACAGTTGTGTTCCTAAGTAGCTTGCAGGTTCCTCAGATTGAATAACTTGCTAGGTTTGCCCTTGAGAAAGAAATAAGAACATTGTTCTCTAGAGTGCATTTTGCATTTGTTGCGCTATAGAAGGGTTTAGGTTAACATTCTCCTATAACTAAACTATATAGAGCTTGAGATCCTGAAAAAAAATCAGGAAGGTGGTGAGATACAACACTTAAGTTACAGTTGATCAGCCTTGGCCCAAGTAGTCTTTGTAGTTCCTTGTGCCCATTCCCTTATTTGCTCGGCCATTATCCCTGATCCCTTTCCAAAATCTGAACATGCTGCTTGTGCTAAAATTTCCAGGTAGAAAGGAAGAACTAAAATTAATCTCAGTATAATGGGAAGAACCCTCTAAACAAAAGAGTACTGAACTATGTCTTATCTATCGCTTGGTATTTGGAAGTGCGCATTAGTTCTGTTACTATTATTGTAGGTATGCATTCAAGCATGTTGCTAGACTCACCAGGATGCTGTTTCATTAATATTAATCCCGAATCTCTTTTATAGTGGCATATTTTCTCTGCCAAAGAGTGTTTTTAATAACGGGGTAAATTATATCCAGAGCACATATTTTCTCACTATTGGTCCAATCTACAATGTGTGTTCTAAAGTGCACAGCTTGTTTCCTAGCAAGGGCTGGGATTTGCAGACATCTGTAAAGAAAGCCGCTGGTCTCTGCTCCTCGTTACAGAACAACACGTCTCTCTTCCCCAGGAAGTTCACTTGGAGAGTTCATAATTTGATGAATTTTTAAAACTGCTTCCCTGCTGATTGGCACTGCAACTCTTCTGGGGCAGTGAACTTTGCATGCATGGGTTTGCTGGGCCAGCCTTCCCTTAGAATCTGGCTTTTTGTAAAGTCTGTTTTGGTATCGAAGACTTAGTTAGTCATCTACTTTGAATCATGCCTCTTGTGTCCTCTGGCAACAGGAAAGTAGCTATGTGGGGAGAAGATGAAAGTTTTTGGTGCTTCAGCTTGAAGAGACTAAACTCTTGAACAGACAACTGCTGTAGCCCCCGAAAGTTCAACTGCAACTTACTGATACTCCATTCATTTATTTAATAGCAAGTTACTTGATCTGGTTACGGATCTCAGGGTGACATAGAAAATACAAAGCACAGTCCAGCCAATGGCATTTATTTACACATTTTATCAAGGCATATGGCCATTTAACTCACCTGTTGTGACTCTGGGCACTGGGCAGGATTAAGACATAACATAACATAACAAATAACTGCCATCACCAAGAAGGGAACAAAAGCCATAATACAACCAGTGCTAATCTCTCATAATATCAGACCTTTACAAACCTTTATGGCAACTCTGATGAAGGTACACAGTGGGTACAAACTGCAGAAGACAGGCAGTCCTTTACATAAGTGATCTTAGGCCATGAACGATTTTATGGTGATCAGTACTTTGGGTATTGTGGCTGAAAACCCACTGGTAATCAGTGGAACTCATGTTACATGGCCATGACATGGCATGCTCCTAACAGCTATAGCACTTAGACTTATATACTTTACAGCCCTCTCTAAGCCAATTGCAGAGTCAGCATATTGCCCTCAACAATCTGGGTGCTCATTTTACCGATCTCAGAAGGATGGAAGAATGAGTCAACCTTGAGCTGGTCAGAATCAAATTCCTGGAGTGAACAGTGACTTAGCCTGCAGTACTGCATTCTAACCATTGCACCACCATGGCTCAATGGCCTGTGCCAACTGCATTTTGGACCAGTTATAGCTTTCAAGTGATTTTTCAAGGCAGCACAATATAGGCCACATTACAATAGTCCACATATGAAATGGACAAAGCTTGAGTCAATGTTTGAAGCATACTGGTGGTATAATCTTACCTATCAATTTGACATATATGTTGAATAGGAGAGAACAGGGATATCTGAGAAAACTTACTAACACTTAATGGAACCAACTTTAGAAGAAAGAGAATTACCATAATACCGTATCTTCTGCTCCCAACCCTCTTAAGATGGAACTGCAGAGAAATTAAAAATGGTTAGGGTGGGTGCACCAGCCTCATCTTAGTCCTGCCACCCAAATGTAATCAATGATATCTCTATAAAAGGTGAAGGTAAAGGTTCCCCTTGCACATATGTGCTAGTCATTCCTGACTCTAGGGGGTGGTGCTCATCTCCGTTTCAAAGCCGAAGAGCCAGCGCTGTCTGAAGACGTCTCCATGGTTATGTGGCCAGATGACTAAATGCTGAAGGTGCACGGAACACTATTACCTTCTCACCAAAGGTGAGTCCCTATTTTTCTACTTGCATTTTACATGCTTTTGAACTGCTAGGTTGGCAGAAGCTGGGACAAGTGTTATGCAGTGCTAGGGATTCAGACCACTGAACTGTGGTTCAGTGGTTTGCCACTGAGCCACTGCGTCCCTTCAGCTATCACTATACCCATGCTGAAATTGAAATGAAAAGAGGCCAAATAATCAATTCCCACTAGGGCTCTCTGAAGCTGTAAACTGATCGCCTTCCTAATAACTTTCCCTAGGAAGGAACAGTTGGAAATCTGACAAAAATTATCCAGCCATGCTGGATATGGGCATGGTTTATTTAGAAAGAGATGGACCATCTCTTGCTGCCCATTTAGGAGCTAGCAAAATCAGTCACTTCCCCTTCAAGGATGCATTCACCATCATTGGATACAGTTACGCATCCTCTGCCCAGAGGCCTTGGCCAACCAGCAAGGACATGAATTTAATACACAAATGGTCTCATTTATAGTTGTAAGGATCCTGTCTACTTCCTGAAGCCCAACAGGCACAAACTCTTCTCAGATGACTATGCCAGTGCATCAGTCAGTTCCAAAGGACTTATTCAGCCACAGTCTAATTCAGAATGGGTCCAAGTGATTGCATCTGACATGTGCCTTGCAGAGCCCCCACAAATGTTTCACTGGCCCCTCCATATAGAGGAAGGATTGGTACCTTAAACAGAGTTATCTGCTAGATATCTGTAGATGCAGTGAGTGTGAAATACAGTTTACCTTTCTGCTATTGTCATCGTAAGGTAACCTTTAATAAATGCTCTTACCCAAGCTCAATTAAATCTGAAATAAGAGTCCACACAGACCTTAGCATTGGGTGAACTTAGTCTTAGATAGCCAGCTACTACCAACCAAACAACAGGTAAACATTGCGCAATCCTTGCCATGCTCTCCCCATGTAGCAAGAGTGTAATTTACATTCCCAAGCCCTACTGAGATTCCACCCTCTCCCCATCTGGGACCATACTCTCAACACTAACAACTGAACTCCTTTCTTAATAAAGGTTACCAATCTGGTTCTTTCTATTAGACAGTTATTCAAAACGTTAAATGGGAACTTCTACTAATTATGGTAGGTGCAATTTATTGTCAACTTCAGCATTGCTAAATTTTAAGCAGCTGAGCAGTGGTGTCTGCAGCCCAGCTCCATATACACTAGACAGCTGATTGGCATGGCTGCCACTGCCTCTCTTCTAGCAGTTCACCACAATTCCAATTAGCTGCAGAGCCCATTTCCAACCTTTGATCCTACACCAGCTTTAATTCTTATCCACTACTTGAAAAGCTGTCCTGAACTCTATTTACCAGTGACTTCTGCAATCACCATAACTACTGGATGAACTCAGAGCTCAAAGAGACACTGAAGACTCTTTGGGTTTTGCAAGTTCTACTGACTAGCAACAACATACTTAGATCAATAAGACCTATGATCCATACTACCCAGTGATGAAAAATTAGCAAACTGCTAGAGAGTCCTGGAGACAAGGACATCATCTATGTGGCCAACTGGGGAATCTTTTTGGGTAGATACACGGATTGCACTAAAGTTGAGGTACAAGTGCAGCCCATAAGTTGGCCTCATCCCTTATACAGTCTATAACAGGGATGGCAAAACTTTTTTGGCTCACATGCCATAAGGGGGGGAGTGCAGGGGGGAGTGTGTGGGTGTGCCACACCCATAATGCAATGTGCAACCCCCCCAGTGCGCATGTGTGCATGAGAGGCATTCCCCCCCATTTTTTGCATCCTTTTTTCATCCTCCCCAGGCTCCAGAGGCTTGATAGGAGCCTGGGAGGGTGAAAACAGCCTCCCCAGCCCCTCGGGGGCTCTCTGGAGGCTTCAGGGATCTTCAGGAGGCTTCCCTGAAGCTTTCAGAGCGCAAAAAAATGGCCCTATGGGCAAACCAGAAGTTCAGAAACGGACTTCTGGTTTGCTCAAAGGGTCGGTTTAAGCCCTCCGGAAGTTCAGTGACCTTCAGGAGGCTTCTCTGAAACCACCGGAGGGCTTAAACTGGCCCTACAAGCAAACCAGAAGTGACTTATGGTTTGCTCGTAGGGTCGTTTTTAGTCCTCCTGATGCTTCAGAGCATGACGCGTGTCATAGGTTCACCATCCTGGGCCTATAAGGTCCTCAGATTGAATGGGAATGGAAATTCTGTTGGGATAGCAGTTAAGAAGCAAAATGGGCACATTAAGCCTTGAAGTCACTTCAGGGACCCATTTCCTTTTATAAAACTACCAAGGAGGGTAGGTCTTGACATGCCACATAAAGCTTCCTGCTGTCCTCAAACTGCAGAAGCATCGTTAGTTAGACCATAATGCAGATTGTTTGGTTTTGTCTTAGTGAGTCTGAAACCAATTGCTGGGTTGATTCAGGAAGTCTATGCAAAGCATCGAAGGGAAATTTTGCTTCTGTGCTTCGAGCAGCTGTATTTGAATAGACTTCAGGAAATCCTGGACATCCTACTGGAAGCACCAGAAAAACTTTCTCTGCAAGGGTATCTTTGAGAACTGTAGAATGTCCTGAAGAAGGGAATTGGTTGCCTCAAATTCTCACTAGGGAGAACTGTATGCTCTCTATGGCACAAGCTAACTTTGCATAATAAAGTGAAGTGATCTTGCCCTTCCCTATTATTTCCAACAGCAAAGTTAAGTCAAATATGTCATACCATAACAGAGCATGGCTAATAAAGGAACAGAATCCTTGGAGAATTAAAAACAACAACCTAGAGAGATATGGATTTCTTTAGTTAATGTAAATGCTGATCAGTCTCCAGAATGCAACCAGATATCATTCTGATAAAATCCAAACAGGAAGTAAAATTCTAAAGGCTGGAATTCTGTTACATATGAAAACTGACACAACCAAAAAAGTCATCAAGTGCTACCCACTGCAGTGCTGGCAGAATTTCCCCTGACAAATTTCTTCTCCCATCGTATTAAGCCAGGGACGTCAAACACATGTCATCACGTTGTCTCACGTGTCGTATAGTGACTTTTCCCCCCTTCGCTAAAAAAGGAGTGGGCGTGGCCAGCATTTGATGCATTTGACCTGCGGCCATGAATTTGACAGTATTAACCAATGTGAAACATTTGGGCTGCCATGAAAAGGTAGCAGTTTTTAACATGTTATTATTATATTTGATTTGGGAGGTGGTACAGTGGGGATGCTGTTTGTTCCCAATCAAACATTTTCATTGGTTCTTTCATGTCCAACTAGCAGAGGTGATATTCAGCAGGCTCTGAGCAGTTCTGGAGAACCGGTAGCGGAAATTTTGAGTAGTTCGGAGAACCGGTAAATGCCACCTCTGACTGGCCCCTCCCCCATCTATTCTCTGCCTTTCAAGTCCTTAGCTGATTGGGAGGGAATGAGGATTTTGCAGTAACCTTCCCCTGCCATGCCCCCCAAGCCACGTCCACAGAACAGGTAGCAAACTTTTTTGAATCCCACCACTGCCAAGTACTGTTCAAGAACCTAAACCAGAAAGCTACTGATAATTTTTTCTTATTTCTATCATGAGAATAGAAGAGATCTTATTGATGGGGTGAAGGGAAAAAAACCAAATAGGAAGAATGTTTTTTTGTATAAACTATGAACATATTGGTAAAGCAGTCCTTGTATTTACCTTGAACAAACTTAATATCTTCAGCAAATGAATAGAAATGTTCCCTAAGTGCTATTCATATTGTGGTGCTCTTTGAAATGCACCACAGTCCTTGAAAAGACTTCTTGTTTCCACTTACATTTCCTGAAATTGTTCTACACAATACCAGTTGTTTACAAAGGCAACTGGGCTTGAAGCAAAGTACATGGTGCTCAAAAAGCGATCAGCCAGCCAATAGGAAGAAATGATACTCGCCAAAGGAGAGAAACAGGATTACAGCACATTTTGTTCCAACTTAATAAACAAACAAACAAAAAAATCTTAAGGGTTACTGCTTAGATTGTTAAGTGGAATGTTGTAAAATACGCATAATTTAAGAGTTAGGCAATCAGGTCCTTATTTCTGTAACCTTTTTATTTTACAGTGTGCTCTGTGCACATGACTGTTCTTTCCTTCCAAAAGTCTCTATAAACAGATAAAGAGCAAGTACAGTTTTGTTAGTCTGTTAAAAAAATGTAATAGATTATATCATGAAACTATATTTATTTATGTAATATGGGATAATATAATTTGAGGTAGTTTTGTCTAAGTGGTTAAGGCACCAAGCTAGAAACCAGTTCTAATCCTACCTTAGTCATGAAGCTGGCTGGGCGACTTTCAGCCAATCACGCTGTCTAGTCTACTATGTCAAGCTCTGGTGACAATCCAATTGGTCAATTCCTGTCACAACAACTGATCAACAATTAGTTGGTTTTCTCTTCCTCCAGAAAAGCAGATCTTCTACTTCTGGAAAACATCAGGAAGAAAAAACAATGAAGATGCAATTATATCAGAATATTTCCAAAATAAGTCCACCATAAGATCTGCAGGTGGAGGGCTGTCTAAAATGGAAAATTATGGATTGAATGCTTTCATCAATGGTGGAGTTTCAGATTACTTTTGGAGAATGAAAACATTGATTTCTTTAGGTTCTAAAACCAAAATTTCTTTTTACTTCTTCATCATGGGCAAAAATCACTAACTCCCAGCCTGGCTGAGAATAGTATTCAAGGAACAATAGGTAGCACTCACACAACATGCTTAATTAGGCTAATTTCCAATTTAGGGGATGCTATTTCCTTGTGGCTTAGCATGTCATGGACTTCTTGTGATTCAAGGTCTTGCACAATTCCAGAAAATGGATTGAATTAATAGCCAAGGTAATTGTGTTGTGAGAATTCTGTTATCCAGTAATAGCTCTATACTTTTGAAATTAGCAGCAAACCAACATGCCAATGAGGTCAAAAGTCACAATTTGGGAAAATATATTGCTTTCCTATCACTTATATTCAAGTGGTGGAAGGTCAATTAGCAATGGCAGAGAAGGAAAAGTGAGTGGAATGGAGGCTGAGCTGGTATATCAACCTTTTAATGATTGTTCCCATAGAATTTTATACTTTGGCTGTCAGAAACTCTGAAATTGTTTGAATTTTGAGAGACACTGAATATATGGGTATACATGGTTCTCCTTCCTTATGCACTAGAGCAGGGGTGGCGAACACGCGGTTCACGAGCCGCATGGGGCTCGCGGCCAAAATAAATGAGGCTCTTTGCCTCTTACCATTATTTAGTATACTGTGGCTCGGATCGCGCCCTAAACCCGGAAGTACGGTCGACGCGACGACGCTTGCCTGCGCTCCACCAGCTCTGAGCTGGTCGTCGCGTCGACCGTACTTCCGGGTTTATCTCAACAGCGCCCTCTGCTGTTGAGATAAACCAAAAAAATAATGCTTCAAAGTCTAGCACAGTTGCTGCAGGATTCCGGTGAGGTTCTAATGATTGCTCAAATTAATAATAATGGTTGCATATTGAAGCTCTGGGTTCAGGAGCAGCAGAGTTTTAAATAGGAGAAAACATTTAATTGAATTTCCATGGTTAGTATATTTCCCAAAATTCTACGAGTGTTTTTCTCACAGCCTGTAATTGTAATAGATATCAAAGATAATCCAAACTCATATATATATATTATAATACATATATTAGGTTAAAGGAAGATAATATTAGGACCAGGCTTTACCCATGTATAGGTTGTACTCGATTTACAATCACAATCTCGTCACTGAGCAAAGCAGTCATTAAGCGAGATATGTGACTGCTTTGTTTAATGACTGCAAGTGTGGCATTCCTGGTTGTGGTCATCAAGTAATCTTGTAGGTTGTTAGGTGGACAGAGATTCCACTTATTTATGGATTTAAAAGTTATACAGCAGCTCTAATGGGTTTATAAAAATTTATAACAAAAAACACCTGACTGAGCATGTTATATTATGTGTTTAATATATTATTGTTAAAATTATATGCTTTTGTGTGAGTGTTTGTCTGTTTTGGCAGGTCACTGCGTGGTGTTGCTCTCTGACTCTCACAGTTTAAAATTTTGGCTCTTTTTGTCGAACTTGTTCGCCACCCCTGCACTAGAGCATCCTGGCATGGGATTCTCACAGACTAGAGCAGGGGTCCACAATTCTTGGCCCATGGCCCACTACTGAGCATTGAGCCTTTCAGAACCGGGCTATGGAATGAGGAGGCGGGGCTGACGTTGCGATGGTACAATGTGCGATCTTGAAGCTCCAAGATCGCCGTCGATATCTCTGTCACTTGGATGGTCCTTTTGTACCTAAACCATCCTGTAGAGACGGTGATAGAGAAGGGCACATCCTGCTGATCCCAGGGACATTGCAAAGTCCCTGGTAGATCCAGGAAAAGCCCTTTTTTTCTGGCGACAAAGAAGCAGCCATTAAAGCTGCTGAAAGATGGGATAGCTCCAGAAATGGAAGACAAGCAGGAGAGAAAGTGTGTCAAATTGGTGAGATAATTTTTCTTATTAGATGAGAGAACATCCCAAAAGATTAAAAGTAAAGTTAAAATTGAAGACAGAAGAGGTTTAGCAGCGAGATTAAGCCTAAGTCAAACTTAGTGTGTAATTTTTCTTTATCATTTTACTGCTGGAATTTCTACAAACACTTCTTATTTTTTAAACTGGATTCATTTTATTCTTTTTTTTAAAGACTTGTTCTTTTTCTCTTTTCAACGCCCATAATATTCTCTTGTTAAATTTTTTCTTTCTTTCCTGGAATATAAAGAGGAAAGTGAAAGTAGATGAAAAGAAGTAACACTGCCACTTGGAGGCTTGGAAATATTGTTTTTCTTCTCTTCGTTTGAGCATTTGATAATCTTGTGCAAAATAAGAGATGGCATTACATTTCAAGGACTCTGAGCTTGTTTATTGAAAATGATAGTGGGAAGAGCACAGATGTTTATACAGGTGCTTCTCTGGGTACTATCAGAGTGAAAAGCTTGGAGTTGAAAGAAAAAAGATTGCACTGGACTTGGAAAGAGAATAGTTAACTTTGTTTGGAAAAGAGCCTTGGATTCTACATAGTGGCAGTGTTTACTATTTGAAGAAAAAGATCAATACAGATGATGTTGCAGCAGAAAAAAGAAAAAAAGTGATATTGCAGATAATTATGCAAGAAATTCAAAAAATACAAGTATGAACAGAGAACATAGAAAAGAGAATATTGGACAAAGAACAGAAAAAATTGATGAAAAAATTGAGAATATCCACCAAACAATGATGAAATATGAGGATAGATTTTTTAAAAACTGAAGAAAAAGATGAACAAAGAGATAAGAAAATTTGAGTTATTGATAGCAGATTGAGTGCGGTTGAAAAAGACAAGAGTGGAATATTGAAATGGGAGATGGACAGGCTAGAATTATACCTCAGATTCCAGAATATAGAAGAAGACAAGGGAGAACATTTGGCAGAAGTAATGATAGAAATGCTGGAAGAAGCATTGGTGATAACCAAAGGGAAGATGATGGAAAGAACAGATTAAGGATTTCGAACCTTTACAAGATACGCAGTGAAATATAAGTTGCCAAGGGATGACCATACATGATTTGCTAAAAAAGCAATTAGAACACAAATACTACAAATGGCAAGAGATAAAAGATTGCACTACCATTGGATGGATACAGGATGATGTAATGAAATGTTATAATAAAAATTAATTTGAATTTATTTAGAGTTAGAATATTTTGCACAAAATAAAGTAATAATAGTTATAGTCAAATAAATGATTAACAATGGTAATATTGCATACATATATATTAGATTGATAATATGAGCTTTTATATAATTTGTAAGTGAGGACTATGAAGAGGATGCAGAAAAGTTTTGTAACCAAAGATAAACAATTTTATAAAACATGGGACTTATCTTATCAAAGAATTTTATAAAGATGTATTACTACTGGATGGATTTAGGATGATGTAATGAAATGCCATAATATAAATTTACTCAAAATTTAGAATATCTCACATAAAATGAAGTAATGATAGTTATAGTCAAATAAATGTTTAATAATGTGTTCTGACCCCCCTTCTTCCCTCGCCAACACAGAACACACTCCGGACCAAAACTACTTCAACAGGATTTATTGCACAGACAGACAGACAGATCCTTGGCAGCAATCCACCATGACAAGACTCTCAGAAACCTCCAACACAGAGACACGATAGCAGCTGTCCAGCATGCTAAGCTTCCAAGACAGAACTTTCCGAATAGTTCCTTTGTTGACTTCTGCAAAGGGCGTATGCTCAATCAATCCTTTTATAGACTGAAGGGGAGTCTACTTATCAGCAGCTGAGAACAATTATCGCCGGTAATTGCGCCCTTGCTCCTTGCGCCTGTGGGCGCGGCGATAACGGGCATGTAAGAACTCCCTGCTTATGTCTGAGTTACTGTCCCATGACTCCTCCCCATTGCTCCAAGGCATGGCATCAGGAGCCCCCCTCCTTTGGCTCTCACCGCTGCTCCATGCCTCAGGCGCCTCCTGGTGGCCGACCAGACTCTCTGATCCCTGCTCAGAATCAGAACCCTGCCCAGGGTCCTCCAGAGCCGACTCATAGGGACCCTCGCTGTCGGAGTCTGGTGGCAGCTCCAATGGCTCCTGCTGGGCCACAACAATAATGATAATAATTGTATACATATATATCAGATTGATAATATGAGATTATATATAAATTGTAAGTGAAGACTATGGTGAGAATGTACAAATGTTTTGTATCCAATCAACACACTGTACGAAACTGGAAGATGGTTTTATGTTTTATGTTTGTCTGTACTTGTTCGTTTAAAAATAAAAAATTTTTTAAAAAAAGAACCGGGCTATGGAAGTGGTGCACAAGCCTGTGCACATGTACTCCATTTGTGTGAGCAGCGGGCACACATGCTTGCCGTTCATACACATGATGTTGTGCATGTGTGCATGCGTGAGCCCACTGCTCAATGGAACTATCCCTCTTCCCTACCCTGCCTGACTGCAAAACCAGAAAGGTTGGGGAACTCTAGACTAACTTCAGCATGCTAGGAAATGACGTCCACCCTTCTTAGAGTAGCCAAAGATGAGAAACCTGGACTAGAGAGCTGCAGGACCTTCTTACAGTAGAAATCTTAAGAACCAGTCCATTTTATGGTTTCATGGATTCAGGGGTGTCAAATTCAAGGCCTGGGTGCTGGATCCGGCCCACGACGTGCTTAGTTCTGGTCCACCAGGCTGCCCTGGAAACAGCGAAGGACTGGCCTCTGCCATTGAAAATGGAGCTCGGGAGGGTTGCATGAGCTCTGTTTTCCCTGGCAGATGGTTGTAGGAGGTGATCACAGCCAAAAATGGACCTCAGGAGCCTATTTTCTCTTGCAGAGTGCTCAGGCCACCACAGGCATCCCTGACATGAGTGATATCCAGCTGGCCACACCCACCCTGGCCATGCCCACTTCCCCCAAGGTCAAACATAACCTTGATGCAGCCTTCAATGAAGCTGAGTTTGACACCCTTGCGGTAACCAATAAGATGCTTACATTTCTTGTTTCATTCTTATTGGAAGTTGTTAAGCACAGGAGGCATTCTAGTAAAGGGTCCTAGCTAATGGAGACTTCCATCAAGGATGAAAGAAGTCCCATAGTGCCTCTTATTTGATCATTAGCATTATATTGAGAGAAGGATGAAAAAAGTGAATGAGAAAGGCTTTTAAAAGGTGGTAAAGGAAAGAAAAAGAGAGAATTGGAAAAAAATAACCAGGAAGGAGAGCAAGAACAGATGCCACTTTGTCAAGTGGTGTGTAGGCTCTGATTATTGTGCCAGACTGAGATTAATGCAATTCAGACTTTAATGTTAATATATCGAATTTGCATTTCTATGTCTTAACTGGAATACAATTATCTTGTTAATTTTTTTCTTTTTCCTGCCTCTGGATATGTAACATGTACATAATAGGTGTGTGGGTAAACTGACCATAGGATTTTATTTGGGGACCAGGTCTGGAGTGTCAAAAATGGCATGCCCTTAGACACATGTTTTCCTGTTTAATCTGGATCTTAAACCAACATTAAAATAAAAATATATTAATTAAAATAAAATGAAACTTCTTTTATCTCCTTGTCTGGCATATGTAACAGACAAACAAGTGTTTTAATTTTCAGCAAAATCAAATGAAAGTAACACATTTCTAAGGAAGATGGATAAAATGTCATAGAAACTAATGCAGATTTTTCAAAAACTATGTTTCTTTGAAAATTGATGCATTGGGGGCAGGAAAAAGGTACAGAATGATAGAAATGGTTGTTTAGGGCACTGAGTACAACCCCCTGTTCGTTGCAGGAATCCACATTAAGGTCCCACACAAAACTATGGCTAACTTCCAGATAAACACCTCCAGTGAAAGGAGCTCTTGTGATTATATGTGGGAATGAATGACCGAGGGAGACAAGGGAAAGAGCTACAGCCAGGGGAACAGCAGTTTAGCCTGCAAAAGGAACATGGACAGGGCAAACATCTCAGAAGGGACCCTTCTCTAGAAGAGGAGGAGCCAATGTTGCGATGAGACGACGTGCAATCTCAATGCTCTGAGATCACCGTCGATACTTTTGCCACTGGGTGGTCCAAATGGACCTAAACTATCCCGCAGAGATGTGAATAGGAAGAATATGTCTTGCTGATCTCAGGGACATCGCAAAGTCCCTGATATATCCAAGAGAAGTTCTTCAAGGCAGTGACAAAAATTCCAGCCATTAGGCTGATGAAGTCAGGGTGGGTCCAAAATGGAAGGATATGGAAAGAGAAAGTGTTTCCAGCTGGTGAGGAATTTTTACCGTTTTAAAAGAGACTGCCTATAAAAAACTCAAAATTAATTTAAATTGGAGAACAGAAGAAATAAGCAGAAGAATTAAGTTTGGAATGGTTTTGGACAGTGGGTTATCTTACTTTTTAAATGCTATCTTCATGGATGGAATTTTGCAAGCCTTTTAAAACTAATGATAAAGTTTTCTTCTATTTTTTTTCTTTTATTATTCTTTGTAACCTATGGACTAAAATTCTCCTCTTTCATTACTGTGGGTGTTCTTCCAATTCATTCAAGAATCGGACTTTTTTTAACTTGAAACACAAAAAAGATACAAAAAGAAACAAAGAAAATTGCAACAATAACACTGCTACTTGGAGGCTGGAGGTTTGTGTATTGGAAACAAAACACTCTTATTTTTCTCACTGATTATCCTGGCTTGGCACTCCAAGGTCTCAGTGCTTGTTTATGGAGAGTGATAAGAAGAAAAGCATACAGATGTCCCTTTGAAGTATATCTTTAACCAGAGAAAGGTGAAAATAAAAGGTTATTGTAAATCTATGCTTAATTTTGTTAATCTTCCAAGATAGAGCAGCAGTGTTTGTTAGCTGGAGATAATGGCACAATTTCAACAGCAGAAAGAAACTTTAAGTCTGCAAAAGATATTCTCAGAAATACAGAAATTATCAAACACATATGAGAGGATAGAGAAGAAGTTGGAAGACTTAGAGCATCTAATAGCAAAATATGATGAAGAAGTTAGAAATGTTTATCAAGTGGAAAAAGTGGTGGTTAAAATCCTAAAAATTGAAGAGGAAAATGAATATAAAGAAATTAAATTTGCTGATATTTATGGTGATTGGTTTGTCTCTGAAAATGGAAAGAGTGGAATTCTGAAAGAGGAAATAAATGGAGGGGAAATCTACCCCAGATGGCAAGATACAGAAGAAGAAAAAACAAAAGAATTTATGGATTTAAAGAGAGAAATTTTATTAGCAATATCATTGATAACTCTACCGACAATCAAAGATAAGCTGATTAAGGAAACAGAAGAAGGGCATCGAAATTACATGAGATATTTTACAAGCAAGGAGTTGTTAAGAGGAGTCTGGCAAGGTTTTGTTGCTAAGCTTACATTATAAAAAAGGCCTGTCAAACTGGCAGCCCACGGACTAGAGTAGGTGATGCCCACTCTAGCTTCGCAAAGGCAAAAACGTCACAATACGTCATGTGACATGATCGAATTTGACACGTGTATTATAAAGGTTACATTAATTGTTACATTCTGGGTGAGAATGGAGACGAGGCCAAGTGACTTTCAGCAAAGCTCTTTTATTAGTTCATTCTAACAGCAGCAGCCTGGCTGACAGTGTTTCTTTTATAGGAGGCTGCCAGCCGGTCAACCAATCAAGTTAAAGTATGTTCCCGCTTCAATAGCGCACCTGAGCGAGAACTTCAGCAACTAGTTTCAGCTACTTATTTCAAAATGTAACATTGACAAAGTACAATTACCGGTAGTTCATTTGGTCAGGCTTCCCATCTAGACTCCCTCATTATTTTGACATCAAGTCTCAATGTATGTTACTTCCTCCTTGGAACTCTAGTTTTCATATCTTTAATTTCATAAATTCCCACCCACACTAAGTAGCTTTTCCTATCCATTTCTTTTGTTATGGAATCCTACTTATCATTGCCCTGAGTTTATTAAAATTGTACATTTTGAGAGTCCAAAATAAGGTCCAGCTGTATTTAACTTCACTTTCCCAACATTCCTGCGCCTTGCACATTGTCGATTAAGTTTTTCCTGTTAACCTATTGGTTAATGACAAGTCCTTTTGTCCTTCTCTTCCCTCCCCGCTTTGAAGGAGAAAGTTTTCAGCAAGACAAGCCAGAAATTTCCTGAAGGGATCATGTTTGGCAGAATTTGCTTCCCAGCAGATGCTGAGGTAATTAAAGTCTTCATCACTTATTCATGCCTCTGTGAAGGATCTGCAATTTGCTTTAGAAAGCATCTTCTACCTCTTTTCCTTAATTTGAGGAGGGGAGAGGTAATACACAGCAGTCACAGTATTGCATTTATTTAATTCCTTCACAGATTTTATCCCTGAAGCCTCATAAATTATTGCCAATTCCATTCACTTGGATTTCTAAGCAAATGTAAATATTTTAAACATAAAATACAACCCCTCCTTCCTTTCTATTAGTTTTTTGGAAAAACTATATCCTTGAATGAAGACATTCAAGCTCAGGAAAAAAATACAGAGAAGAGCAACAAAGATTTATTAGGGAGCTGGAAGCGAAAACATATGAAGAACAGTTGCAGGAACTGGGCATGTCTAGTCTCATCAAAAGAAGGACTAGGGGTAGCAGTGTTCCAATATTTGAGGGGCTGTCGCAAAGAAGACGGGAGGGGGGTAAACTTATTTTCCAAAGCACCTGAAGGCAAGATAAGAAACAATGGATAGAAACTAATCAAGGAGAGAAGCAACCTAGAACTAAGGAGAAAACAGTGTGAATAATCAACCAGTGTGATGGCTTGCCTTCAGAAGTTGTGGATGCCCCATCACTAGAGGTTTTCAAGAGGAGACTGGACAGCTATTTGTCTGAAGTGGTATAGGATCTCTTGCTCGAGCAGGGTGTTGGACTAGATGACCTCCAAGATCCCTTCCAACTCTGTTGTTCTGTTATTATGGAAGTCATGCCATCTTTAATATATCAACTAAGTCATACTTTTCCTCTATACAAAATCTTGTTCTTTATTATTATTATTATTTATTTATTTATTTTCTTCCCATTTCTAGACCGCCCCCTCTCCCAAAAAGGACTCGGGGCGGTGTACAGTCCACACAACAAATAACAAGTATTAAATACAAATATAAATACAGATATAAATACACATAAGGAGGAGGTTAAAAATTTAAAAGAACTGTACGGAAGAATATAAATATGGTTCTAAAAACCCTAAAATCAGTTAAATTTAAAACCGTACCCTATAAATAACCAGGTAAGAATATGTTTCCAGGAGGTAACAGTTGTCACAATTATAATTATGCCAGGCCAGCTAATCGAAACAGGTGAGTCTTCAATTTTTGTCGGAAGGAGCGGAAGTCTGTGGTGGTTCTGATATCGGGAGGGAGGTCATTCCAGAGGGTTGGGCCCATCACAGAGAAGGCTCTACTCCTTGGCGCCACCCGCTGGCATTGCCTAGTGGATGGCACCTGGAGAAGCCCCTCCCTGTGAGAGCGGATTGGCCGCAGGGATGTATGTGGGAGGATGCGATCCCGCAAGTAACTAGGTCCTGTGCCATCGAGCGCTTTAAAGATGGTAATCAGGACCTTGAAACGCACCCGAAAAACCACAGGTAGCCAGTGCAGCTCGCGCAGGAGTGGTGTTACATGGGAGTATCTAGAGCTCCCCATGACAACCCGCGCGGCCGCGTTCTGGACTAGCTGCAGTCTCCGGGCGTGTCCCAAGGGAAGCCCCATGTAGAGAGCGTTACAGTAGTCTAGGCGAGACGTCACCAGTGCATGAGTGACTGTGCGTAGGGCATCCCGATCCAGAAGGGGGCGCAATTGGCGCACCAGGCGAACCTGGTGGAACGCCCCCCTTGCCACGGCTGCCACATGGTCATCCATTGACAGCCGGGCATCTAGGAGGACGCCCAAATTGCGCACCCGTTCCACAGGGGGCAATTGCTCGCCCCCTATGGCCAGCGATGGGGTCAGCTGGCTGAACCGAGGCGCCGGTAGCCACAGCCACTCAGTCTTGGAGGGGTTGAGTTTGAGTCTGTTGTCTCCCATCCAGACCCCGACGGCTTCCAAACACCGGGACATCACTTCAACAGCCTCGTTGGGGTGGCTTGGGGTTGAAATGTACAGCTGAGTGTCATCAGCGTACAGATGGTATTCAACCCCAAAACCACGGATGATCTCGCCCAGCGGCTTCACATATGCATTGAACAGAAGGGGCGAGAGGACCGACCCCTGCGGCACTCCACAAGAGAGTGGCCTCAGGGTCGATCTCTGCCCCCCCCGTCAACACATATTGCATCCGGCCGGAGAGGTAGGAGCCGAACCACCGCAAAACGGTGCCTCCGACTCCCATCCCCTCCAGCCGGCGCAGTAGGATACCATGGTCGATGGTATCAAAAGCCGCTGAGAGGTCTAATAGGACCAGGATAGAGGAATAACCTCTATCTCTGGCCCTCCAGAGATCATCGACCAACGCGACCAAGGCTGTCTCTGTGCTGTGTCCGGGTCGGAAGCCGGACTGGCGTGGGTCTAGATAGTCGGATTCATCAAGGTGACGTGGAAATTGCTGCGCCACCACATTCTCAACAACCTTCGCCAGAAAGGGAAGGTTGGAGACTGGACGATAATTAGCTAGCTCCATTGGGTCAAGCGAAGACCTCTTGAGTAAGGGCCTCACCACCGCCTCTTTCAAGGCAGATGGTAAGGATCCCTCCCCCAACGAGGCATTCACCAGGCCCAGAAGCCAGCCTCGTGTCACCTCCCTGGATGCCAGTACCAACCAGGAGGGACATGGGTCCAATGAACATGTGGTGGGTCGCAGCCGTCCACGCAACCTGTCCAAATCCTCAGGCGCAACAGAGTCAAACTCCTCCCAGAGTGGATTCACAAGACTCGCTGTTGACGGCCCGTCCAGACCACTGGAGGGGGCCCATCCGCTTCGGATCTGAGTGACTTTGTTCTGTAGATATTCTCCAAACTCCTCTGCTCTTCCCTGTAAGGGTGCCCCCCGCGTCTCCTGAACCAAGAGGGAGCGGGTCACCCTAAACAGGGTGGCAGGGCGGTTATCCGCAGACGCAATAAGAGCGGCGCAATGTCTACGTTTGGCCACTCTCAATGCCACAAGGTAGGTCCGTAAATAGGCTCTTACCTGTGTTCGGTCAGACTTGGAGCGTGAGGACCTCCACCTGCTCTCTAGACGTCTTCTATGGAGTTTCATCACCCTGAGCTCCTCGGTATACCAAGGTGCCCGGGTGAGTCGCTGCCGTAGGAGAGGTCGCAAAGGCGCAACCCGGTCCAAGGCCCCAGCCGTCGCCCTATTCCAGGCGGCCACTAGGTCCTCCGACCGAGCGCGGGTCAGGGCTACAGGTAATGGCCCAAGCTCCATCTGGAACCTATCTGGTTCCATCAGGTGCTTGGGGCGGTACCAGCTTGGACGAACTGGCTCTGCCTCCTCGCGGTGGGGGGTCAGGGAAGCCAGCCAGAGACATGAGTGATCTGACCGTGACAGGGGGGTAATATCTAAATCCCCTATTCCCAGATTACTCGTCCACTGCTCAGATACAAAAACAAGGTCCAGTGTGTGACCACCTTCGTGTGTGGGGCCCTGAATTAGTTGGGTCAGGCCCATGGCTGTCATGGAAGCCATGAACTCCTGAGCTACCTCGGATGCTGCTCCCGTCGACGGCAGGTTGAAGTCCCCCATAACTAAAAGTTTGGGGATCTCCACTGCCGTCTCCAAGATCAGCTCGAGGAGCTCGGGCAGGGCTGCTGATGTATAGCGAGGAGCCAAGTATACAATCAGCAAACCCCACTGCCTCCCTGGGCCCCATTTCACACCAAGCGACTCACACCCGGATATCTGAGGAACAGTGAACTCCCTCGACTCTAGACCATCTCGTATAACTACCGCCACCCCTCCATCTTTACCCAGGGCCCGAGGCTGATGGAATGCATGGAAACCTGGTGGGCACATTTCCATGAGGGGTAAACCACCCTCGTGACCCAACCAGGTCTCCGTTATTCCTGCAAGGTCCAGCTCCCCCTCAGAGATCAACTCATTAATGAGGGGGGCCTTATTGGTCACGGACCTTGCATTGCAAAGCATCAGCTGCAGGCCCTGTCTCTGTAGTTCCCGACCACCTAGGTTGCGGGGGTTGGTACAAACGACCAGGCGTAGCCAGCAGCCACGGTCTCCCAACCGACCTTGTGATCTTCTCTTGTCCTCGCATCCCCCCCTCCCCGCGACCGTTGCAATAAAACAACCCTCTACTGGAATAGCTTGTTCCCTCACCCCCCCATTCCGCTCACTTTCCTCCTGGACTCACCTGTTCGTCTGGCACTGGCTTCCCTCCTGGCCTGGTTATCCCCCCCCTTCCCAGAACCCCCTAAAAACAATATAAAACATTTAGCTAAAAAGCCCCTCAGCTTCCCCTTCTTGCACCTCTCGGGGTTCACAAACCCATCATCAAGGCTGGCCCTAGAGAGAGCCAAGGGCCATACCTGCGAGAGAGGGGCCTCTCTCGCAGGTATGGAGTACAGGAGAGAGGAGTACAAAGTGATATAGTTGTAACTATTCCTGCAGTATTGTTTTCCCGGCGTGCTTTAATAGAAAGGGTTAACTGTCAGTTTGTAACCCTTATAAACTATATCACATCCTTGCTTCTAGCAAGCAATCACACAACATACTTTGCAAGCTGATGGGCTTAATTGCAACACATTTGTTTTGGTTCTCAGTGTGGATCACCAACTACCACAACTTTTCACTCTGCCTTTCAAGAACCTTCTGTCTAATCTTCTGTCTCCAAATGTTCACTTTCACTCTCTTCAGGCTTCAGAGCCAATATTTCTTTACACAAGCACCTGAAATCTGATTTTGAATTTTAATAGGACTAAATGTCATCAACAACTCTTCTTTACCATTCTTGTTCATTGTGCTTTTTCATATTATTTGATTCCCTTCCTTACAGAGAATTCCTTCCTCAGTTGACATTCGATATAGTATAGCAGTGATTCTCAATGTGTGGTCTGTGGACTCCTGGGGGCCCCACAATGTCCATGAAAGCTTCAAGTAATATTATGATCTAAATCTTTTTTATTATTATAATAAAATTTTTATTTTCAAACACAAACACACAACACATATAACATAAAAACCTCTACTACATACAGTGTGTTGATTGGTTACAAGGTCTTTCTGCATCCTTTCCATAGTCAACGCTTGCACTTTATCAAAAATCACATATTGTCAATCAAATATCTTTGTATACATTGTTATTATACTTCCTTTGTTTGATTATCACTATTGTTTCTACATTTTAAACAAGGCATTCTAAATATATAACCATTTATATTATAATGATTCATTATATCATCTTCAATATATCCAATAATAAAGTTTTTTATACCCTATTCTAAGTTATTCATTATTTTAACATTGATAATATTCTCTAATAATTTTCAATTCCATGTTTTTTCCATTATTAGTATAATCAATCTAATATACATGTATACAAATTGTTATAATTATTAAACATCCATTAAGCATATCTATTATTACATCCTTTCAACATAAAGCATATTAAATTTGAAGTAAATTTACATCATCCTGGAATCATCCAATGATATTACATCTTTATATTCTATTCTATATAGAATTATTTATCTTTTATAAAAAGGCTTTTCAACATCATCTCCATAATCCTCACTTACAGTTTGTATAAAATTTCATATTATCAATCTAGTATATGTAAATGTTTTATTATCATTATTGATCATTTATTTGACTATAGCAATTATTACTTTGTACATAGCACTCAAAATGTAACTACATTTAACTAAATTTTATGTGACATTTCATTTCATCATCCTGTATCCTTCCAGAAATTGTGTAGTCCAATATCTCTTGCCATTTGTAAAGTCTGTATTCTAAGTGTTTTCTTGATAAGTCTTATGTGGACTTCTCTTAAGAACTTGTTGTCCATTGCATGTCTTATAAGGATTCGAAACCCTCCATCTGCTCCTTTTATCAGCTTAACTTTTGTTATCATTAGTGCTTCTGCCAAGATTACTCTCATTATTTCTGCCAAATTTTCTCCCCTTTCTTCATCTATGTTTTGACATCTGAAATAAAGTTCCAGTTCATCAATCTCTCCTTTCCATATTTCGCACTTGTCATTTCCTTCCACTCTCAGTTTGCTGTCAGTGTCAACAATTTTCTTATCACTTTCATATGTCTCTGTGGTTTTTTGAGCTCTGTCCTCAAACTTCATCATTGTCTCCATACTTTCTGTATTTTGATCTATAATTCAAGTCTCTTTTCAATTCTCTCTGTGATTATTAAAACTTTTTGAATTTCTAACAAAATTCTTTGCAAAGTTGGTTCCTTTTCTTCTTCATATTGTGCCATTTTTCTAGGTTATAAACACTGCCAAAACATCCAAGGCTTTTGCTAGACTTCAAACAAATTCAGTGAAATTTTTCAGATCCAAGCTTTCTCTTTCCTTCAAAGGAACAGCTGTATAAACAAAATGTTTTCACTGACTTTTCAGTAAACAAAGCCTGAAGCTTTATAATATCAGATGTTGCCAAGCCTCTAGCCTCTAGATGGCAGTGTTACATCTTTTCCCTCTTTTTTTGCCTCTCTCTGTAAACTCCGAACTCTGGAAGAGGAGAAAAGAAAAAAAATTGTTTAAAGATTACAATCTGGCCGAGCCTTACGAGGAAAGAAACTTTTAAGCCACGGATACAAAAAATGGTAAAAGTATAGAGGAAGAAGGAAAAAAAGAGACCAGTCCAGTTTAAAAGTAAGAGGTATTTATAAAAAGTCCATCCATATAAAACAAACAAAATTAAAGTAGAAAATATAACATGATAGTTTTAAACCAGGGTTAATTCACCGCTTACTTTCTTCTTTCTTCAATTTTATTTTGACTCCAAGTCTTTTGGGTTTTCTTTTCTCTAATAATAATTTTTTTTTCACCATTTCGACACATTGTCTCTCCTGTACTGCTTCTGTTTCAGGGGCTTGTCCCAACCTTCTGCAGCCATTTTGACTGCTTCTCTTGTAGTCGGCAAAAAGAGTTTTCTCCTGGATCAATCAGGGATTTCGCGATGTCCCTGAGATCAGCTGGACATGATCTTCCCTATCACCCTTCCTTCAGAATGGTTTAGATCCAAAAGGACCGTCCAGCAACAGAGATATTGACAGCAATCCTGAAGTCCCAAGATTGCATGTCATGTCGTCGCGGGGCCAAGCGCATCCATTATCTAAATCTTGAGTAAAATCTTGGGGGGGGGGGGCATGGCCATAAAAGTTATTTAAAGGAGGTCCAGGGTCCATGGTGAAGAAAAGGTTGAGAACCACCATGGTATAGCTTTTCTTTGACTTAATAAAATCTTGCATTAATTGAAGTGTCACCTTCCAATATATAAAGGTTAAAACAGGTAAGGCAAGAATTCCAGACTAGATATAATAGTCAATGAAAACATGCAATAACTACTCCCATTCAAGGCTATCATAGATGACCTAGGAATCTGTTAATTAAGAAGTTGGGAAAAAGAAGGCTAGAGTTAAAATTTTGAAACTGTAAATCTTGGCACTAGTAGGGCTTCATTTTTGTCTACAATCATGTCTAATCTAGGCATTCTGTAAATACACTGCCCCGAGTCCCTTTCGGGAGAGGGGGCGGTATATAAACGCTAATAATAAATATTCAGCAGGTGCCTTATGGCTGGGAAAAACAGCCAAAAGTTTTTGGACTTGAATGAACAGGAGGAAATGGCTTAAAATTTAAATGCTGGGGTTCACACACACACACACACACACACACACACACACACACACACACACACACACACACACAACACACTTAATTTCTATGGTAGAAGGATCTTCTGCATATATGTTACTCTTTCTTTGTGCTACATAAAGCAAGTAATCTATCAATGTCAAGCCTATGAAACTTCTGATGTAATCTATTTCTAGACCATGGGGTTGAATTTCTGGAAAAGCAGAAATTATCTGGACCTGAATTCTGATGCCACAAGTAGAAAACTTTTATTTCCTCTTGTTCTCTCCTCAAGTGTCAGGTTATACAACTACACATTGCAGCCTTAGAGAAAAAAACAACAACCCTCTTAAAGTCTGCTGAACTATTGTTTGCTATCCTTGTTTTTTTATTTTGACATCAAATTTGCATTAACTATTATCCCTTTTGTGTGGTACCATAATGCCAAGGATAGAAAACAGGAATGGGGAAAGGGCTAAGTTATCAAATACAGTTTGCTGACATTGTGGGTTTTATAATTTTTTAAACAGAAGGACTCAAATAGCTATGTAGTAGAACAAAGCTAATACTGGGAAATGAGAAATTGAATGGCATTGAACTTGTCAGATTCATTCATCTCTCTGAACAGATAGATTCACAGTGCGCTATATAGCTGATGTCTCTGCATTAAAAAACAAAAACACAAAGATAAACAATCCAAAATAATGGACAGAAATATACACTGCTCTGTTCTTGAGCATAATTCTGCTGTTCTATTGCCATGGAGAACCAACACAGTGATTGAGTTTTAATGTAGATGACATTTAAAAGGTTTTTTTTAAAAAAAACATCCTCTCACAGTTGTCTAAAATTCTGAATTGTGTTGACTCATAGAGAACAGCAAAACAGATGGTAGTTCTCAGAGTTGAAGAACCCATAACAGCTTTCTTGATAATCTCATAAGTCTTTTATCTTTATTATTATTTGTATCTCAGATATTTTGGATTGCTGAAGGTCAAAGAAGAGTAAAATATGCAATGCAGATTCAAGAGAGGGAAAGCTGCTTTTTATATTTCACCTGATTTATAAATATGCCTGTCTAATGATACGGCATGCTGATTTGTATCTGTTTTAATCTAGTATCTGCTCATCAGATTACATCAGATTTTAATATATATATTAATGTCCATGATTTCCCATGTAAAATGAAGTGGTGTTGGGAAACGCACATATCTTTTTCAAGGTGGAGAGATGGTCAAAGCTTACCCTTTTGAACATCTCTTTCAATGAGATTATCAGTATTTAAGATAAGAACTGTTTGATCTGCTGCTATGCAGAAGGAGAATTCTTTGTTCTTTTATATGCAGATGAAATACTTTTCCCCTGTGAACATCAATATTACTATACCACATCTTATCTTACTTCAGTTTTTATGACCGGAAAACATTCATGATGGAAAAGAATTTATGAAAGCCACTGGCAAGAATCTCTCCAGTATCAAGTTGATTTCGGATAAGGAGACAGAAATGCAAACAAAAAAAAAAGGTGTCATTTTTTTTGTAAGCAAGATATTGTAAACAAAACATCAGTGCTGTCAAATTGTATGATATCGAAGTGTAGCTAAGTTGTTCAGATGGATTAATGAATTATAATAATCAGTCTCTCTTCCTCTTGCCAAAATCATGTTGGGGGCTCATCTAAAAGCAGAAATGGAAATGAATTTAATTAGAATCCAGGAGGAATCTGATTGTTATGACCTTTATGACAAATATTGGTGTGAAAGTGAGGTTTTCCACAGCACATATCTAGGAGATGCCATATACACCTGCTAAAATGATTTGAAACTGTCAACGTTCACATATGCATGTCTGAACATACCTAATGTATATTGTAAAGTAATGTAACATAATGTAAAGTTTAAAAATGTAACATAACACAACACAACACAACACAACATCATAACATAACACAACAAACAACACAACGTAACATAACATAACACAACACGATATATATTACGTCTAAACGCTAGAAAAATGAGTAAAAATGTTATAAAAGAGACATTATTACCTCTCTGAGGAATGCATAGTAGTTGGCTCTAAGTAGTTTGCTGAAATTCTGCTGTATGCTTCTGAATTATTTTTCTTATCTATGTCTAATAGAAGAAGCCAAATGTATGAGAGCTATGTAATATCCAGTTGGGTGAAAAATGCTTACTGTATAGAGAATTGCAGTACTTCTTATTTTGCCAACTTCAACATTTTAAAAGTATAATAGTCTCATAAACAAAGCTTTCTGCCACAGGACATGGCCACAATGTTCTCCTTTAAATTGTATATCTCTGGGACAAAAATTTCTTTACTTAAGGCTGTATTTGAAACCAGCTCTTTTTCTTAATTGCTTTAACAGAATGACAGAAAAGCAAAACACATGAAAGAAAATAAGGTACAATAAGTCAAATGCCATAAACAAACATTTAAAAAAAGCATCTACATCAAATACAATATAAATATGTAATAATTAAAGGTAAAGGTAAAAGTTTCCCTCGCACGTATGTGCTAGTATTCCCGACTCTAGGGGGTGGGGCTCATCTCTGTTTCAAATCCAAAGAGCCAGCACTGCCCGAAGATGTCTCCGTGGTCATGTGGCAGGCATGAGTAAATGCTAAAGGCACATGGAAGGCCGTTACCTTCCCTCCAAAGGTGGTTCCTATTTTTCTACTTGCATTTTTACATGCTTTCAAACTAATAGGTTGGCAGAAGCTGGGACAAGCAATGGAAGCTCACTCCATTATGTGACAGTAGAGATTTGAACTGCTGCCGACCTTTCTGATCGACAAGCTCAGCGTCTTAGCCACTGAGCCACGGCATCCCTAATGTAATAATTATGTCTATATAAAAGATGTTCCAACTCAATTTTTTTTAAAAACGAATGCCCAGAATCATATTGTTGGATCTTTTCTTTAACTACCCTAGTAAGAAAATTCAGCCATAAAATTCTACCAGGAGACATGATTAAAGCAGGAGAATAAATGTAACTACAACGTAATTGTACCTACAACCCAAGAAGATCAATATCAGAACTTTTAAATATGTGTTGAGAAGCCCAATAGAGTCCCTAAATATTTTTCTTTGAACTAACTTTGTTTTAAGATGATAAGAACTGGATTTCCATTCAAACCTACTGATCCAGGGGCCTCTCTAGATTATGTAGATTCACTTGTGACAAATATCTTCTTGCACTGTTAGAGGCAGAACTAAATCCTTTGAATAATTATAAGACATCATAGGAAGATTTATTCTCTTTAAAAACTATCCATCTACTCAATTGCTATTTGTACTTTCAGCTTTAAAGATGCATATAAAAATGGACATATTTAGACCTACACTTAAATCCGTATGCACTGTCTTGCTGGAGTATTTTTATGGGTATGACTTTATGTTGTTTCAATTATTTCATTTAACAAGTTAAACATTTTCTTCTAAACTTGTCCCCCTTTTCAAAATATATCCACCTAATGTGCTATAGTTAGTATTCCATGTTCAAAACATACAATTGATACAGGGTAGATTTTAAAATGCTATACAATTCCAAAGTGTACTTTTTTTCTATATATGTATTTAAATTCTTTATTACAGTAAATTTATTTCCTTTTTTCTTCCATGAGGCATCTATTATGGTTTTTTTTTGCAGGTCCTTGAATCAGCATTAGTTCCTAGCCACTGCCTGCAGTTTTCTTGGCAAAATATCAAAAAATGGTTTACTATTGCCAACTTCAAGGGCTGAGAGAGGGACTGGCTTAAAGTCACCCAGCTGGCTTTATGCCTAAGGTGGAACTACAATTCATGGCCTTCTGATTTCTAGTCTGGTATCTCCCCCACTACACCAAACTGGCTCCATATCATGGCCTTACAAAAGCTTTAAATACACGCCAATCAGTGGTGAAATTCCAATTTTTTTTGCTACAGGTTCTGTGGGCGTGGCTTGGTGGGTGTGGCAGAGGAAGGATACTGCAAAATCTCCATTCCCACCCCACTGTGGGGCCTGCCAGAGGTGCTTTTGCTGGATCTCCGAACTACTCAAAATGTCCACTACCAGTTCTCCAGAACTTGTCAGAACCTGCTGAATTTCACCCCTGATGCCAATGCATCTTCACATTTATTAATCATAAGTTTATTATTGAAAACATTGGAACATCTTTATTTTATTTTATCAAACAACAAACTGCGGGTTATTTAATAATAATAACAATAGCATTTATACTTATATACCATTCACAGTGCTTTACACCCCTTTCTAAGTGGTTTAGAGAATCAGAATATTGCCATCAATAATCTGGCTTCTCATTTTACCCACCTCGGAAGGATGGAAGGCTAAGTCAACCTTGAGCCTGGTGAGATTCAAACTGCCAAACCTCTGGCAGCTGGCAGTCAATAGAAGTACTGTATTCTAACCACTGCATCACCATGGCTCTTAATATCTGAACCATGATGGCACAGTGGGTAGAATGCAGTATTGCAGGCTAACTGTGCCCACAGCCAGGAGTTCGATTCTGGCCCGCTCAAGGTTGGCAGCCTTCTATCTTTCTCAGGTCAGTAAAATGAGGACTCAGATTGTTGAGGCAATATGCTGACATTGTAAACTGCCCAGAGAGTGCTATAATGTACTATGGAGTGGTATATAAGCCTAAGTGTTATTGCTATTAAAATATAATTGTCAAGGTTCCAACTAATGAACCCAATCAATTCAGCACTTCGAGAAGAAAAGCTTTCTCAAATAACTGTTTTATTGAGTACATTATTACAGCACATATGAAAGCAAAATCAACTCTAAGCCTTTCCCACAGTTTTAGAATAATTAAAGAATAGATAATAGATAATAGATAACGCTCCCTTATTATCACAGGTCACATTGTCTAATTAGGTGTTCTGGCATCTCTCTGGAAACTCCTCCTAGTCTTTGGCCAGCATCTGTTGAGATGACCTTGGTTCCCACGGCATGATCTGTTGGTCTGGTCTGACATTCCAGCCTCTCCCATCTCCCATACTGTGTGGCAAGCTGAAAAATGGAAAGATGACTGTGGCTGGCCTGATCCTTTTCAAAGTTGACAATCATTGGTACCACTTGGACATTTCTTACAAAATACTAGTACGATTACTTCTAGAGCATGAACAATTGTTATAACAGAATCTATAGAACATTTTTTTTAAATTCAAGAACTTATTACTTGGTCTCTTTTGAGATGTTTTGATTGCATCAAGAGCATGGAAAATATAATGGTTTATATTCTGTAGACACAGAGATGCTTAAAACTTCTATTTTAGCTGAACATTACATGTCCTAATAGGCTAGTGAGGAGTTACTTTGAGTTGTCTGAAGACCTCTGGAGTTGTATGGGTAATTCTCTTGGTTGAGACAAAGAAGCAGTGCAATTGATGCTGTTGAAGCACTTTGTTTCATCTTGCAGATTGCCTGCTTCTTCCTTCCTTCAGGCAGCATTATTTGACCCTTACAGAAATTGGAAGGGATTTCTTGCTTTGCCCTGCTCTGCATCACCTGCTTTCTCCAGTATTTCTCTGACATTTCTGGTTGTCCATAAGTGTCAGAATCTACCAAATCTTATACAGTGAAACATTAAACAATAATGCCAAGGAAGAACATGTGCCCCGAGGAGTCGAAAAGCAAGCATATTCTTATTTAGTTTAGTTGTCTCCATGTAACAATCAAATTAATGCTTGAATATATGAACAGACCACACTCCAATGCTGTAAATGATTCTTCTTGCAAACTTTATTCCAAGCCACGATTATAAATGAAAATTCTCACATTTGTATTTACAGAACAATTATGTGAAGTAATCTGTATTTCTATGATTGGGCCATAAAATGTGTTAGAGCCATCCAATTATCACTTTGCTTAGAGCTAAATTAAATAATAACCATCCAGAAGTTCTTATTCAACATTCAACAATTCTTCAACATTTGAAGAATTCTTAATTATTATAGGTAGTCCTCTGGCTATTTCAGAATAACCACGTGTTATCTGATCAGCTCATTCCATGTAAGTTAATGCTTTTTGTCAGACAAATATGAGTTTTTGGCTAAAATGCTACTTTAGGTTCAGTGTCTTCAATTGGTAAAAAAAGTTTAACTTTTCTGATATGCCTCTCAGACTTTTCCTTTTAAATGCAGAAAATGACATCATTATAGAAACCAAATCATTTTCCATTGTAAGGATCTAACACAATCCTGAGTCAAGGTCAGAATAACAGCAGCACAATATTTAAAAAGTTGAGGCATGTTTATATTTATGAAATACAGGTAGTCTACTTACACCAGTGTCTTTAACAATTTAACAACTGCTTTCTTTAGCAATGGAGAATCTGGCCTCAACTGTAGTTGTATGTCAAGGACACATGTAACTGCCTTAAAGGAAAAAAAGGCCATAATAAGGTAAAACAAAGATACTATAGAAGACTATAGAAGATTCCACAGTAATATAAATAAGGGAAAAATGGGGGGGGGGAGAGAATAGTGGAGCATTTAAAAGGGGGAGAAGGGGAGAAAAGAAATATTGTAATTAAAAATATATAAAACCCATTTTCACAGAGATTCCCATCACAGATAAACTTATATTGAAGATTTATCTATTTTTCCTTTTCCTAAACTGAAAATCTGGATTACTTTAAAGTAAACAAAACCTTAAGTGCTATATTTAATAATTGGTTATAATGGATAAGCAATTCTTTTGAGGATTGTTGTGCTATTCTTTTGTTGATTCCAGGCTTTACTTTTAGGTAATAGGCAGCTATGTGTGAACTTTTACTTTCCATGATAGTTAGAACAATGGAGAATACAGGAAGTAGGATTTATTTGTTACTTCTTCTAATATCATGTTCTTAGTGCTTTTTTATTTCCTATAAGACAGGTCAAGAAAGACTTTTTTGCTGGCATATTCCAAATCTTTTGCTTACTTGGAAAGCTGCAGAAAATATCACACACAACTCTGAAAAAGCATCATCACCTTTGGACATGTGGATGGAAGTGCAGCAATCAAAAATTCTCCACCATCCTTAAAACACTTTTGGCAGATGTTTCTTGATGACAGTTGAAAAGCTACTCATCATTTTTTGCATAAGGTAAACTTCTGGGATGGTTACAGCTTACCTGACAGTAAACCTTTTTTTCAATGTTGCCTTTCAAATACCGAAATCCTTTTTCATGAGATTCTAGCCTTTTTTTTTTTTTTGCATTTTGTTTCAAACCCCTCTGCATTGCTCCACTATTCTGTCATGCAATTCAACCTTCAAGTCATATTTTGAAATCCTTATTGGCTGCAGCATGACAGCAATTCAAAGATCATAAGTTCACCTGACTTAGTTCTACACAGAAATTCAGGAGAGAAAGAAGATTATCTGGACATCATCCAACTAATATTCAATGGGGCTATCAGCCAAAGCAATTCATCCACAGAAGACATCAGGTAAAATTTATTGGTAGGCCAAATACTAGTATACATGAAATTCTTTCCAGAAAGATTTAGTGATACTACTATTTTAAGTTGTTTTTTAGAAGGTTTTGGCCAATTAATGGAAGGAAGAATTAAACCAAATCCAGTACGATCCCACAGAGTTGGCCTCCTCAGGGTGCCATTGGCCAGACAGTGTCGGCTGGTGACCCCCAGGGGGAGAGCCTTCTCTGTGGGAGCGCCTTCTCTCTGGAATGAGCTGCCCCCGGAGCTTCGCATAATCCCTGACCTCCGGTCCTTCCGACGCGCCCTAAAAAGTTGGCTTTTCCAGCAAGCCGGCCTGGCCTGTTAATTTTAACTCATTTTTAAAATGTATTGTTCCATAAATTCGATTTGGTTTTTTTGGATATATATTTAATTTATTTTCAACTTTTGGGATGTGTCTTTTTTAATGTTGTACGCTGCCCTGAGTCCTTTGGGAGAAGGGCGGCATATAAATCTAAAGAAAAAAAAATCTTAATGTCCAGCTTTCAGCTTAAAATGGAACAAGGGAAAAGTTTTTTAAAATCCCACTCACTCTCCATTTCTGCTAAAAACATATTTTGGATGAGGCTTAAATCAGCCTCTGTGGGGAAAAAAAAGACCTCTTAAATGACTGCTGTATCATCAAGAAGCACCATAGAGTTTTTTTTTTAAAGCAGTCATCACTGGAATTGAAAAACATGACTCTATTAGTTAGGTTTGGTTTAGTTTTCCTCAATTTTGAAAATCAGAGTTAAAAATGAACGCATGGTGAAGAAATTAAATCAAAACCCTCACCGTTGACAGATCTGGCCTATGGAGCTTTTCAATCAGATTTCTTTCAGGAGTCTACTTCTGAGACTATTTTTCAGAGGGCACTACAAAACTCTTTATGTGGCACGCTCATCCAATTTATAAGGAAGGGAGATGAGTTCAAGTTGTAAGTAATAGATATTCCTTACATCTTTTCCCTCCCTCCCTGTATGTGATGTATGGTGTATCTGCAGCATACTATTAATGCCTGGGCTGGAGATTGTCTTAGAAATGATACAGTGGCACTTCTTCTCAGTAAATGCGTGTATGAGAGTAATCAAAGGGACTTTCTGGCACATAAGGCTATTTTTGAATTTATGGGCTCTGGAAAACGTTGTTGCCAGGTGATTCCAAATTTATGGAAAAGGTATAAGGGACTCATTTGTTACAAAATACTATAGTGCAGTGATGGCGAACCATTTAGACGCTGAATGCCCAAACTGCATGCATGCGCCTGCCCAAACTGAAAGGTGTGTGTGCCCAAATGCTGTATGCGTGGACATGTGTATGCGCACATGCACATACATGGGCATGCACAAAAATTCACATGTGTGGACATGCATGGGCATGCACACATGTGCATCAAAGACTCAAAGACCAGCTGGCTGGTGGGAGGCGGGGCATCCTAACACCGGCAGCGCAGCAAGACGCAAGATCTTTTTCTTTGGTGAGTTTCTGTTTCATTGTTTGCAGGGAAATAAAAGCTCACGAAAGAAACGCCACGGAGATCTAGCTTGGGTCAATTGCGTGCGTGCCAGCAGAGAGGGCTCTGCATGCCACCTCTGGCACGTGTGCCATAGGTTCGCCTCATGGCTATAGTGATTCTGAAGAAATAACTTGAGAGAAGAAGAGTTCCTAAAATTACATGAATCGGACTTTTTGGCTTTATTTTGTTACCACCGTTTCATTCTTATAATATCAAGCTTCAGTGCTTTGAATTCAATTTGCTGACCTCTGAGTTCATTTCAATGCATTGTCTTGTATCAGGAAAGAAATTTAACGGTGGCAATACCCCCCCTCCCCACCAAGTAAAATTTTTACATGCACACCTAGAGCAAGGAAATTCTTCATTTAAATTTCATTATTGATTAATATTCTTTCTCTCTCTCTCTTTCTCTCCCTTTTAATCTCATGCACTTGCAAGATGAAAGGGCAATTGTTGAAAGACTTCCTCCAACAGAAGAGTTTACAAGTGATTATTTGCTATGCAGGTTTTTTTTTAAAAAAATATATTTTAAAATGCTTTGGATTTATTGTTCAGGGTTAAATACACTCCCACATAAATACCATAAGGACAGAGAGAGGGAATATTAATAAGTAAATAAGTAAGCAAGTAAATGTATTGTTGTAATTACAGGTCATGACATATCATGTCCCATAAAATAAAATAAGATAACAGTAAAACATTGCAAAACAAAGTAATAAAAGGAGTATTAGATATAAAAAGATTACAGCAAAATAAAGTCAGTGCTATAGCTGAGAACGTAAGTATTTCTTTCTGAGTTTAAATGACAAAAGAGCAAACATAGCAATTTGATTGCTGACAGTTGGAAATACATCTGCAAGAAAATAGTTCAATTTTTCAAGATTGGATCCCCCGAGTAAGATCCAATGGCAATCCAGTACTTTCTGCGTTTTTCCCCTGCACAGCCAGAAAGGGAGGGGGGGGGGTAATTTTGAAGCTTTTCATGTTCTTTGTTTAATATATGAAAACTTTCAGATATATTTAGACATGGATTGGTCACAATGTTCCTTACTGTCACCTTATCTGGCTTAATAGTGACACATACTTCATAGCTTTTAAAACATAAAAATAGGATAATTTTTGGAGCCCAATGAAAGTAATAGCAAGAATTATACAGGTAATTTATGGCAAGAAGGAATTGTTGTCCCAAGCATCCAGAGCATGATGAGGACCAGCAGAGGTTGGACTGAACTTTCTAGAAATCAATGACATTCTCAACTTCATAGCCTTCAAACCAGACAATGAAATTGCTGGTGTGTGTTAACCCAGCCCAAATAATTATTCCATGCCTCACTATGGAATCCTGGCATTTCCCCCTGCTAGTTTAGGAATCTTTCCTTATATTTCTCAACTTGGAAGCATTTTTGAAACCAAAGGGGATTTCAAAACAATAGATTTTATGCCAGGCTAGTGAGCTGTCAAAGAAAAACAAATTCCCCCAAATTTCTACTGGGCTGGGCAAGTGTACGCCTCTGAGTGTGCCAAAACAGCTCTTTGAATTCTGACCAAGGCCAGGGTTCCAGCCCCATTTTCACAGTTCAACATGTCTGGCCTTATTTTTAATTGTTTCCTTGTAATCTCTCCTCCCTGCCAAGCTGTAGATTGTTTCACAGTTTGTATGGGTTATCAGCATTCAATGGTTTCCTTTAAGGAACATCCTGGCTCCTGAAAGTTGCTTCTTCCAGAAGGTTGGAGTAGTTATTTTGAGTGAAACTAAGTGCCAGGGACAAGATGGAACAATGGACAGCCTGTTCTCTTACTGAGGAATTTTGAAATTGAAGTGGGATTTGATAAACAGCAAGGAAAAGATACTGCTTCTTGATTTACTTATCAACTAGTCTTATTCAGATGGATTTTTTTTGCCAGAGAGACTTTGATAGTGACCTCCAGAGTTCAATTGAATAACTGAGTCACTTTCTACAGCTGCAAGCAACGAAACTGATCTCAAGCCATTTTGGACTATGTGGTAATGAATACATCTTCAAATGGTACCCACATATGAGTTGGCAACCAGTGGATCATAAGTGATGTTATCTGCTTCAGTTGCCTGGCTCCACTACAAATTTTAGAAAGATAGCCCTAGATACAAATAGAATGTATTGTATTGGCAAGGTTGACTTGTTCAAAATGAGGATAGCTGCCAAATTGCCAAACTTTTCAAAGGCATTTCTAGCCAACCTGGTTATCTATCTTTCTAGGTGGCCTAATATACTGACTGATGATCATTATTTATCATCAAGTTGGTGGTGTTTCTTAAAAGAAATATATAAACAGTTCAATTTTCCGGAAGTATTAGAAGCCACCTATTTCAAGTAAATTTTGCCCAACTGATTCAGGTAAAGAGTGAGTGTCTGTTGAAACTCTCCTCCTATCAGGAACTATAATAGGGGGAGGCACATTATTGGTAGCCGCTCTTTGAAAGAACAAAAATAGGCCCTATTATTATAGGCTTTTGCGGAATAGTTAAAAAAATATGTTTTTCCCCCAGGAGGATTTCAATAATTAAGCAGCTGGTGGAAAATTAGCACCATTATTATTGGTTATTATTTAAAAATAATTATTATTTAGGGATGTGGTGGCTCAGTGGTTAAGACGCTGAGCTTGTCGATCAGAAAGGTTGGCAGTTCAGTGATTCAAATCCCTAGTGCCACATAACGGAGTGAGCTCCGGTTACTTGTCCCATCTTCTGCCAACCTAGCAGTTCAAAAGCATGTAAAAATGCAAGTAGAAAAATAGGAACCACCTTTGGTGGGAAGGTAACAGTGTTCCGTGTGCCCTCAGCATTTAGTCATGCCAGTGACATGACCACAGAGACGTCTTTGGACAGCGCTGACTCTTCAGCTTTGAAACGGAGATGGGCACCGCCCCCTAAAGTCAGCAATGACTAGCACATATGTGCGAAGGGAACTGTTACCTTTACCTTACTGCTTATTTATTTTTATTGTTCCTTCTGTTACATTTTGATTCTATACACTGCCTAAAGTCTCTCCGATAGGTTGTTTATAGAATGGATGGATGAATGAATGAATGAAGGATTCCTTTGAATTGTGCTTGATTCTTGATGACTCCATGGGTGTGTCCATGATGTTGTTTTCTTGGAAAAACTATGGATGGTGTTTGTCATTCCCTTTCTCTGGGATTTTTTAATGATATAATCACAGTCTAGTCTACACCACTGGAATTTACTTATTACTTTCCATCCAAGTGCTGAGTACTCATCACTCTGCTTAGCTTTTTAAAGAACCAGGTCACCTAGGCACTGGAGAGTCATAATTAACTTTATCCAATATAATAGACATGAAGACAAACATAGGAATTTGATATTAGATTTTATATTGGAGCAAAGCCTTGTTTATAAAGTCAGGTTTTCTGTTGCATTAGGGGCAAGGAACAATCAAATACTGTACGAAATATAGTTGTTAAAAATGACAGTTCAAAATTATTTGTATTTCTAGCTTGCCCCATACACTTGCTGAGATCATTAAGATGAAGTTATATGTGGAAAAGGTCATGTTGGCAACAGGACCAATTAATTAAAACAAGACAATACTTTAAGGACAGGTATTTTGCCCGTTTGGTTCAGGTGTACAGTAAGGGTCTGCTGAAAGTCTCTTCCTATCAGGAAGTGCAATTCTCAGAATTTTATTGAAACCTGGGCGGCATTGATACCAGTGTAGACTCAGTGAAATGCAAAAACAAAGTGGAACGATCAGTTCCAACTCATTTATGGAGTGCACCACATGCGATAGAAAATCTGGAATATATCCTGGTAATAAAGCAATGCTCTTTGGAAGGTTTAGGAGAGATTTCTTTGGGTTTTGCTAGGTGATAGGGATGTGTGCACTTCAGATCTGATCTTCAGCTATTGCAAAAATACTGAAACACCTTCTGGAGATCAAAACTGAAGTATTGTATGATTCAAAATTAGTTGTGTATATTTCTGGGGTCATCTTGTCATTCTAGGAAAGGATGCACTTGCTTTACACAGCGTTGCAAACAGGAGCTGTATTCCTGCTCTCATGCGCTGTCAAAAAACTTGTGGAATTCAAATCCAAAATGCTATATTGCCAGGGATGGCCTTCAAAAATTTCAGCAACGGGTTTTCTGCCCAGTTGCTGTGGGCATGATCATGGTGGGCGTGGCTTAGTCGGCCTCCTGCACCATGGTGCGGGGCTGTTTTCACCTTCCCCATGCTCTAAATGCTTTCCTCGAGCCTCTGGAAGGGCAAAAACTGCCTCTCTTGGGCTCTGGAGGCCCTCCTGAGGCCAGAAACTGGCTGGGAACTTCCAGGAGGCCCATTTCCCCCCTTCTCTGAGCCTTTGTGCGGGCCCTGCACTTGCCTCACATCCAAAATGGGCCGCCTGAAGACTCATGGGAGGGACGGGGTGGGAGTGGTGGGGTGGGGTGGGCAGGACCAGCCAATGGTGGGATTGGAGGTTCTCCAAACTGACCATAATGTTACCTACAGGTTCTCCCGAACCTGGGTGAACCCATAGCAGTCCACTTATGTTTATTGGTCAAAAAGGAGATGTTTTGGTGTTCCTGACGATCCATGACATTTTTGTTATCAACAGGCTTAATATACAGAAAAACTTTATATTAACTGTCAGTATGTTTCATATTCTAGATAACATACAATTTCATTTTAGAAATGGGAGTTGTTTCTAATTAATAAATACGCTTCTATTTATCTCTGTCATCTCAAGCAGAGGGCAGGGCATCACTTGATTCCATGCTAAACCCTACAGAATAATTCTATGGAAGATCATTCTGAAAAAGTTAAAATAGATTTTTCACCCTAAATTCCCCATGCTTCTCTACTATACCAAATCTTGGAAAAATCTAGTGCTACACAACAGATCCTTTGAAAGGAAAGTAACCCTTTTACTAATCTCAGGAAGATCTATCTATCATGCCTCATTTTCAATAAGCATAATTTAAAACATTGTGGGGTTATATTTCTTGGTCATGAACAAATGACTTTTTAAAGCCTCTTAAACATGGACCAATCATTCATATCTATTCTGATTTTTCAAAACTTTTGCTAAAACAATCAAACCTGTCAAAGCATAAGAAGCAGGGAGAAGCAATGCTGAAATGTTCAATTCAAATTTATAGCTATGCCATTAAAAAGACAGGAAACCTGAAATGTATTTGGCAATACTTAATTTTTTTTTTCCAGTAGAATATTTGGTAAACTATTTAACTACCATAAGATCTCTGTTATCCTTCAACAAATCATTATGTGTAGTCTTATTAAGTCTGATTTATAGTTTTTCACTTTGTAAAAAAATTGTTTCCATATATTTCATTTGTTGTTATAATGTATGTATAAGTATTGAAATTTGTGTTGATTTGATATGCATTTTTCTAACAACTGTTAGCTAATAAGCCAAGAAAGCGTGGAGGAAAAATGTGCTAAGATCTGGGTCATATGCACATTTTATAGAAATCAATGAATAATAAAAGTCAGATTAACTTTGACGGGATAAATTTTAGCTTCATTGTCCTATCTCATATATGTTTCTGCTTCCCTTCCTACCCCCATCTTTATTAGTATTGAACAATTTACAATAAGAAACAGAATAATTTGTTTTCAGAACTGTTCATGTCACCCGGAATACTTACTTTATAATTTCTGCATTAAATTACAAAATACCAGATGTATATCTCTTAATTTAAGATGAGCTCAACCATTATACCAACTCTATACTAAAGGAAGAATAGATAGAAGAAAGCATAAAAATATACAATAGATTTCTCTCTTTCATAGGAAAATCATTGTCACACAAAATGACAGTATACAAACCTATACACCTCTCTCACTAAATTTTAGCAGAAGCAGTGAAAAAAGATGAAGAGCAAATGAAATGATGATTGATAGTAGCATGGGGAAGAATAGAAAATAAACAAAGGATCGCGGCAAGAAGAAGATGTAACTAGGCAGAAAATGAGAAAAACGGAGAGCAGCAATAGTTAAGACTTTTGAAAAAAGGTTAACTTCAGCAGGCAAGTTGTGTTGCCCAACAATGACAGTTCAAGTTTTACTCTTCAAAAGCATTTATGGTTTTCTGCTGCAATTTCTGCATCCCTTGCAACTCCATCCCAACAACTCTTCAGTTCTTCTTGCTGAATAGAAAGTAAACTCCTTCTGAAAAAGAAATTCCACAGATAATTATTGAGCCAAGATAAACCCTGACTGACCATGGTTAAATCCAAGAATTACAAAAGGGTTTGAGCTTTCAGCACTGATGATGTTACCTAGTTTGGGTAATGAAGCATCTGCAAGAAAACAACCAAGCTCAGAGAGCTTTAAGGACTCCTGATTTCAACGAACTTCAAATATTGTCCTTTATTGGTTCTAATATTCGCCTGTAAGAAACTTACTCCAGCCTGGAGAGTGTCTGATTTTTAAAGCTTTCTTTCTTTAACTGAGGGAGAATAAATAATCCTCACACATGCATAGTACATGAAAATTTGAATTTTTATGTTCAGCATCAGAGGATCTCTATTTATTCTGCCTCTTGAATTTATGCAGACAGCCTTGTACCTGCTTTTCCATCTGCTGCTTTCCCATAAATTGCATTGGTCAAGACAAGTGTACTTCTTGCTTTCTTTTGGTTTTAGCCAAATGATGATCCACTCCCACCCACTGTAGACTTTTGAGAAATGTGGCTGAAGGGCCAATAGAAAAGGCATGGAGGCTTTACTAGCCCTGCTGGAATCCAAACATCCTTTCTCCATCTCAATGAAAGGCAAGAGACTGCCAAGAAAATCAATGCTTTTCAGCCTCAGGGTTAATCTGGAGATATTGCCCAGTACAGCTGACAATCTTTCTTCATATAATTAACATCCTATGAAGGAGAGATGGATGAGGCTCAATCCTAATATCTCTCCCACCCTGGTCTGGTTGGTCAGGTGACAAACGGGTTATACTTGGTTTGATGGGCAAATGTGTAGAAATCTCTTGAAAAATAGCTAGTTTTGGCTTTATTGCTCTTGCTGTACAGAGTTTAGCATTTCTGGCTCCCCAAATTCATGTTATCTTCCTCAAATCCATGTTATCCTTTCCAGCAAGGGTGGAAAAGCTTCATCTTTTTAGCATTTATTTGTGAATTTTTAAAACTTCTTTGATTGATTTTGTATTTTGTGTTGAATATGCATTTTCTTTCATTTTGGGGCATGTTTATTAATTTTATGTTGGTTGTTTCTGATTGTAATAAACCTTAACTAACAAGTGGTTCTTTTCATCTCTTGCATATGCCAAAAAGGGTTTAATTTTGGAGGAGCAAAAGATGATGACTGAGAGCAAGATTCCACAGATGGTATTCAATTTGGAAAGCTGTTTAGCAGTGGGAGCAAAAGAGAGAGCAATAACCAAAGGCTGTGAAAAATATGTATTTTGCATATGTGTGAAAATATTTTTTTCTTTTTCATTCAAGTTTTTTTTAATGCACTGTCTTTAATTATGTCTGTGAATCCATCTTGAGATGGCAATATTTCCTTGCCTCCCTTTTCTTTGGGATGGAAAACCTTATGAAACTAAATTGGTGAAATGCAAAGCATTATGGTGTCATACTATGATACCTCAATATCAATTATATTGCCAGCACAAGAAATCAGGAATCAGGGTTATTAAACTGAGTATAAATTTATTCCATGCTACCTCTAAAGAAGAATCTGAGCTACTAACAGTCAAGTGGTAGATAAGAGCTAATGGAATTCAAGGACTTAGATCGCTTGTGGGTAAGAAGGGGCTCCAAATTGAAGAGGTGCCTGACTTCTCCCTCCAGGCTCAGCCTGATCATCTCCTACATCTACATTTATAAATGTTTGTCTACTGTATGACATAGCAGGCTGAGATCCATAAAGTGGGTGGGGTCACATCACACAAATGGGTGGGGCACGATTTTAAGGTAGAATTTGGGAAGATTTCTGTGCATTTTAGAACATGCCCTACAGTTTTCATTTCTTTCTCACTTCAAAATGGTGAGAAATAATCCTGTTAGTTTTGAGTAATAAAGATCGTTGAGATTTATTGGCCATAGAAAATTATCGAGGGGCCACATATAACCCCAGGTCTGTAGTTACCAACAGTATAATAATATTCCAGCTTCAATTTTTTTAACCTGGGCATTTGCGGAGCTCTGTGTGTTAATAACATCAAAATGTCTGCCTGTGGCCAGGTGATCAAAGCTCTGCTCTTTTATATACGCACAGTATACATGGTATACATATTGAAAAGAACTGAGGATTTGATTACCCAGTTGTGCCTGCCATTTTGATATTGTTTACCATCCACAGATGCTTCTGATACTTAGATAGCCATACTAGCACCATCCATACATAAGAAGGAAATGTCAACAGGCTTTGGATCACCCAGAAATTTTCAGAAGCATATCTGAATGTGTTTTTAAGGGAAAATTTGTAAAAACTTTCATTCCTTTGCCCAATGAAGAATAAGCTTGTTCATAGACTCCAAACATTAATAGTATAAGCTGTGTGTATACATGTGTGTGTAAAACTTGAGGAAATGAAATGGAAGAAAACATGAATAGCTGGAATACTAAAGAAAATCATTCAATAATACAATATTTTGTTATAGATCTTAGTTGCCAAAGTCAAGTGCCGCATATTTACTCTTAATATCTGAGCCCAGGGCTGGAGAAGATATAGAAACATATGGTATCTCAATCATTCTATGAGTTTAGCCTTGAAATTTGTTTCCTTAAGAATAATTAATAAGGTATGAATGCCTAGGAGCAAGTTAGTACTGTAAGTCAGAAGTTCACCAACTAAAATAAGTGTCCCTTTAAAAATTCATAAAGCGTTGCTAAGTGTAGAATATGGCCACTTAACTAACCCAAGCTGAAACCTGGGAGAATGGAAAATAAAGGACTCGATTTACAATCAATTTGCATGGGACAATTTCCATAAATTGCTCTAATAGAGTAACTTACACAAATTCTCATAGTGCATTCGGGAAAATAATTGCCAAAATCTATTTAGAGTCATAAACTAGCGTGTTTTGTTGATAAAATGGCTGTGTTTTTAAATGGCGCTTTTTATGTATATAAAACAATTTGTTCCTATTCATGGCATATTATGTTAATAGTGTATTACATTAGTCTCCAGGATAGACATGTACAAATAATGAAAGACTGTTTGCATTTTGGATATAGACGGAAATGGTGGTTTTTCTGCAGATAGTAGATCTCATCTCAATGGAACAATAATTCATTGGACACTGCAGTTTTTAAAGTGAAAATTGCGGAGAGGAAAAGATTTTCTAAATCTGTTCAGCTAGTCAGCAGAGGAATATGAATACATTAGAACATTAGATTTAGAATAATTAAGCCACCCATTGGAATGCTGAAAAAAATTAATGGACTGACATTATAGTGACAGCATGTAGCATTAATAATGTATCACAGTATTTATCGGAGTATTACATGATATTATCGAAATGCTAATTACAGGTGACAATATAATATACTAAGATGGATATAGTGTTTAAATGCCTGAGTCTTTTCGTCTCTCTTTGTGTACGGGAAGTCATGCTGTTCCACTTTGTAAGGATGCAGTGCTATATAAAAGCACAGCATGTTCTTATTTACTAGGCTGAATTTATTAATGTGCTTCCAATAACCCTTCTGGAGACCTCTCGCCTGTGATTATTTCTGTAACATTTTGCATCTTGACTATTCTAAAAGCTCTTCCAGAGTGGAAATGCAAACAGGTATTTGAATCAAATTAGGTTGTGAGCATTGAAGTGCGGAGTCCAGTGGCACGTGTCGGGGGGTCAAAATCTCCAGATGGCAGGCACAGTCTTAAAAACGAAGTCCCAAGTCCTGTATCCCCCCCCCAAAACACAGGCCCAGTCATAAGATTCCATCTTTCCGACACTTCTGGTGGAATTGGGTTGATCTGAATTGATTCCAAAGGCACACATTCTTCTGAACTGTTGAGAGCAGATCAGGTCAGAAGCTGAATTATATCAGTGGTTGATTTGGCTTTCTAATTTCATTCAGAAAGTCAAGCTGATCTGGAAAGTCAGTCAAATCCACTTTGAAACCAATGGCTGAATGGAAGCTCTACAACCCCAGTAAGTAGGATGTCAAGTGGCCCAATTGTACACAACTGGCTACATTTTTGTCTTGAAATAACTGGGTTATAATTAGAAGTTAGGCACCTTTGAGAGGATCTCTGCTCAATTAATTGGTTTCAAACTTTTTGTAGAAACAGTGGCATGGAAACAATGATCAACCCAGCCTACCCATATATTCAAGGGGGAAAGCTGGATGTGTTGATTGCTGTTGACTATGGTGCTTGGAGGAATACTGCACTTGCATGTCAGTCTGCATCAGTGGTGGGTTTCCATTATTTTACTACTGGTTTGCTCGTATGCACAGAAACATCCGTGCAGGTAGGCAGAGCCTCCTACCCCTGCCACTGCTAGTTTGCCCGATCCGAGCCAAACCAGCAGAAACCCAGCTCTGGTCTGCATGTAGGGCTTCTTATATGGGATATGGATTTTGTAGTTCTTCACCCTGACCCCCTTTCACACATGAAGGAACCCAGATGAATTCTCATAAACGCAACTTCACCAATCCAAAATAATCTTTTTGAACCGCCCATTGTTCTCAGCCAAGAAAGATGTCCAAAGTTGTTTTGTATACAATGTGGTGCCTAAATTAGAATAAAATAAAACAATAAAAGTAAGCATGCAGCTACGATTGCTGACCTGTTGGTAAGATGTATGACCTAATTCCAGCAATGTGAGAATTATTATGTACAGCCTGAAATTTCATTTATTGAGACTGAATTACATGGCAGAGATGAGATTTTCTTTCTCAGATGGGGCCATATTATCTCCAGAATAATTGGTGAATGACTCATATGGCTGAAGGAGGAAGCATATGTATAGAACCACCAATTCTCTTTAGTTTTGCAATACATCAGTGTTCTCTCTCTCTCTCCCTCCCTCTCACATCAGAATTGGACTCCTAACACTAACACATGGGGAGGATACAGAGTCAGAAAGCTGCATTTCTTTAAGGATGGTTGGAATTGTGCTCATTTGCAGCATTCAAGTCCACTGAAACAAGGAATGTATTTAAATTTAAGTCTCTCTCTCTCTCTCTCTCTCTCCCTCCCTCCCTCCCTCCCTCCCTCCCTCCCTCCCTCCCTCCCTCTCTCTCTCTCTCTCTCTCTCTCTGTGTGATTGGTTCCAAAAGCCTGGAGAAATAAGAAGAGAGATGGGAACATGTCATGCCTAGTAGGACTGGCTACTGACCAAGAGGAAAGTGAGACACAGAACACTGATCAGATCTTTGGCTTGTTCAGAGGAATTTAGCAAGGCAAGGTGGAATAAACAAGTACTTCTTATAGTGAGGCATGAAAGAATTGCCTAGCCAAAACAGGAAAGAATTAGACTGGAAGGGTGGTAACTGTTAAAACAAGAGAAACACACCCAAACCCAGATGGTGAGTTTCCTTAATGTGATGAAAACCAATCGAGCATGCAACTAATAAATGCCAAGCATAGAAGCACATAAGCTTAAATACACATTACATATCAAAACACATTAAGCCCCCCCCAAAGGTTCCTTTTTTAAAAAAAATAGCAAATTGAATGTATTAATCATTAGCCATATATCTGGGACTGGATAAGCGAAGCGTATTTTAGGCCTAAAGAGCTATGCATTAAGAAAGTTTTTATAAATATATACAGAATGATCTACCAATTATCTACACTTGGAAATACATGCATATCTTGGGGGAATTCCATATGTGACCAGAGAACACTTCATGATTTCCCTTTTCCAAGATTTATGTTCATGAATCACATTCAGATTTCCTTTCTTATTGTTAGCTGGTTTTAAAATGTTCTTTCAAAGAAAAAGTCCATGTCTGAAACAAAAGAAAGCATACTCCTTCTGTTTAAGATGGAGATCTGATTCAGGCCTCCTGTTTAATGAATGCATAGTGTTGAACAGCAGCAAACAATATTGTTACAGGATACATATGGCACAGATCTGGGAAATTTAATTATTATAGTCCTCACTGTGTGCAAGTCGAAGCAAAATACTATTTGAAAAATAATACAGATCAAGAAAGTAGTTAATTGATTTCAGCAAGATTGAGATGAATACAGTTACACTTCCAGTCTTACAATTATCCAGATAATACCTGGTTGTTAGCAATAAGAAATTCATCCCAACATCTGGGAACTTCTGTAGAACTTAGAAACAACCTTAGTTGAGTAGCTGAAAGCAAAGCATTGCTAACTGTTACAAGGGTCTTTTGATCTATGGCAAAACAATATCAAAATTTCTTGCAGTTCTAGAACAGTCATATCCATTGATGTAGTGAAAGGAAGGAGACATCCAGATTGCTTTGACAATTGATTACCTGTGACATTGGCCCAAAGGTTTGGGGATTAGAGAGAGTTTTATTTTGAATGACTACCATGTTTCCCCCAAAATAAGACAGGGTCTTATTTTCTTTTGACTCCCCCCCCCCCAAATAAACACTTGGCCTTATTTTTGGGGAGATCTTATTATTTCTGAGGTAAAGGTGGTGGCAAGCATGGTCACCTCATGGCTGCTGCTGTGTTGTAATATTTTCAGGGAGGGCTTATTTTAAGGGCAGGATTTATTTTAGCGCATGCACTCAAAAGCCTGATTGGGCTTATTATCCAGGGAGGTCTTATTTTCGGGGAAGCAGGATAGCAACCAAGATTATTCATGTGCATAAAGCATTGTTAGTATAGCTGTGCAGTATTTTGGATTTAATTTTTTTAAAAAAAATGTGCTAGAACACACCTCTCCCTTTTCTCCAAAAAGTCTAAAGTGCTGCAGAGCTCTAATTCTCAATAACAAAAAAGAATGCTGAATAGCTGAGATATTCCTCAGAGCATCATCTCACCTAGGAAGATGTTCTTATGCCCTTTGTTTCTGTCTGGTCAGAAATTCTGAGCATTTTGTATGACCTCGGTCTGCTAATGGGATAAGATGCACCAATCATCTAGTCAAGCTCTTTAAATGATCCTTTTGTAAAAAAAACATACCATTTGGTTTAAAAGCAGATAGTAGTATCTAGCTGATTTGAGAAGTTGTGCAGAGTTACTTCTGGTTAGTATGGAGAGGGGGGGGGAATCACCTGGGAATTATTGGGTTATTGACTAGACTAAATCTCCTTTCAGAAATAGAAACAGTAGAACTGTTTATTTTTTGCTAAATATATTAAAAATGGTAAAGGGAAGAAAAAAACCCCAATGCAACAGAATATTTGTTTCAGACACTTTATTAATTCCTTGTATAGCATCTGCTGGTTCCCTTGCCTTTAGAAGCAATGTGGGAGAAATTCCTCACATTCCACAATGAGTGACTGTCACCAAATCTGAACAAGTTCAAGGTCCCTGGGAAAGTATCTCAGGCAGGACCAGTTCCAGCAGGATTTATTCAGCCATATTTTCTCCTCTTCCTTAAGAAACTGTAATCATTTATATGTGATCATCGGCTCTTACATGTCAGAAATTAAAACACATTTATGATAATCCTCCTGGATTAGTGAAATAGTGAGAGCTAAATCCCTCACTGTCACACAAATGCTTGCAGTGAATAAATAGCATTAAGCACTTTTGTGAGTCAAGTGCTGTTACACTTTGAAAAATGACTGAGTGTGTAGAAGGCATTAACACTTCCATCTTCATTTCGCCTGAGTCTTTAGTCCCCACAATTTGAACACAGAAAAATGCTACTCATAATAAATGTGTGCACATTTTCAAAGTAATTAAATACCTGTTGAGAATACATATATCATAAATGATGCACTTCATGCCTGGTTAGTACAAAGTCTATATGAGAAACAAATATGGTACATGAATAATTACCATTGTCCATTGTCCACTGTCCTCCAATCCATATCCATACTGGTATTGAGTGATTTGAAGGATGCCAGAAGGATTTTCATATATGCAACCTTCCTGGAACACATTTGTTGAAGCAAGTGGACATCCTTGTATAGAATGGAATAGAATAGAATAGAATAGAATAGAATAGAATAGAATAACACAGTTGGAAGGGACCTTTGAGGTCTTCTAGTCCATCCACCTGCCCAGGCAGGAAACCCTTCACCACCTCAGACAAATGGTAATCCAACATCATTTTAAAGATTTCCAGTGTTGGAGCATTCACAACTTCTGGAGGCAAGCTGTTCCACTGATTAATTGTTCTAACTGTCAGGAAATTCTAAGTTCAGTTCTAAGTTGCTTCTCTCCTTGATTAGTTTCCACCAGTGGTGGGTTCCTACCAGTTCGGATCGGTTTGGCTGAACCGGGAGTGGTTTGGCAGCCTGGGTTGCTGGAACCAGCCGCACTGGTTCCCTGGGCAGTGCTGTGGGCGCCGCCATTTTCTTTTTCAGTTCTGCACATGCGCAGAACAATTTTACTTGCAGTGCGCATGCACGCAGTGTGCACACAAGCAAACCGGTAGTAGTGCCTGCCGGAACCCACTCCTGGTTTCCATCCATTGCTTCTTGTTCTACCCTCAGGTGCTTTGGAGAATAGTTTGACTCTCTCTTCTTTGTGGCAACCCCTGAGATATTGGAACACTGCTATCATGTCTCCCTAGTCCTTCTTTCTATTAAACTAGACATACCCAGTTCCTGCAACCATTCTTCATGTTTTAGTCTCCAGTCCCCTAATCATCTTTGTTGCTCTTCTCTGCACTCTTTCTAGAGTCTCCACATCTTTTCTACATCGTGGGGACCAAAACTGAGTGCAGTATTCCAAGTGTGGCCTTACCAAGGCATTATAAAGTGGTATTAACACTTCACATGATCTTAATTCTATCCCTCTGCTTATGCAGCCTTTTTTATGCAGTTTGTGCAGTATGGATGTATTCATAGCATTTCATAGAAGTTGCAGTAGGAAAGTATCTAAAATAATTTAGCTTTGTATTTAGAACAATGGCACTTGTCCCTGCTAGACATGGTCTTTTTTATTTGACCTGATCTTGTGATTTTAAGAGCAACTGGACATGCAGAAACCTACAGATGAACCTTTCTTGGAAAGGTAATCAAAGCTCTGAAGAATATATGCCTTCTTCATCTCTGCATATTAATAGTATTGTAGATTATTTCATATTTGTGAACTCTGTGTTTAAGTTTCCTTTAATTAAACAAAATTAAATGAGATGGATTTTCAGTATAACCTTTATTTTTAATGTGCCCCTAAGACCCAGAAGGGGATCTGAACTGTCTTAGAAAATTGTGGTATATTCAACCTACCTCTTGGAAATCCGACCGTATACGAGCTGTGGTGGTGCAGTAGTTAGAATGCAGTAATGCAGGCTACTTCTGCTGACTGTTGGCTGCTGGCTTCTGCAGTTTGGCAGTTCAATTCTCACTAGCTCAAGGTTGACTCAGCCTTCCATCCTTCTAAGGTTGGTAAAATGAGGACCCAGATTGTGGTCTGTAAACCGCTAGTCGGAATATAAGGGCTATTGCTAATGCTATATATTAGGAAGATAAGGACATAGTGAAATTGGTGGTTAATATTGAGCATCCTAAAGGGAACACTAGGGAGAAAGTTTACAGATTTTACCTTTGGTAATTGCTGTGCTGTCACCGTGGTAGACATTTATGAAAGCACCTACAACATGATATCAAATTCCCAGAAATTCCCACAGCCTGCTCAAACTGGCATAGATCTGCTTCTCAAATGCATGCAGTTGATCAAGTTTAGAAAAGCAAGTAGAAGCAGGTTATTTTTAAACAGTTTTGGGGAGTGTTTATTTTACAATAAATTAGAATATGGTCCAAATTGGTTCAGCATAATTCTCGATAACAGAACAATTTGGAATGACTGTGTGGTCTTTCTCCATCTCTTCTATCTGTGTCTTTAAAAAATACAGGTATTTAAAATGTACTATGTGAAAAACTTTGAGGTATATGGCTGAAAACGGCAAAGTTAATGTTGTCTAAAGAGCCCCCAATTGCCATTAATTTCATCCTGTTCTTCATCTCAAATTAAGAAATTGTTTTCATTTTGATTATTTTCATTATAGACTATGGACCAAACACCTTTCCCAATTACATCCTGAATCTTAGCAAATTAAAACAGTTTGCCTTCAATCACAGACAGGAAACTAATGCTGTCTTTTAATCTCAAATACAAATTAATTTGAGAGTTGCAGAAGTTTGCTACGTGGTGTCCACACAATTTCTAATTTGTCCTCGACGTTTATTACATGTTGTCTATCTTGTCAAATGTTAAGGTGGGGATTAGTATCCACAGTTATATGTTGCAAACAGCAATCTGTCCCCACTTTCAGCTGCAAATGCAGCCAGTGTTTGCAAAGCATACTGTACAATCTTGTGCAGGAAATTAGCCTAATACTCCAATGGAGTCAAAGTGGTTCTCCTGGATTAATGTTGTGCTACATAAAATAATGATATATATCTTTGTGGAAGGCAGTTCTGATTCTGAAACTATCAGCAAAGGTAATGCTCTCGGTGAACTTGTCCCTGCTGGTAATTATCTTGCAGTTTCCATGTAATCTAATTCCTCACCCTAGGCAATCACGACTTGCGGATTGCATATTCTGCACTTGATGGAGGGCAAGGTGAATCCTGAGTTAGGAAAGAAGAGTATTCTGAAAAGAGAATGGCCCAGTGCTTTTGAAGCCTCCTGTGCATATAATAAGGCCTGATGTTTGAAAAGAGTCTAACAATCATGATAGCTTGGCAAGTAATGGGTCTTTACCTGGCAGAGGTCATTCAAGTCTTCTGCACTGTTTGGCATTCAGGGAAGTCATTTTCTTAATCACAAATTCTAGAACTACCTTCTGCCATTAGCTGTCAGTCTCAGCTAACTAAACACGTCATATTATCCCATAGACCAAAGTCCAATTCCCCAGCAAAGTGACTTGGATACTGTATATCTCCCAGAACCCTTTTGAAAAGTTGTCTGGAAATTTTTAATTTTTAAGTTAACAGAAGGAGAAAATTGTTAAGTTATATGGAGGATTAATTATTTCAGATGAATTTGTTGGTTTTAAAATTTGTCTTGATCCTTGTATCTTTTCTGCTGATGTCAGCCCTCCCTGATAAACCAAACAGGAAACACAACATTATGAGCTACATCCATTTTATTGCAAGAGTACAGAATCTGTATCCTTGCACAGAATCTTGCAAGTCTTAATGTACAATCTTCCTGCCACCATCTTCAACTGTCTGTTCAATTAGGGTGGGTGCTTCCTAAGGTTCTTTCTCTGACAACTATGGGCAGTGGTGGGATTCAAATAATTTAACAACCAGTTCTCTGGCCTAATGACCAGCTGGGTAGGCGTGGCTTGGTGGTAATGTGACTAGGTGGGCGTGGCCCAGTGGTCATGTGACTGGGTGGGAGTGTCAGGCCTGTAGTTATGTTCTTTTTAGGATCTTTGGCCTGCCACACTTTTTATTAATTTCCTATGCTGTTTCATTAGTGTAGTAGTTGGGAGGGGGGAATAGAAAGGAGTAGGATTGTGAAATGTATTGTTATCATTCTTTTATAGAAGCTCAAGGTCATCTTTTGTCTCTGCACCCCGACACCTGGCCGGAAGCAGAGGGGTGTAGATGCCAGCGTGGAAGATGAAGATTGGACCATGTGATGGATTGTGGGTGTGGGGATAAGATCATGAACTTTCAACTAGGTGGAATCCCAGGAAGCAAATCAGATTTGGGATTTCATAGCACAATGCCAACATGTCTGTCTTATTAAATTGGAACTTTAAGGAAGGTTTTCTCTTTGATTCTGATTTAATTCTGCATGATATTTGGAAGGCTGACAGGGAGTGGCCAACTCAACATCACTCAGGTCAATAGGCACTTCGCCTTAGCTGTTACAATGTAATGAGGGTTAACCAGAGAGGCAGTTTCTGAAAGCAAGGCAATAAATATTAGGCTAGAAACAACACCAGAATGTTTTCTTCCTGCTTTCCTTATAGGATTAGCCCTGTAAAGTGGAAAAAAACAAAATGAGATTTCTTCCAACAACTGGTTCTCCGAACTGCTTAGAAAGTTAACAACCGGCTCTCCCGAATAGGTGCGAACTGGCTGAATCCCACTACTGACTGTGGGCTCCTCCCTATTTCTCTTTACCATTCCTTAAGCAGTGGCTCTTTCCCTTCTTCCCCAAGGTCATCTACACATTCCATTTCATTTGACCAACAAAAACCATTAGATTCAGAGATAGGTTTTCTTTACAAAATCTTCTAGAAGAACTAATTCTAGTGAATTCACAAATTATAAGATAATTAAATTGGGATCACAAGTATGCCGAATCCATGGAGAAAATTACAAATGAATCGCTACAAATGGACAGGATTTTGAGGTATGGGAAGGGCTTCAGATAGCTGCATTCTTCCACTCGTAACACTTAATCTTTAATAGTTATGTGATGACTGAAGTGTATGTTTTTAATCCATTTAAAAGTATTTCTAAACATAAATTGATAAAGATTATTTTAATAGGAAAAAAGGAATATTTCTCTAGTCTGTTTGGATCCATGCTTTATTGTCTTAGCGTAGACATTGTGGGTAGCAGCAGTACCTTGTAGTGGCCACCATGAAGTTGGGGAAGCAAAAAAAGTTAAAATGCATAGTTGCAGCTACCATCTTGCCAGAATCTCCTCTGGACATTTCTCATTGAACTGCTTTGATGGAGTGGTTAAGTTACCAAGCTAGAAACTACAAGACCCTGAGTACTAGAGTTGCCTTAGGCAGGAAGACAGTGACTTTGGGCCAGTCTTTTTGTCTCAGCCCTAAAATGCAGGCAATGGCAAAAATCATACCAAGGGAACTGAAGATATTAGTCTAGACAGGTGTCAAAATTTCACTTGAAGTCAAGTCATATGAAAATATATGCATTTTTCTTTTAATATAAGAACTTTTTGGTACTAATGCCCTTTTTGGGCATTATGCAACTTAATGGACTGTCTTCTCTTGGACAGCCTGGAAAATATGAACAGTTGGAAAAGCTGTACAGTGCTATGCAAGTTTTCCCCCTCCCCCCTAATGGTTAAAACAGATGGCCGTCACCATTTTGAGCATTTTGTAATGTTATCAAGTTTTCTCCTCTTTTGACCTCATTTCTCATGTCATTCTCACTTATTTTCTGTCATTCTCTTATTCCCCACAGAATTTAGTGGAACATTTCTATTTAAAGTTAGAAAAGCATGTGTTATAGATCTTCTCTAAGATTGTATTCCTGCCTAAATTCTATTGAAGTCTCTAGTACAGCAGATCCTTGCTACCAGATTCTCAACTGTTCTTCCTGCCTCCCGTAATAATATCAACTCCTCTATTCCTTTACAGGACCTTCACGATATTTACAGATAACATTCCAAATTCTGCATAATCAATGTTCTATTTTCCCTTACTTCTCTGGTAACTGTTACAGTGGACTTGATGGGTCATCAACATTTAATTTTCTGGCTAATTGAAAATTGCATAGCAATGTCAGCTTAATGGAAAAAGCATTCAAACAGAGAGCTTTGGCTTAATTAGATAATTAATGCAATCAATATAGCATCCATTGTTATTCATATTAATATTTAATTTCACTGTGGGTGGTTTTTTTTTCATGATGCACTGTTAGCTAACAACAGAGTTTATCTTGTTCCAGTTCATAGTATCATAAAAGCAGAATGAAGAGAAGGTCAAGTGAAGTCAACCACACAGCTCCAGACAACCTCACTGCTAAAATTAAAACTGTATGCTAGTATTCCATGTGCGTGCAGTTAACCCACCTAACCTCTTCCCTTCCTATTAATAAAAGGATACTGAATTATTGATGATAACACAGAATTGTTATCTCTTGGTGGTTCCTTACCTCATGTCAGCCAGACGTGCAGAGAGTGGAATTCTCAGAATTCTTAGTCTATGTGACCTTTGCTGACATATAATTCTGCTCAGGAAGCCCTATACCATTTTAGACAAATGATTATCCAATCTCTTTTTAAAAATTTCCAGTGTTGGAACATTCACAATTTTTGGAGGCAAGTTGTCCCACTGATTAATTGTTCTAACCATCAGGAAATTTCTCCTTAGATCTAGATTGCTTCTTTCCTCGATTAGTTTCCATCCATTTCTTCTTGTCCTGCCTTCAGATATGTTGAACAATAGGTTGACTCCCTCTTCTTTGTGGCCACCCATGAGATATTGGAACACTGCTGTTAAACTAGACATACCCAATTCCAGAAACCATTCTTTATATGTTTTAGGAATCTGGGAATTCCTGCCACACATATTATCTGGATATGGCCTGATTCAGAAAAGTTATCTTATGCGATCTGCATTTGGCTTCATTATGGCAGAATCAGTGGTGGATTTCTGCTGGTTCGCACCGGCTCGGGAGAACCGGATGGTGAAAGTTACCAATCCGGTGAGAGGAGGTTCGACCTGTGGAACCGGAAGTAACTTCCAGAACACCTGTCCTGGCCCTGTCACTCGCTGGCTCCACCCCTGCCTGCCCATCTGCACTATCCTAGCCCAATTCGGTGTCAAGTCCAATACCTGGGAGTGGAGGTGGTGAACTGAGAAGCATGGAGAGGTCCAGCGGCACAATCCACCAGACAGCAGCGGCAAGCTCAGGAATTTTCTCCTGGATTCCCCTCTGTCCTCTGATCTCCCAAAGTTCTTTCCCCAATGTGCGATAGCTTTCTACTGGATTCCCCTCTGTCTTGCCTCCTCCGATCTCCCAAGGTTCTTTCCCCAGCGTGTAATAGCTTTCTACAGGATACCTCTCTGTTCCGCCTTCTCCGATCTCCCTAATTTTGGCACTTAATCCTCCAGTTGTCTATTTTTGGGAGGTTTTCTCCTCTCTCCCCCCCCTTCATAGGAGTCCCAAAAAATTTTGCCACATGGCTTGGGGGGTGGGTGTGGTCATGTGACTAAGTATACATGAGTGATGTCAAGTTCCCCATACCCGCCCGGTCACATGACTGCCAAGCCACACCTACAAAATAGGCCACATCCACAGAATAGGTTCTAAAAAAATTTGAAACCCACCACTGGGCAGAATGATATGAATAGTCACTTAGAATCCCCAAAAATAAGCAAATATTTTTATAATACCAGTATCAATGGCATTGCAAATGGCCACTAATAATACTGTAAATCACTGGTGAAAGTCAATTTTTTTTACTATTGGTTCTGTGGGTGTGACTTGGTGGGTGTGGCAGGGAAAGGATACGGCAAAATCCCCATTCCCATCCCACTTCTGGGGCCAGCCAGAGGTGGTATTTGCCAGTTCTCCAAACTACTCAAAATTTCTGCTACCAATTCTCTAGCACCTGTCAGAACCTGCTGAATTTCACCCCTGCTGTAAATTAGTAAGTGTGAAACAGAGTCACGAGGGCTGATGGACTAGCTGCTTGAGATGCTTCTCTTTCTAAACTATTTCTATTTTACCTAGTCATTATAAAAAAGAATTGTGTTTTTTAATAGTGAATTGAATGGACCAGTAACTTCTCTTGTTTTCTTCTACTTTCTTAATAGTCTTTTCCTCTGGGGTTGTGCCTGCTCTGTGAATCTTTGCATTGTGAAAAGGAGTAAAATGTTTTACTTCATTATACAAACTCTCTTTTGATGTATGCTCATATAAATGAGGATCTTACCTTTATTAATGAATATAAAATGTTTAACAGCCCCCTTTTAAATAACTGGTTTTAGGAAATAGAATATAGGTGTTAATGTAATTATTATTGCTTGATTTTAATTAATTGATTCATGTATAGACTACATTCCTTCTCATTTATAGTTGTAAAGATAAACAGCAACCACATAAACGATAACTTGTTCTAATTTCTGTTTGAAAATCAAGTGTACACCCTATCATGGAATTAGATTAGCATTATTTTAGAACTCATCCTCCACTTTTAAGGGTAATTTTGCCAATAGATGACAACTGATTTATTTAAATCTGAAACTTTCTTTGAAGGTAGATACAGCTTTGGATTTTTTTTGCAATGGAAGCAGCTTTTGTTCTTGTTTTATGCCTTTATAAGGAAAACAGTTACTTTGTTTATGGATTCTTGAACACAGAAAGCAAAAAATCGTTAGGAATTTATGTAAGACCTTGAAAGCAAAATGGAGGGCTGTCTTATATGATTTTTATTTTTAAACATTGTGCAGCAAATACACAGAGCCATGCAAATTATTGCAATAAAGTTGAACTAATTCTTCAATTAAACATAGCTACTGAAACACCACTTTGCACAACTGATTGGAAGAGTTTTCCAACCAGTTATGCTCCAGTTGTTTTGAACTCTGGTTCCCATAACGCTCTTTCACTGTTAAGATGTAACTACATGGATCTCTGCATGCCTTTGCCACAATGGAGGTGAATCCAATACTTTGGATGCTGCAAACCTCTTGATACACATTTTTTGATTAGATTGTTAGACCATGTTTCCTCCGTGAGCTCAAAGAAATTTCACCTCATGAATTCACCTCACCTTCCCTTTTTCCACTATCACAACAGCCTAGTAGGGTAGGCTGAAGTACAGAGTATGATTGGTCCATAGTCACCTAGTGCACTTCCATGGCTAAGTGTGGATTCTGATTGGAAAAAGAGCTGCTTAAGAAACTGAAAGAATCCATAAGTGAAGTAATCCCCTATTTTTAAATTACCAGTCCATTTAATAGCAATAGCAGAGCATTTAAACTTATGTACCGCTTCACATTGCTTTACAGCCCTCTCTAAGCAGTTTACAGAATCAGCATATTGCCACCAACAATCTGAATTTTAATGACCTTGGAAGGATGGAGTTAAGCAGGTGAGAATCGAACTGTCAAACTGCAGGCAGTTGGTAGTCAGCAGAAGTAGCCTACAGTACTGCATTCTAACCATTGGGCTGCCACAGCTCATACTAGATGAACCAGGACTTTGAGTTTCAGTCCTACATCCATTTATGATAAAATATATGTTATTAACTTGATGGGACTTGTTTCTCAGTAGACCTGTACTTAGCATTGAATACATCTCTCTGCTTCTTTTCGGTTTTAGCAGGGCTAATTTCTCACCAGTATTTGCCATTGCAAAAAAAAAAAAAAGAGATTTCTGTAATAGGAATTCAGCCACTCTGCTGTAGTTCTCTGGTGTTCACTGGAGTCAAAGTTCATAAGAGGCTAGTCTGCTTGTCGGGTTGAACTGAATGTACTGAGGAGAGCAATAAGCCTCTGACACTGTTTCTCCCCCTCCCCCTCTAAACCCCCAAATACCCTAAACAAAGCAAAACAACTTCTGCAACCACTTGTTTAAATCCACAAATCTAACTTTCTTAGCCAATATATTGTCTCACTGAATACTTGTTAAGTTTTTTTCTGCATGTGATTATTGTTTACCTACTTTTAAAAAACAAAACTCAAAGGGAAAATAAGAAAATTGCATCTAGCTGATATTTTTAATGTGGTTGTAAGGTGTACTGGTGCAACATGTTTGCTTTGGAGAGAGAGAGAGAGAGAGAGAGAGAGAGAGAGAGAGAGAGAGAGAGAGAGAGAGAGAGAGAGAGAGAGAGAGAGAGACCATGTATAGCATTTTAAGACTATATTGGATAGCATCTCTATCATGCATTTAACAACTTCACATGACTTATCAGAAAAATATCCCCAGCCCAGAATTTTTAGAGTTAAAGTCCATACATCTTCAAGTTGCCAAGGTTGAGAAACACTGCTCTAAATGAGAAACGTGGGAAGCTGTCACATACTGAACCAGATTTACTTAGCTCATAAAGGGCTAGACAGAGTTAGGAATCCCTATTTGGAGAAGAAGGGATTAACTTGCATGCAAAGCATAGGGGCTTGCTGCTGAAGTACCAGCATTCTCTTCATCTTGGTCATCTTGAAGGGAATACCAGAGCCACCTGGGCAGGTGGGAAAGGTACCTTTTGAGTAAGGAATGGGAAAAAAATATATACTGTACACATGACCAGGTTGATAGCTCAATGTACTTTCATAATGATGATCCGGCAGTTCTTTCATCAGCTAATATAATAAACATTTGCATTATTTACACTTTCTATTGCTCATATTCAGTTGAACTTCACATTTGCTTCTGGAATTGTAGACTTTTTACTTGCTCAATTAGGGTAAGGCCTCTTTTTAATGGAGCTCAGCTGCTCCAGGCTTATTGGAAGTGATTTTGTAGGGTTTTCATTTTGGGGCAGAAAGAAAAAATGTGATTTCCTCTTTTCAGAACTACATTTTATTCTCCAGTCTAACCTACAGTGCTGGATTTCTCCAATGAATCTCCCTTTTGTATACTTTCATATACCAGGTCTAATCTTCTCAAGCTTTCCAAGATTAACAATTGCTATTGGAATCAACTTCCCTTACCATTCTGATTAAAACACTTTCTAAAACCCCAAGAGGGTGTAATTTCCTGCAATTTCTGCTCTATATTATTCTGCTCCCTCTTCTTCAAATGGGCATAAAATCTGGATTACTATGTAACGCTGATATAATTTTGTTTCTTCTAGCTCAGGGTCATGGTCACTTTACCATAATGCTCTCCCATCTTTGAGTTGCCAGAACAGTATGCCACTCTAAAATTGTATTGCCCTGACTGTTGAGTCCTGTGCCGCCCTAGAGAAATGCTACAGCTTTAGTGCAGGACAAATTAAAAGACAAATATTGGTGGATTCCAGCAGCTTCATTTTTTTTCTGGATGTGTGGGGAAGCAAGGTTGAGGAAATGTGCCTGGATAGAGGCTTATTCCCTTTTCAAATAGCCTGAGTAACAGATCACAAGCATGGACAACTCTGCAATCTGATTTTATGCCACTCCTCCTTATGCAGGACATGAGTTTAGCCTATGTTATTTGTTTTCACTTTTGTTTTTATGGAAAGTGAAATGCCAGGACAATTCAATTCACTGCATTCAATATATTTATATGTAAACAATTATATATATACAAACACACACACACACATACATAGATACATACATACATACATACATACATACATACATACACATATATTTTTGTTACAACCCTTGGTATGCCCAAATATGGATAGGTTATACTAGTCTCCCTTTATTTATTTATCAGCACAAATACAACACACACACACACACACACACACACAAACGTGGGAGGGAACTCACTACTCCCCATTTCTGTCTTTCGGCTCACTGCAGGAGACCACCTTTAATTATGTATTTATCAGCACAAATACAACACACACACACACACACGTGTGTGTGTGTGCTGTATTTGTGCTGATAAATACATAATTAAAGGTGGTCTCCTGCAGTGAGCCGAAAGACAGAAATGGGGAGTAGTGAGTTCCCTCCCATATTTGGGCATACCAGGGGTTGTAACACAAATACATTACACACACACACGTTTGCTATGTGGGTTTAAATCAATATTGCTTATTTTGCCTGAGATAAATTAAATATAAAACTCCAGTGACTGATAAAAAAAAGAAGAGCACTATCCATATTTAGTAACAGCACAAGCAACAGAGGGCAAACACAGAGAAGTGCTGGCCAGGGGTGTTCCTTTGCACTTCCATCTTCTGTGCTATTTCTGTCTATGCTATTCAGCAACTATTTTCATTGATAGCAACATGTACCTACTGTTGTATGTGTGATCAAATTTCTCCAATGATTCTGTGGTTTCATGCAAGTGAATGGCAGCAATGGCAGCAAGTGATGAAGCTTAAGCTTGTGACTGGAAGCTCCAAGAAGTATCCCACTGAATATGCAAAATGGTGCAGAGATTGGAAAAATGGCACCACGTGAGATAGTTAAAGCAATAAAAAGTACAATAATCAGGAGAAGCAGCATAAAACCAGTACTGTATCCAATTAAAACAGAAGTCCAGCTTTCTTTCTCCACTTAAACCAGTCAAAGGAACAATAATCCTATTTTATGAATGTAGGTCTCTCATTCAAAAGAGCTCTTAACCAGTTTATATAAGGAATCTGGGTAAGATTTATCCCTAAGTCACCATAGAGTCACCTTACAGAGGAGATGGAATGGCATACAAGTTTAATAAATAAAAATAAAAGATCTAACAAGTGCTTTGGAAAGAGCTGGCTAAGTATTATTCAGGCAGATTTTGGAGAAACTAGATGTCAGGTCTCTTCTATAACTCAAATTGAAATGACCATGGAGGGGAATGCTTCCTTGAAGACCAAAGTGATCAATAGAAACTGGGAAGAACCTAGATCATGATGATGTCATCAAACACAGTTTTGAGGAAGCTTCATATCATCTTCACAAAAAAGACAGTTGTGAGCAGAGCGATAACACAATTTTAAAACTGGAAAATTTAAGCAAAATGTTAGTTTGCTTCCACTGTTGGCTGGGAATGATGAAGGACTTAATGAGGATGATGCAATGATGATTAAATTAAAACCAGGAATCTGAGTCCTATGGCTTATATCCAGGTGGAATACATAACCATAACTGGATATCTTTGGAAGATAAGACAAAAAAAGTCTAATAAAGCTTTAGAGAAAGTACTCAAGAGTCAAAATCATGCAAAAGAAGGCACATTATCAGTAGTTTTTAATTAATCTTGTCATCTCCTTTGTCAGCTGTGCACTTGACTGAGAGATAAGGACAGATCCTTGGCATGGATGCAATTTTTTATGTTTGGGCAGTATATGAGCAGATTGGCTTTGTAATATGAATAGACAGAAAGATGTTCAATGGGACCAGAAAACAATTGGCAAGCTGATTCAGGGTTATATTTAGACAGAAGATGCTCTGTGCCTAAGCTATAGCAGTAGTGCCTAATGGGCATAGGAAAAACAATCAAACTGGAACCTCCATGTTGCCTGAACTGGCCTTTTGAGATTCCTCTGTCCTTTTTCTGATTAGTTTGCCATTTATTAATGCAGAGTGTTGTTGTTTTCTTCACACACAATCTTGGCATTGACCTGGATGACTATGTAAAGCAAAAACCCTAAAACAAACAGTAAAACAAAACTGCTCATTTTACCTCTAAAGGAAATATCTTTAGAAATGCTTTTGTGTGATGGATTGCTCCCTGAAGCCCTTAGCTAAAAGAGATCAGGGGAAAAATGGGCTCCAGCAGCCAGCTGGCCAAGATAGCTGCTGACAGTACTGTAAATTAACCTGGACGTGAATTGCAGTATCACATAATGCTATTAAACCAAATGTTGACTGAGGTCATTAGCTATGGTCAAAGCATGACAAATGTAGTATGATATGTTAAAAAAAAACCAATTCTATTCTATTGTAAGGCTACATTCATAGAATCTTGCAAGTCTGAAAGTACAGACCCCCTGCTGTCTCCTTTATAGCCTGAGGAGCAAGGGAGGTTTTCTTCTGAGTTTCTTGCTTTGCCCACTATCCAGCTGCAGGCTATGCCCTCTCTTGCTTAATCATTCCTAGGCAGCATCACTTTGCTTCATCTCCCAAGGTCTTTCCCACATGCCATTACAGATTGAAACACATTCTATGTTCTCTGGGAAGTAAGGAATAAAGCAAGACAGTGACCTTATCTTTGACTCTTTGACCCCATTCCCAGTAGCCAAATCTAAGCCTTTAATATAAGAAGGGATTCATCATATTAGTCTAGACTCCTCCTGTCAGCCTTGCTTATTTTTCAAAGCTCTCGATCACAGTGAAATCTATATAAGAACTTAGAGGGAAACAGAGAAACTATTTCAGTAGTTTTGAATTATCGTTGAGTAATGTACTTTTCCCCCCCTTAAAAGATAACACAGAGAACAGATCATTTTATTATAAATGTTAGCTTAGCCATGTACTCAGTACTAAAGTGTATACTGAAAGAGAGGCAAACAGTAATGATGTCCATTTAAGAAAACCTGGTTTTGCTACTCTAGATTTTGCGGCTTAGATAGTTGGTTTTTCTGTGCCAAAGCATGAATTGAAAAAAAAAATAGGGATGGTTGATTACATTTTGAAGGAAACTGTCTATGGTACAATGTTGGCAATACATTTATCTGAATAAATGGAAACTAATTTGTATTGTTGGGGACATAGTGCCTCAGTGGCTAAGACGCCGAGCTTGTTGATCAGAAAGGTCGGCAGTTCAGCAGTTCGAATCCCTAGCATTGTGTAACAGAGTGAGCTCATGTTACTTGTCCCAGCTTCTGCCAATCTAGCAGTACAAAAGCACATAAAAATGCAAGTAGAAAAATAGGAGCCACCTTTGGTGGGAAGATAACAGCGTTCTGTGGGCTTTTGGCATTTAGTCATGCCAGCTATATGACCACGGAGATATCTTCGGACAGTGCTGACTCTTCGGCTTTGGAGATGAGCACTGCCCCCTAAAGTTAGGAATGACTAGCACATATGTGCGAGGGGAACCTTTACCTTTACTTAATTTGTATTTTATTGCTGGGGAAGGTGCCCTATACATTCCAGAGGTATGGCATTGGCAAAAGTGAATATATTGCAGAGAACTGATAGGAGGATATGTAGAGAAAGGGTATCATGCTACTACCACTCTCTTTGCAGCCTAATCTTTTAAGAGATTAAGAATTGAAAACATACTGTAATTCTTCATCATCTAGACGCTATTTGAAATGGTCCTACATGATCATTGCAGGGCTATGGGTTCAAAACAGTGGTCTCTTTATAACACAACAAATATATTTAAGACCATAGACATCAACAAGTGGCTTGCCTAATAATAAAAAATAAAACTTCTGGATTAAAACAAAAAGTCATAAAATGTAAAATCAACTAATTCACATGCCACACAATTATGATTACAACCAAACCAATTATCTCCATTATCTTTTTAATTAAAGTCATTTGTTTAGAACACTTTCCAGAACTAGAATAAATTGTAACAAGTGTAAGTATAATCTTTATTGTCATTGTACTAAAATACAACGAAATTGTATTAGCCACAAGGCTAACTTTGTGGAATTATTGCACAGTACCTTAGTGCATACAGCAAATTTTCATCTGAATCTGGCAAAGATTAATAAAGTTGCGAGAATTATAACTTCTGCTATCTAAATTTTGTATCTGGGGTTGGAAACAAGAAAGTAAAATGAATAATGAAATGCATAATGAAATTTAATAAATGTAACCACAAATAATAAGCAATGATAACCATTAAAATAAATACTTGTTTCAATGGGAAACAAGTACATTCTAAGATCACTGAACTTTAAAATGTTATTACTATTTATAGCTATTTCTATGAGCAGATATAGAATTTAGGCATAGAAAAAATATTCACCTTGAAATGCACTTCAGATAGATAATCACCTCACCTCATTTTCTACAAAGATATGCCTCAATAACTAAAATGTTCTTTCTTGTTTGGAATCAGAATATACTGACATAATGAAACATTCTGAGTGGGTGAGGCCTACAACTTTTTGAATAAGTATATAAAGGATAGGGAAGTTGTAACTAGAAGTACTCTGTGAGAGTTTTAAAAATGATTTGTTCACTCTAACTACATAACATCTTTATGGTATTTCTCAGATTCAATTGTGGAAAATCAATGTTGTTATTTCCTTTTATTCTGATGCAGGAAATCCATAAAATTGCAGCATAAGCTGGTTTAGGACAGTTTTATACAAACAGTCACAAAATCTAATATGTCTCAGATGCGGGGGGAGGGGGGCAGAGGAAAATATTGTATATCTGTCCATGCATGGTATATAACACTGCCCTGATACCACTACAACTCTTTCTTCCCCTAAATATATATATATGCTTTCTTAAGATGTAAACCCCAAAGACAAAATCCAGCTAGAAAACCAAGGAGTCTACAAAATACCATGCAAAATCTGCCCAGCAATATACATAGGACAAACAAACAGGAGGATAAATGCACGCATCACAGAACACAAGAACGCAGTAAGAAAAAAAGAAAAAAACTTCTTCCCTTTTCCAGCACCTTAAAGCTACAGGACATGAAATCAACTTTGAAGGAGCCAGGTTAATCTCCAAAACAGAACACCTCCACAAGAGAATAATCATGGAAGCCATCGAAATAGAGAAACACCCCCACAGCATGAACAAACGTGATGATACCTCCCGCCTACCAAACATCTGGAAACCAGCCCTAGCCAACAAATGAACACCACCCACCACCCAAGCCGTTACAATACAAAACAACAATGCACACACAGCCTGCACCAATCAGCACCAATCTACCAATCATGATACAACCACACAACCAATCATTCCACTTACTGAAACAAAGCCAGCACCCCATCCCCTCCCACCAAGACTTACAGAAAGACGGCAACTCCGTTCCCATTTTAAGCCCACGCTTGAAGATGGCAGGTGAGATCCTGCCGAAACGTTGCAAAGACAATCTCAACCTTACACGGGAAAAGACCCGAATACAACAAAACCAGCATACCTACACCCGTGAAAATCTACGAAAACAAATATTTATATATATATATATATATATATATATATATATATATATATATATATATATATATATATATATATATATATATATATATATATATATATATATATATATATATATATATATATATATATATATATATATATATATATATGTTATATTTGTACTGATAAATAAATAAAGGGAGACGGCTCATCACAGAAAACCATGCAGGCAGAAAACCATATATTTTTTTTTTAATGTTGCCTTTTTTTATATTTGTGTTGTATTTGTGCTGATAAATAAATAAAGGGAGACTAGTATGGATCCATTTCAAGCTATTTAGCTCTCATCAGCTAGCCATACCCTTACTGGGATTTGAACCTGGGATGTGTTACATATTAGGCAGACTTGCTAGCCACTACACTATATTTGGGCATACCAGGGGTTGTAACACAAACACATACTTATTTCCCTGGCTTAGCTGATAAAAGGAGGAGAACCGGTGGTGTAGTGGCTAGCAAGTCTGCCTAATATGTAACACATCCCAGGTTCAAATCCCAGTAAGGGTATGGCTAGCTGATGAGAGCTAAATAGCTTGAAATGGATCCATACTAGTCTCCCTTTATTTATTTGTCAGCACAAATACAACATATATATATATACACACACATACTGAATTGTGTAGGCACAGTCTCCAGATTACAAAAAAGATATTTGCAGCAGCTGAAATCTGTCCAATTTTTCAGTCCAGATGCTGACAAGCAAACAAATAGGCAGAGACAGTTCCAGGGCTAGATGTGGTAAAGTTGCGATACACATTATCAAGAACACTTGTCTGCTTGGAACACTGCTGTATCTATTCATACGGGTTGTTTAATGTGCTCCGTGACTCACCCTGAGCATTATAATTCCCCCAAGAACAACAAAATCTTTTGTATTTATGAAAACCTTGAAGCCCAAATCTAATTTAGGGATTTGAGGATCAGTATAAATCTAATTTCTTTTGTTACTGTATTACTAAGACAATGTTAGACTCTATCACAATGTTAGAGACTTTTTGTTCCAATCTATAAAGATCTCCATCCATCTGTTTTCACATTTTTCCTTAATGGATGAAAGTTCTGTCTGCAGCTTCCCCTAATGTAAATAATGCTATGTAAATTCCCTCCAAACCTTTCCTAATGTCATTCGTGATTACATACAGTTCCCGAGTGAAAGCTTTTACATGTAATTTCCAGATGTAAGCTTTTTTTTTAAAAAATGTACTTGCTTCTTGTTATGTGCAATTTTCAGAAACATGCAACATAATCTTCTACCACCTTGTCTGACCCACACAGTCTGGATAGCCTGATTCAGCATTTTTTGCAGCTGTATTTTCTTCCCCTAACCAGGATTTTAAGTGTAAGGCCAAAAGGAGGAGATGGTTTCTTTTTTTTTTTTTTGCTAACAGAATAACACAAGCATACCTTAAACCCAGCATCTTGTAACCCATCTGGAGAAAGCTAGGTCGTCTGAGGCATATTAACAGGTAATAAAGCTCACAACCACAAATTGGCACACAATATGCACTTTAGGTATCACAGGAAGTTTATTAAAAAACCACAACAGCAAAGAAATCACAAATGGGTGTTAGGCTTAAAAAAAACAAAGATTAGCCTTCAAAAGCAAAAATGCCTTCCAAAGAACAATGTAACAGGGCTTTAGAAAAAGATTAGCTTTCAAAGAAAATGAGGCTAATGTCAATCTATCTAATTGTTCATTGTGTCTAGCAATCCTTCCAGCATCTTGGAAGATTTGATAACCAGTTGGGTTGGGGGGAGGGAGAAAGGAGAGCTTAGATTCCTTCCTTCCTTCCTCAAAGCCAAATATTTTTCCCAAGAGAATTATGCAACTATTCAATCTTTAAGCTTTTTTACTCAGAAATTTGTTCAATGGCACTTCCCCAGATTTACCTTTACTAACAGAGCTCTTCTAAAGATTACATAGGAAAGCAGAGAAGGCTTCTACTTCTGGGGCCTAACATTTTTAGCTGTACAATTAATTGTTTTTGACAGACTATGGGGATGCTGTTTGGAATAAAGTGTTTACAGGTTCTTTTAATGAGGGTTATATAATTGATTTTGAATGGTGGTAAACATTCTGCTGTTGGAGAAAACGTTGCCTGATTTCCAGTGGTTTGGTTTCAAAAAATTTTGGAACCTCTTCTGTAGGTGTGGCCTGCTTTGTGGGAGTGGCTTGCCAGTTATCTGACCGAGTGGGAGTAGCTTGCCAACCATGTGACCGAGTGGGAGTGGCTTTCTGGCCATGTGACTGGGTGGGAGTAGCTTGGCAGTCATGTGATTGGGTGGGAGTGGCCTGGCAGTCATGTGCCTGGATGGGAGTGGCCAAGACGATGTCACTGAATTCTTTGTCCCAATGATCTACAAAAAGAAGATATAAAAAAGGAAATTTATTATTTTGTGCTCTTACTACTTAAATAAGATTAAAATAAGTACACAAATCAATAAAAGGGCTACTTACAAAAGGTAAGTAGCTTACTACTTACTACTTGTATTTCAAAGGGAATACAATACATATTTAATTTTACACATGTTAACAGTTACTGGAATTGTGTTTGCACAACAGTGGAAAAAACAAAGACATGAAAATGATTAAATAGAATGTGCAGGAATGAATAAATTGACAATTAAAATCAAGAAGGCTTCGAATACTTTTTCACGTGAGATTTGTTTTATCAATTGCTAACTAACAGAAATAGCAATTAGAAATCTAAAAGTATGAAAGAAAACACAATTATGTAAGGAAAGATCACTCAAATGTATAAGGAAATATCATTAGTACTTGATCATTATTAATCTGTAGATAACTGTGGGACATTACACACACACACACACAAACTATGACAGTGCCAGGAAAACACCAAAAAAATAACAATTTCCCCCCAAAAGACTGCAGATCTTTTTTCCCTAACCCTAAGAACAGGAAAGACAAAGCCACTGGAATAAAAACCATCAAGGCATTGTGGGAAATTATAAATGACAGTGCCAGGAAGCTCACAAAACCAGCAACCACCTCACAATTACCTAAACAACCAGGTATCACACAGAAACACACAAAATCTGGCAAAGCTGCCTTGCACCAACCTGGCCTGCCCATAGAAAAGCAGCCAACTTGAGACATATAAACCATGCACTAACCTGTACACTTAAAAGCAACATATTGCTTCACAAATAAAACATTTGCAAAAAGGAATAATATTTCTTGTAATAAACATTCTATAAACAATAAATAAAAATTCCCTAAAAATAATTTTTAAAAAAGATATTCTACACACAATAAATTAAAATAAAACCATTAAAATATTCTATACATAATAAATTAAAATAAAACCATTAAACATTCTATACACAATAAATTAAAATAAAACCATTAAAATATTCTATACACAATAAATAAAATTTGAGATTGTAGAGATGTAATTCTGAGGCCGGCCATTGTGGAAGATCATGATGAGGAGTTTGTGATGACCACAAATCAGGAGGCATATACATTTAATAAATGAAGAAATAAATGTCCTGTGGTCTCGATGGTTTGCTTGCAGATGTTTTATTGTCATTGGCGTGAGATACCTAGCTGGGTCATGAAATGTCTGCAAGAAAACCACCAAGCTCAGGGAACACCAAGGACCTGCTGTCGTTTCCCTCCCCCCACCACTCCTCTTCCTCCTCTCAATATATCCCATTCTTTCTAGCACTGATGATGTTACCTAGTTTGGTAATGAAATGTCTGTAAGAAAACCACCAAGCTCAGAAAGCAGCAAGGATCCCATTATCTTCCACCTCCTCTTTCTCCCCCTCTTTCTCCTTTTTGTCCTATCTTTCTCCTCCTTCCCCCCCAATCCCACTCCTTTCTAGCACTGATGTTACCTAGTTTGGTAATGAAATGTCTGCAAGAAAACCACCAAGCTCAGAGAGCACCCAGGACCCCTCATTACAACCTCATTACAAACTACCGTCAGTCTCCCCGTGCTCACAAAAGGAAGCCCGGCTAAATCATTTGCTAACAGGCAGGTTCTAGGATGCCTGCCTCCACCAAAGCACCTTCCTGGAGTTGCTTTTCTGAGCACGGGGAGATGGACGGTAGTTTGCGCGGTGTGGCCGGCACCTAGGAGGTCTTAGGAGACCGGCTGCGCTGCATAAGCTCCTGCCGCTGTCCCCACCTCCACCCCCATGCTTACTGGTGGCCAGGCATCTTAGGCAAGTCTGGGGATCTTGCAAAGGCCTTGCGAGGTCCCAAAACTTGTTAAAGATGCCGGCTGCACTACGTAAACTCCCGCCATTGTCCTCACCCCCGCGTCGGTGCTTTCTGGCGGCCAGGTATCTTAGGCAAGTCCGGGGACCTTGCAAAGGCCTTGCGAGCTCCCCGAACTTTTCAAAGACACCGTCTGTGCCGCATAAGCTCCCGCCACCATTCCCACCCCTGTGCCCATGCTTTCTGGCGGCCAGGCATCTTAGGCAAATCCAGGGACCTGTTTCACTTAACAACAGAAATGTTGGGCACAATTGTGGTTGTAAGTCAAGGACTACCTGTAAGTTGGTTTCCAATTTCCTGGGTCTATGAATCAATGTGAGCTATCCTTAAAATGCTTCTAAACCACCAAATTTTAAAATAGCTGGATATAGGTGAGCAGGCTGATTATGATAAATTCTCCAGGTGTCTCATCTGAAAAAGATAAAATTGATGATTACAAGGTGTTCCACAACTGATGGGCCCACAGGGATCAGAATGTGCATTTGATCAAAGTCGAGTGTGCTTTAATAAAAATCAAAGGAAATATTGAAAACCGAGTTTTAAAAAAAAATATGGAAGGAATAATTGTGATCTGGATGGCATTTTCTTGGGGAATCAGTTATAAAGCTTCTTATATAAAACAATTTATAAAGCATTCAGCCTGACGACTGGGTGCCATGGAGATATGCAAAATTTGTCTTGCTGCTAACAGTGCTGAACTGGGCAAATAAAACTGTCAAAGTCACTTACAATTAAGATATCAGAAGAGTACCTTAATCGAAAACAAAGCAATGTAACACTCCAATTTATTACTAGAAGTGCACTCCTGAACCAGTTTCCCCCTGTAAATGCTGCTAATGTTGCACCAGAGAATGTCCTAAGATTTACTGGAAAACAACAGTTAATAATAATAAAAAAAGATGAATCTGTTAGCAGGATTGAGTGAGGGGCTACAGTTCTTAAACAATCTGAAAATTTTTAGACCAAAGTGAAAAAAAACCTCCTGTATATACTTAAAAAAAACCAGTGAATTAATAAGTCAGAACATTTTCTAGCACAGAAAGTACTGGTAGGAGCATATTAAATAAATTAAGTTTAAAGGGCAACTTTTTCTTCCTTAATAGACTTCAGCAGATATAAAATATAATTAATCAGTGATAATTACATCTTTCCTTTTAACAATAAAATACTTCCTTTCCCAAGAATGAAGCTTCTATTCTTGCCATGCATTCACTCCCTCGTGCTCAAAGTCCACTTGGAAAGGGGACAAGACTAGAAGGGTCTAAAGAAATCCAGATTAGACCTTATTGCCTAGGGTAGAAGCGGATATTCCTGGGCTTGCAGCCTCACTTTTGGAAAGCAAGCATGGTATGCATGGGTGTGTGTGCTGGCATCTAGAAAGAAACTCTGTCCTTAAGGGTATAATTCAATCCCAAGCCTTGAGTTTCGATGCGACTAACAGTTCTTGCAATTAGTTTTGGTTGGCATGAACGAGAGAGAGAGAGAGAGAGAGAGAGAGAGAGAGAGAGAGAGAGGGAGGGAGGAGAGAGAGAGAGAGAGAGAGAGAGAGAGAGAGAGAGAGAGAGAGAGAGAGAGAGAGAGAGAGAGAGAGAGAGCTTCTCACCTCATTCCAAATTCCCAAGGGGTTTATTTGGAAAGGAGGAAAAGTTCAAAGATATAAAGGTGAGAGTACATCCATGAGTTAAGACAGTTGCATTTAAATCTTTCATTGCTTAAGTGCTCCTCCAATGTCCCTGAAGTTATGTCCCACATTCCTCTGACGTCATGCACAATGATTTGCAGCTGGCCAGTCTATGGAGTGGAAGACCTCTGCATGTGCTAAAAGGTGTTAGCTCATCTGTGTGGTATTACTTCATGCGTTCCAAGACTATATTCTGACAGCATTTGGAAAAATTACTGGGCAAATACTATTCAGTTAATAATATGGCTTAACATTTCAAGCTGGATAAAATGATGAAATTGCAAGATGGAAGATATAAGCTTCATGTGTCATCTATTAAGCTGACCTGGAGTTTACAGCCAAAAAACAATTTATTGCAATTGCTACTAAGGGAACAGTATATATTTTGTTAATACATTTTTTTTCTTTTTCTTTTTAAAGTATATATGCAAAAAGCTCTACACAAAGGAAAGGAAAGGAAAAGAAAGAAAAAGAGACAGAGACAGAGAAGAAAAGGGAGATTTTTAAAATAGCATACCTAGCTCAAGTACTAATCAACCTAGTACATATTCTTGTTATTCCATTACATTATTATCATTTAAGTCAGTTTATTTAACTGTAGGTTCCCCAACCATGATATTGATGCCAAAATGGATTTTCACTGACATTTGTATAGAAGACACGCTGCTTCCATATTCCATACTTTCATTTGCTCTTGAACATATATTTATAGTGTGTTCCAACTATCATTCATAAATGACTCTTACTAACTTATTATTTTGTAAAGAAAAAGTTAAATCCTCTAGTGCTACAGAAGTTTCTGAGACCCTAAAGGACTATCAAATAAATTTCACCTTTTGGCTAAGAACATTAATGCTACAACATGACCTATCTTAATTGCCTAAGATACACACTTCATGCCTCTCAGGTTCTCAAACTCAAACAATTTCCATTTTTCCAAAAAGATGAGTTCCATTATAAAGTTAGCATGAATGTAAATATTATAAGGGGATCTTGCTAATAATGTTGTATAACCTTGTAGCTAATATTGTAGATAATTTATCTAAATTATTTAAAATTCAGTTTAATAATCTGACATACTGTATATGTTTGGTTGCTAGATTTTGTACAGGAATTCAAGGGTGACATACATAGCAATCCCTTTTCCCTTTTCCCTCATAACGACAACCCTTGAACCCTCAGTTCAGTTGGACTGAACTGAACGGAGAGAGAATAACTGGCCCAAAAAATAAGTCACCCAGAAAGGTTTCATGGCTAGGAACGAAAACTAGGATCTTCTCAGTGTCAATCCAATATTTAATCAATATACTGCATTGGTTTTCTCAACATTCTTAGATACCGCTCAAGATACTTTCATTTCAAGAAAAAAATATTTCTTATGAGTACAATCTGTTCAGAAAAAAGTAATTTTTGTAATGTGGCTTCAACTTAGATTTAGATTAAATAATCATGTTTAGAAAAGACACTCTCAAATCTAGAGACTCAATTTTATCAGTAAACATCAACATATCATCTGTAGAGAACACTTTTGTGCATTTCTCATCTATATGATTCACTAGGTTATGAATCACTTTATTCTGTCTAATCAAACTCACATTAAATTCCAAACTCAAATCAGTTCACAAACAAAAAATAGCTGGAAGACAACTCAACTATGTATATTCCCCTTTTCTGATAGAAAATGTTCGGATATAGTCCAATTTAAGTTTTTGAAAATATAATAAATTATATAGTCATTTAAACATTTCTGAGGAAAAGAATATTGTGGGAGTATAAAACATAGGCTGTGCCAATAGATTTTATCAAAGACTTTCTCTGAATTCAATTAAATCATTACAGCTGGATCCACCTTAGCTCTGTGATAAGTTTAGGAATTATTACTAGTCTCAAATTGTCAGACCTTGTCTATAATGAAGAAATCCTACTTGAGCAAGGCGTACCACCCTTGCTAATACCTTCTAGATGCTCCAATCATAGTTTAATATCTACCTTTAATTACAAAAAGGTCTCTGTTTGATTCAGGAATGTCAGTACTATAAACTTCATGATGAGCAGATTTAAACATGTTCTGAAAAAATGTTTAGGAGCCAAAATATCTGTGTGTTCTTTATCAAATCTTATAAGAATACTATCTTGCCCTGGAGATAATAATTCCTTATATTAACAAAACCATGTTTAATTTCTTCTGCCTAAATCCAAAAGTAGCTCATTTCATTTCTACCCAAGCACAGAAGGTCATCTGAGAGAAGAAAGTATCAAATTCACCACCCTTTTTATTGTTCTTCTAAGAGTTGTATATGGTGTAAGTTCCACAGATGAGTGCAATCTCTGAAAATGTTTGAGAGAAAGTTATAGGCAAATTTGGGATTGAAGATAATGGGTGAAAGGGCCTCAAATTTTTCATTTTGTATTTTATATTTTTTACATTTCTTTGTATTTATTCTGCATTTACCATTTTTATTGTTAACTACCAAGATTTTTTGGGACACAGTAGCTCAGTGGCTAAGACACTAAGAAAGGTTGGCAGTTCAGCGGTTTGAATCCCTAGCACCATGTAACAGAGTGAGCTCCTGTTACTTGTCCCAGCTTCTGCCAACCTAACAGTTTGAAAGCATGTAAAAATGCAAGTAGAAAAATAGGGACCACCTTTGGTGGGACGTTAACAGCGTTCCAGGAGCCTTCGGTGTCTAGTCATTTCAGCCACATGACCATGGAGACATCTTCGGATAGCGCTGGTTCTTCGGCTTTGAATTGGAGATGAGCACCAGCCCCTAGAGTCTGGAATGACTAGCACATATGTGCGAGGGGAATCTTTACCTTTATCAAGATTTATTTGTTTAAAACAAGAGATGGGCAAGAGAAAAGAAGAGAAGAGAAAAGAAAAGAGATCTTGAGACTTGAAAATTTATGTTTGCTTTCTATACTATCCATATAGATTCAAGAAACAAACCCTGAAAATGGCAGTTGAGGTATCTCTAGGGGCTGCATAAACAGACTGCTTGTTATGATCGAGATATGTATTAGTTTCTTGAATGGTTGGGATTTTCAGGAAAAAATAAAGTAAACTCCATTGTATGTTTTGGGGGAAGCTGAACAGCTTCCGATAGGGCAGTCCTGTGAGATATCAGGCAGCTGCAGATTTCAGCCACACACAGTTACAACTGAAAGAAAGGTTTCTTTGTTTGACTTTGATAATTAAAATCAAGATTAATGTGTTCCCAGCCAGATCAGTGACAGCCATACTTGGAACATAAATATACATGTAAATGTTCTTCTAGTTAATCCAAATCATAAAATGGAAATAGACAAATTTATTAGACCTGCTGAAACAAGAAGGAATTAACTTTTTAAAAGGGATATTTCCCAATAGATAGGCTTTCCATGAAATCAGTGCTGATGCAACATGCACAGGGAGTCATCATGGCTCAATTTTAAACTGAAATTACATAATTATTTTCAAGATTGTTGTTGTTTTTGCTGGCGGCTCTTTTTCAAAACCAGTAATGCAGAATTTAACTTCCAAGGAAAAAAAATCTTTCACCTTTTGGACTTAATTTTACTGAAAGTAGATACTCTGTACAAAACTTGATAAATCAGAGAAACATCCATCTAAATGTTGGAAAGATGAAGTTGGGGAGAAATCTGGTAAAACAGATTTTGGAATGGAAGTTCCTACATCATCAAAAAGTGCAGGTGTGTGTGTGTTTGTTTCAGAGTCCTGGTGCCTTGTCATCCTCATTCAAAGTAGGTTTGATGAAAGTCTGCAGAATGTGATAACTGAGAACAGTCTTTTTCAATGGCACACAGCTCTATACCTATCAATGGCTTTTTACATGATTTCTTGACAGTTCCACCCCCTGGTTGTCTTTTTTGGCAGCAGATCGATTGTGGAGATTTTTGTGATAAGCTCTGTCGCTGATAAGACATCTTAGCATCAATGTAATGTCTTTCTGCAATGCTGAAAGAGCTTAATATACCTCACTTTCAGTCTTGGCCTTGGAAGGTCTAATTTATCACTGGGGTGAGAGCTTCACAGTTCTGTTTTCCCAGTCTAAGAAATGATCTCCTTGTCTTTTTAGCTTCGCCTTTTAGCTTTGTCTTTTAGCTTTGTCGCCTTGCCTCAATCCTTCTTCTTTTTCACACCTGGGATATTCCTCATTTTCCCATCCCATTTCACCTGTCATTTAGATTTTGTTCCCTGAACCTTGGGCGTGTTGATGGTTTTTCATGTACCACCTCATGCCCACCAGCAATTCTCGTGATTTTATGATTATTTTCAGATAATAAATCATGCTCATGCCTGAACTGTTTACCTTTCTGGCCCTGTGTCCTCATTTGTTATGGTCTAAAAATAACATCCTGGAAAATTCGATCAATGTCTCAACGATTCTAGAAATGGTTCTAGAAAACATTTCAGAAATGCTGATAAACATGGCAAGAAAGTTTGCTCACTGGTTCTTTTTCAGTGTATATATGAGTTTGGTGAGAAAACTGATGCAATGTCTCGAGTAACACCTGTTTTTACCATTGTTTTATCTGCTAAACATTTAAAAAAAGAATTACACGGTTTTAATAACAATATGCATTTTTTAAATTTTAAGCTTAAACTCCATTTCTCTTTGAGAGGACATCAAATATACTTTATCTTTTGAGAAAAGCTAAGGGCAATGAAATTATTGCCCAAAATCTGGCGAGGCTTCTACGATTCTGTGTGATGTTTTTCATTTTGGACCATTTAATAAAAATAAGTAGGGACCTGTCAAGAAAAAGGTTTTTTAATGTACAGTATGTTTGTGTACAGATTAGGAGAACAGTGGAGTTTTAGAATAGATTTATTTCATTGAGTTAAGATTACATCAGTTCTCTGAGGTAAATTTATCTATGTGAATAAGGCAGCAGATGATCAACAAACTAAACCGTTTCTGTGTTTTTAAAAATTCTGAGGGATGTAGTGGTGGTTGATAATTACTTGTGATGTGGTGAGTGGAGTGGAAGAGAGGCAATCCATAGGGAAGTGGGAAAGTTCAACAGGATACAAAATGTCTCTCACAACTGAATAAAAGTAAATACAGAAAGACTATTGGTCTGGAAAACACACTATTAATGTTGTCATTTTCCCATAGGCAAATAAAAAAGCTAATCTCTTCAGATTTATTTAGCCCTTTTATTAAATTATGCTACAGAGAGTGTTCATTCAGTCCGCGTACAGTTAATTTACCATTGCAATAGATAAGATTAAAATACAAGCCACAAAAAACAGCAACTATATATTTGCTTTCAGAAGATAGACCACCATTTGCATTTGGGTATGTGGGGAATTTTATCCATAAGCTGCAACTGAGAAGTTTATATTTGATCCCCAGTGCAAGTTATCTTCAAATGATTTGTATCAAGTATTTCTCCATTTTTTCTAAGAATATTTCCTTTTTGTTCCAAGCACAATTGTTTGTTTGTTTTGTTTTGATTGTTTGTTTTATTGGATTTATATGCCGCCCTTCTCTCAAAGGACTCAGGGCGGCGTACAGCATTAAAAAACACATATTACAAAAGTTAAAAGGAAATTAGAAACAATCCAAAAAAACAAACTCAATTAATATAACACTAACATTAAAAAAATTAGTTAAAATTAACAGGCCAGGCCGGCTTGCTGGAAAAGCCAACTTTTTAGGGCGCGTCGGAAGGACCGGAGGTCAGGGATTATGCAAAGCTCCTGGGGCAGCTCATTCCAGAGGGAAGACGCTCCCACAGAGAAGGCTCTCCCCCTGGGGGTTGCTAGCCAACACTGTTTGGCCGACAGCAGCCTGAGAAGGAGCTTCCGGCGATGGCGGTCGCCTCCTGAGCTCCTAAAAACGCCATGGAGCTCCCGACCGGGTAAGGGATTGCTGCCGGCCCTCATGTCATCGGAGGGCCGAGAGTTGGACAGCTCGACCACCCTGGCTTGTTCTGGGCTCGTTTTGGCCCGCCAGGGTGGTCGGGGGAGATTGGAGGAAAAGGAGGAACGGAAGGCTGTAAACGGCCGGGGAAACAGCTGGGAAGCAAAGGCGGCGGCGCGCGCAGCGCAGCACGGCGTGAGGATTGCGCTGACGGCGAAAAAAGGCACCGGGGAGAAGAACGAGGCACCGGGGAGGAGAACAAGGCTGGGAGGCAATTGGGAGAGGCAGTTGGAGACGGCTGCGGCAGCGGGACGAGTGGAAAGAGTGGCGCCGCTGCCAGGGACTCCTCTGTGGTATTCTGCCGTATCCTGGCTGCTCCCATGCCCCCCCCCCCGGGTCTTGCCGGCGCCAGCAGAGGACGCCGAATGGTTATTACGATCTTGGAGAATTTTGGAGACCTTTATCCTAAACCGTGGAGAACTTTGGAGCGCCGGGTGGGGGGCCAAGGTGGAGTGTGCCCACCTGGGCGTTCTGGATGGAAACCAGAAGTGTTTCCGGAGTGAGGGCGAAGGTATAAAACAACGGCTGGGGGTGGCCTGGAACACCGGAGGCCACTGGAGGCCCTGTTTCAGGGCCATGGATAGGCCTGAACAGTTACCTAGGCCAAGAACAACTGGAACAACTGGGCCAAGAACGCCCCCCCCATCTGGAACCACCTTGGACTGTCTCCCACCTTTCTGTCATCTCTGCAATCCTTCACCACTTGGGGATATTCGATCATTTCCCCCCCCCCCTTCATCCATCTACTAACTGGACATTGAAGCCTCCTACTTCCTATTGAGACTCTAACCCCCGTTTACCAACTTTTCAGTACCAGCACCCTTACCCCACTGGGTTTTTAACAATCTACTCGAGGTCAGACCTGCTCCGCCTGCGGGAGGCCCCTCTCTCGCAGGCATGGCCCTTGGCTCTCTCAAGGGCCTGCCTTGATGACGGTTCGTGGACCCCGAGAGGTGTAGGAACCGGAAGCTAAGGGGATTTTTAGTAAAATGTTTTTTATCTTTTTTAGGGGGTCCCAGGGTGGGGGGGAGGGTTAATCAGACCGGGAGGAGGGCCAGAGCCGGACAGACAGGTGAGTCCAGGAAGGACGGGGATGCGGTGGAGGGGGGGAATATAAAGGTCACTAAAGCAGAGGGTTGTCCTATTACAATGGTCGCGGGGAGGAGGGGCTGCGAGGACAGGATAAGATCCCAAGGTCGGTTGGGAGACCGCGGCTGTTGGTTACGCCCGGTCGCTTGTACCAACCCCTGCAGTCTAGGTGGACAGGTCCTACAGAGCCAGGGCCTGCGGCTGATGCTTTGCAATGCAAGGTCCGTCACCAACAAGGCCCCCCTCATTAATGAGTTGATCTCAGAGGGGGAGCTAGACCTTGCAGGGATAACGGAGACCTGGTTGGGCCACGAGGGTGGTTTACCCCTCGTGGAAATGTGCCCACCGGGTTTCCGTGCATTCCATCAGCCTCGGGCCCTGGGTAAGGGTGGAGGGGTGGCGGTGGTTATGCGGGAATGTTTAGAGCCGAGGGAGTTCACTGTCCCTCAGATACCTGGGTGTGAGTCCCTTGGTGTGAACTGGGGCCCAGGGAGGCAGTGGGGCTTGCTGATTGTATACTTGGCTCCTCGCTATGCATCAGCAGCCCTGCCCGAGCTCCTCGAGCTAATCTCAGCGACGGCAGTTGAGACTCCCAGACTTTTGGTCATGGGGGACTTCAACTTGCCGTCAACGGGAGCGGCTTCTGAGGTGGCTCGGGAGTTCATGGCTTCCATGACGGCCATGGACCTGACCCAATTAGTGCAGGGCCCCACTCACGAAGGGGGCCACACACTGGACCTCATTTTTGTATCTGAACAGTGGACGAGTGATCTGGGAATAGGGGATTTAGTCATCACGCCCCTGTCATGGTCAGACCACTCATCCCTCCGGCTGGACTTCCCTGGCGCTATCCCCCACCACGAGGAGGCGGAACCAGACTCTATAAACTGGTACCGCCCCAGGCACCTGATGGAATCTGATAGATTCCAGACGGAGCTTGGGCCAATTCCTGTAGCCTTGTCCCGCTCCCGCTCCGAGGACCTAGTGACTGCCTGGAATAGGGCGACGACTGGGGCCTTGGACCGGGTTGCGCCTTTGCGACCTCTCCTGCGGCATTGACCCACCCGGGCTCCTTGGTTTACTGAGGAGCTTAGGGTGATGAAGCGCCACAGGAGACGTCTAGAGAGCAGGTGGAGGTCCTCACGCTCCGAATCTGACCGAACACAGGTAAGAGCCTATTTGCGGACTTACCTTGTGGCAATAAGAGCGGCCAAACGTAGACACTGTGCTGCTCTTATTGCGTCCGCGGATAACCGCCCTGCCGCCCTGTTTAGGGTGACCCGCTCCCTTTTATCGCAGGGGGCGCGGGAGACACCCTTACAGGGTAGAGCAGAGGAGTTTGGAGAATATCTTCAGGACAAAATCGATCAGATCCGGAGCGGGTGGGCCTCCGTCAGTGGACCAGACGAGCTGCCAACAGCGAGTCTTGAGAGACCATTCTGGGAGGAGTTTGACTCTGTTGCCCCCGAGGATTTGGACAGGTTGCGTGGACGGCTGCGACCTACCACATGTTTAACGGACCCGTGCCCCTCCTGGCTGGTACTGGCAGCCTGGGAGGTGACACGAGGCTGGCTCCTGGGCCTGGTGAACGCCTCATTGGGTGAGGGATACTTACCTACTGCCTTGAAAGAGGCGGTGGTGAGACCCTTGCTCAAGACACCTTCGCTCGACCCAATGGAGCTAGCTAATTATCGTCCAGTCTCCAACCTCCCCTTCTTGGCGAAGGTTGTTGAGAATGTGGTGGCGCAGCAATTTCCACGACACCTAGACGAATCCGACTATCTAGACCCACGCCAGTCCGGCTTCCGACCCGGGCACAGCACTGAGACAGCCTTGGTCGCGTTGGTTGATGATCTCTGGAGGGCCAGAGATAGGGGTTGTTCCTCTATCCTGGTCCTATTAGACCTCTCGGCGGCTTTTGATACCATCGACCATGGTATCCTATTGCGCCGGTTGGAGGGGATGGGAGTCGGAGGCACCGTTTTGTGGTGGTTCGGCTCCTACCTCTCCGACCGGAAGCAATGTGTGTTGACAGGGGGGCAGAGGTCGTCCCTGAGGCCACTCACTTGTGGGGTGCCACAGGGGTCGGTTCTCTCGCCTCTCCTGTTCAACGCATATGTGAAGCCGCTGGGCGAGATCATCCGTGGTTTTGGGGTTGAGTACCATCTTTACGCTGATGATACTCAGCTGTATATTTCAACCCCAAACCACCCCAACGAGGCTGTCGAAGTGATGTCCCGGTGTTTGGAAGCCATCGGGGTCTGGATGGGGGACAACAGACTCAAACTCAACCCCTCCAAGACTGAGTGGCTGTGGGTACCGGCGCCTCGGTTCAGCCAGCTGACCCCATCGCTGGCCATAGGGGGCGAACAGCTGTCCCCTGTGGAGCAGGCGCGCAATTTGGGCGTCCTCCTCGATGCCCGGCTGTCAATGGAGGACCATGTGGCAGCCGTGGCAAGGGGGCGTTCCACCAGGTTCGCCTGGTGCGCCAATTGCACCCCCTACTGGACCGGAGTGCCCTGCGCACGGTCACTCATGCGCTGGTGACGTCTCGCCTGGACTACTGCAATGCTCTCTACATGGGGCTTCCCTTGGGACGCATCCGGAGACTGCAGCTAGTTCAGAACGCAGCCGCGCGGGTTATTATGGGAAGTACTCGTTACTCCCACGTAACACCTCTCCTGCGCGAGCTGCACTGGCTACCTGTGGCCTTTCGGGTGCGTTTCAAGGTACTGATTACCATCTTTAAAGCGCTCCATGGCATAGGACCTAGGTATCTGCAGGATCGCATCCTACCACACACGTCCCTGCGACCTATCCGCTCACACAGAGAGGGGCTCCTCCTGGTGCCGTCTGCTAGGCAATGCCAGCGGGCGACACCTAGGAGTAGATCCTTCTCTGTGATGGGCCCAACCCTCTGGAATGACCTCCCCCCAGACATTCGAACTACCACCGACCTCCGTTCCTTCCGGCAAAAGTTAAAGACTCACCTATTTCAATCAGCTGGCCTGGCACTTTCTTAGTTTTACCTCCCGGGGATTTATTCATTTTAATTGGGTTTGGGGTTTTAATAAGCTTTTAATGTACTATATTTATTATTCTATATACAGTCTTGCAACCTCCTCCACCTACGTATTTAATTATTTAACTGTTTTATGTATGTATTTTATAACGCATTTTAGTGACTGTACACCGCCCCGAGTCCCTTTCGGGAGAAGGGGCGGTCTATAAATACGAATAATAAAATAATAAATAAATAATAAAGGCCAACTCTGTGGGATCGCACTGGATGGTGGGAGGCTACTGGTGGCAGTAGGTGGTCTCACAGATACCCTGGGCCTAAGCCATGGAGCGCTTTAAAGGTCATAATTAGTATCTTGAATCACACCTGGAAAACAACCGGCAATCAGTGCAGGCCGCCTAAAAGGGGTGTAACATGGGAGCACCTAGGTCCCCCCATGATAACCTGTGCGGCTGCATTCTGGACCAGCTGAAGCCTCCGGATGCTCTTCAAGGGCAGCCCCATGTGGAGAGCATTGCAGTAGTCCAGGCGAGAAAGGACGAGGGCATGAGTGACTGTGCATAGAGCATCCCGATCCAGGAAGGGGCGCAACTGACGTACCAGGCGCACCTGGTAAAAGGCCTTCCTGGTCACGGCCATCAGGTGATCTTCAAAACTAAGCCGCGTGTCCAGGAGGAGTCCCAGATTGCGGGCCCTCTCTGAGGGGGCTAACATTTCTCCCCCTATCATCAAAGATGGAACAAGATGCACAAATTGGGATGACAGAAACCACAGCCACTCAGTCTTGGAGGGATTGAGCTTGAGCCTGTTCCTTCCCATCCAGATCTGCACAGCCTCCAGGCATCGGGACATCACGTCAAGGGCATCGTTTGGGTAGTTTGGGGTAGAGATGAAAAGTTGGGTATCATCAGCATATTGATGATACCGTACTCCAAAACCACGGATGATCTCGCCCAGCGGTTTCATTTATATGTTGAGCAGGAGGGTTAGAGAACCGACCCCTGGGGCACCCCACAAGTGACGCGCCTCGGGGTCGATCCCTGCCCTCCAGTCAACACGAACTGTGACCAATCCGACAGGTAGGAGGAGAACCACCATAAAACAATGCCCCCCCCACTCCCAACCCTCTGAATCGTTGCAGTAGGATACCATGGTCGATAGTATCGAAAGCCGCCGAGAAGTCTAATAGGACCAGGACAGAGGAGCAGCCCCTGTCCCGGGCCTTCCAGAGATCATCGACCAACACGACCAATGCCGTCTCCGTGCTGTACCCGACTGGAACGGATCCAGGTAGACAGCTTCATCCAGGTACTGGGGAAGCTGACGTGCTACCACACTCTCGACAACCTTTGCTACAAAGCGAAGGTTGGAGACCGGATGATAGTTGGCTAAAGAAGCTGGGTCCAGGGAAGGCTTCTTAAGGAGGGGCCTCACCACTGCCTCCTTCAAGGTGGTGGGAAAGAACCCCTCTCTCAATGAAGCGTTGGTAATCGCCTGGAGCCAGCCTCGTGTCACCTCCCGGGAAGCCAAAACTAACCAAGAGGGACACGGGTCCAGCACACAAGTGGCAGCACTGAGTCTCCCCATAATCCTGTCCATGCCCTTGGGGGTCACAGGGTCAAACTCATCCCAGATTGTTTCCACAAGATTCATCCCCGTCGACTCGCCCGAATCTACCCAGTCAGAGTCCAAGCCTATCCGAATCTGAGCAATTTTATCCTGCAGATACTGAACAAATTATTCAGCCCTACCCTGCAAGGGGTCTTTCCCAGTTCCTTGGTTAAGTAAGGAACGGGTCACCCTAAACAGGGCGGCTGGGCAGTTATCTGCGGATGCGATAATAGTGGAAAAATGTTGCAGTTTTGCCGCTTTTATCGCCACTAAGTAGGATTTAATATGAATTCTTACTAGTGTTCGATCAGATTTGGATCGGCTGGCCCTCCAACCACTCTCTAGGCTTCTTTTCCAGCGTTTCATCTCCCGGAGCTCCTCAGTAAACCAGGTAGCCACCGGGTCAGAGGCCGCAAAGGCACAACGTGATCCAAGGCCCCAGTGGCCGCCCTATCCCAGGCTTCCACTAGGGCTCCGGTCGAGTTGTGAGCAAGGGATTCAGGAAAAGTCCCAAGCTCCATCAGGAACCTTTCAGGGTCCATCAGGCGCCTGGGGCGGAACCATCTAGTTAGTTCTGCCTCCCTGCAGCGAGGGGTAGCACTATGGAAGTAAAGCCTGATGAGGAAATGATCAGACCATGACAAGGGTTGAATAGAAATATCCCCTAAATCTAGATCATTCATCCACTGCCCAGAGACAAAAATCAGGTCGAACGTGTGTCCCCTATTATGGGTGGGATCTTGAATTAATTGAGTTAGGTCCATAGCTGTCATGGAAGCCATGAACTCCCAAGCTGACTCGGATGTCTCGCCAATGGAAGGCTGATTGAAATCCCCCAGGATCATAAGCCTGGGGAAATCAACCGTCAATCCAGCTAATACATGCAGCAGCTCCGGCAGGGCCGATGAAACGTAGCAGGGAGACAGGTATGTAACAAAAAGGCCCACTTGAACTCCAAGGCCCCATTTCACAAAAAGGGACTCACACCCACCTGTCTGAGGCACAGTGACCTCCTGAGGTCTGAGACTTTCCCTAATAACCACCGCCACCCCCCCGCCCCTGCCCTGGGTTCTCGGCTGGTGAAACGCCCGGAAGCCTGATGGGCATAGTTCACTAGGGGAACACCCCCCTCATGGCCCAACCAGGTCTCTGTAATACATGCCAGGTCCACTCTACCTTCTTGTATGAGGTCGTAAATGAGGGGAGCCTTATGCACCACAGACCTGGCGTTAAGCAACACCAGCCGGAGACCAGGGTCCTGTAATCCCGAGCACCCAGGGGTGTGAGAAGGGTGATGAGGGTCGGAATGCGCAATCACTCTTAAACAACGAACCTGCGTCCCCCGAACAAAATTTGGCCCTCGGTCCCCACCATATCTGCCTCTCCCACAGACAGTAGAGATGGTAAATCCCCCAATGGAACGGCTTAATCTCTCCCCCGGAATCCCAACCCTTCCCAGCACTCCCGACCCACGCCCATTTGTTAGCTCTGGCCTGTGCCCTGGCAGACTCCCCCACAAGCCTGTCTGAGCCATCCGAATCAACCCCCCTGGGCCCTCCTTAAAATTTGATTTAAGAAACCCCAAAGAAATGTCTTCTTTGCATGCCACCTCTCAGGATCCCAAGATCCGTCATTAAGGAAGCGTCTTGATAGGCAAGAAGGCCATCCCTGGGAAAGGGGGAGTTCCCGGAGGGAGTAAAGTTCTGTTGCAGTATAACATAGAGGAGAGTGTGGCATCAACCAAACGGGATGACATCATGGGGAGATGGAACAAGGAGATGACATGTCCATGGCAGGGGGGCAGCCAACTGTGTTCAAGGGGGTAGTGGGAAGCTTGTGTCCATCATAGAAATGGTCGGTGTTAAGGACAATATGTAAGATTAACGGCCAGCTGTCAAAATCGCAGCAGATGATAGATTGCGAGGTGGTGAAGCAGCCAGTGAAGGCGGCGGTGAGGACAGCGGCGGCAGTGGTGGCTGCTCCAACTTCAACGACTCCAACAGCCAAGCTCAATCCACACCAGCCGCGCTCATATCCATCACCAGGGCCGCACTCCATTGACCCAGTCCATAGTGTCACAGGAGGAGGGGCCAAATGGCCAAATGGCACAGTATGGTGGCCTAGGCAACGGCGGTGATATTGGAGGGGGCCACAATGAAGGACCCCCCCACTCCAACCACGCCCAGGCCAATTACCGAAGCCATCTTCTGCTGGCATCAATATCAATGCCAGCTGCCTCAGCCACTCCCCGCTGATCCAATCTATCATGTCCATAAGCAAGGTGGAAGAGGGAGCAACCGGAATAGCACCACGACGTGGGGAGCAGCAGCTGCAGAGACCCCAGGCCAGGCATCCCGCTGCCGCCGACCACTCACATGCCGGCTGCAGAGACTCCAGGCTGGGTGTCCTGCCGCAGCTGCTGACCACACCCACGCCGGCAGCCGCCAACGCTCTCCATTCTCCTTTCACCGCCAACCGCTCCATTTCACTCATGACGTTCTGGCTACAAGGCAGGACATCGCAGCTCAAGGGTATCCCCGAGGTCCCAGGAAGTTCTCATAGCTGGACCTGGAACCAACGATGGGATAGGGTAGCCCCTGCAAGCCCCAAGAAGGACAATCATCTCCCCAAAGCTCTCCTCAAACGCAACAGGACACCATCTTGGGCATGCGCAGTTTCAGTTTCAATTATTTCAGAGAGACTTGCAAGTCATTATTCATGTGTGCTGTTATGTGGGCATTAGCCAATTCCTGGGTTCAGAATGGATTTGGAATATATCACATCTCATAAGGTCAAGATGATTCTTGCCTTGTGATTTTGATTACAATTTGGATGTTACTTATGGTGTGGCAAGGGAGACGCACACTGAAAAAGATGCAGTAAAGATGGAGAGAAGAGGAAGGAGTCATTGTTTTTTAGTCTCAGTTCATCAAGTACCCCAAGGCTCTGTTTTGAGCCCAGTACTCTTCAACATCTTCATCAATGATTTGGATGAGGGAATAAATGGGGAACTCATCAAATTTTCAGATGACACCAAGTTGGCAGGAATAGCCAACACTCCAGAAGATAGGCTAAAGATACAGAAGGATCTTGACAAACTTGAACATTGGGCACTATCTAATAAAATGAAATTCAATGGTGAAAAGAGTAAGGTTCTACATTTAGGCAACAAAAATGAAATGCACAGGTACAGAATAGGTGGTACCTTGCTCAACAGTAGTAACTGTGAAAGGGATCTTGGAGTCCTAGTGGACAACCATTTAAATATGAGCCAGCAGTGTGCAGCAGCTGCCAAAAAAGCCAACACAGTTCTAGGCTGCACAAACAGAGGGATAGAATCAAGATCACGTGAAGTGTTAATAATACCACTTTATAATGCCTTGGTAAGGCCACACTTGGAATACTGCATTCAGTTTTGGTCTCCATGATATAGAAAAGATGTGGAGACTCTAGAAAGAGTGCAGAGAAGAGTAACAAAGATGATTAGGGGACTGGAGACTAAAACATATGAAGAACGGTTGCAGGAACTGGGTATGTCTAGTTTAATAGAAAGAAGGACTAGGGAGACATGATAGCAGTGTTCCAATATCTCAGGGGTTGCCACAAAGAAGAGGGAGTCAAATTATTTTCCAAGGCACCTGAGGGTAGAATAAGAAGCAATGGGTGGAAACAAATCAAGGAGAGAACCGACTTAGAACTGAGGAGAAACTTCCTGACAGAACAATTAATCAGTGGAACAAGTTGCCTCCAGAAGTTGTGAAAGCCCCAACACTGGAAGTCTTTAAGATAGCTATTTGTCTGAAATGGTATAGGGTTTCCTGCCTAGGCAGGGGTTGGACTAGAAGACCTCCAAGGTCCCTTCCAACTCTGCTATTGTATTGCATTATTATATCTATCAAAACAATTTGCCCAATTCAGAATATAGCTCTCATTCAGCAATTCCCAATGTTTTCCCGACCAGAGGTTTTGGGTAGAGAGGAGAAGGAGATTCAGAGTCTACTGAAAAGTAAGTTGTGGAAGTTGTTCTCTTAGTCCTTAGCCCCTTTACTCAAGAATATGCCTTCTATAATTCATCTGCTTCAATAAAAAGGTAAAGGTAAATGTTTCCTTGCACATATGTTCTAGTCATTCCTGACTCTAGAGGGTGGTGCTCATCTCCATTTCAAAGCCGAAGAGCCAGTACTGTCTGAAGATGTCTCCATGATCATGTGGCCAGCATGACTAAATGCCGAAGGTGCATGGAATGCTGTTACTTTCCCACCAAAGGTGGTTCCTATTTTTATACTTGCATTTTTATGTGCTTTTGAACTGCTAGGTTGGCAGAAGCTGGGATAAGTAACAGGAGCTCACTCTGTTATGTGGTGCAAGGGATTCGAACCACTGAACTGCCGATCTTTCTGATCAACAAGCTCAGCATCTTAGCCACTGAGCCACTGTGTCCTCAATAGGTGAGGACTAAAACTATGAAAACTTTATCACCTGCCTGCTCAGAATTTCGATCTTCCAGTATAAAAAGTCAAGGTCTGTTCTATCCACATTCATGTGAACTCTACATAGAACTCTCTGAATTGGAGGCTTCATGAGTTTAGAGGTGTGTAAATCAGGCGGTCTTGAATATAATATTCCCTCTTCCTTCCATTCCTGAGTCATTGATCTAGAGATATTGGACTTCAAACTCCCAACAGGAAGATTAATGAGAAGAGATTAGGAGTGGCAGTGGCAGTCTTGTGTACAAGGGGAAGCATCCTAATATTACTCAGAAATGTTCTGTCATGAGAAATCAACATCAAGATCTCTGTCATGACTGTTCCTCAAGAAAGAGGAGTTTATTTTCTTTATCCTTTATATGCTTGGTGGCTGTATATAATTTGACCTGGGGCAGAAATTATACCATCTCACAGCACAGTAGGTGAATCTTTTCAAAGGGAAATCTACTAAAGGCATTTTGATTCAAAGAAATCTAGTGATACCAATACCAGAGGAGGAAGAGAGGATCTGTTTGTGACATTTGCTGCATTCTAGAATTTCCAGGAGATCATCATCTACCCTATATGTTGAAGGAATAACCACTTTTAGGCACCAGAATGATACTGTAATACCACAGAATATAGCCTAAATATCTAATTTCTTGGGTTGAGTTTGGTTCTTCATACTGCAATATTTACAAGCAAGTCAGCCCAGTGCAATTAGATACCTACAGTGTTGTGCTTGAAAAAGCAAACCCATTTGAAAATACTGAGATTGAAAATTTGCACATACAACTTGATATAATCATAGCAGAAAGAGAAATAATCATATGTTCCAAACAGACTGTTATCAATGAATAGGCCATTCCATTTTTTAAGCTGTCCAGAGTCATTGAAAGTGAGTGGGAAGCCATATAAAATTTCTAAGTAAATAAATTCTGTACTCTTAACAGATAAACTTTGGAATAATCCGGACTTTTCATTGTCTGTTTGAAAATAACATGTAATTCAGTTGGGTAAGTGCATCTCAGTATGCCATTTTTGAATGAAGATCTTTTATTTGTTATTCTTTACCCTCAGTTTATTTAGTGAACAGAGGAAGACTGTATTTCCCACTGTTTTTCTCCACATCCCCAAACTTGTGGCTTTGGTAATAAACCAAGCATCTTGTCAGAAGAAGGGGGGGGGAGTGTTTAAGTAGCAGGGAAATTCTTTCCTCAGAATCCTGTCACCCTTCCTGTTTATTTCTGGAACTTAAAAATTTACAGGAAGTATGGCAATTATAAAACTATGAGGAAATGCCTGAGTTATGTAGAAAGCTGCTGAGGAATGTTATGGGACACTGAGTAGCAAGTTAAAATATTTTCATGATTCCGAAGCTTATTTTTGGAAACATCTACTGAAAAAAACCCCCATAATTCAAATGTAGGCAGTGACTTGTAAAAACAGACCTTTTTAGGCAGGGACAAGGTTATTTAGGGTTACATGTTCTTGGACTAACAATTGTGTTTCTTCAGGGAGGGGGTTGTTTGTAGGATTCAATCGATGTAATAAGCATATGTACAATGGTGTATCTAATAATTCAGTTCCCAGAATACTTCATGCAATAAACATTGCCCATTTTTGCATGTAAGTTACATGAAGACACTTATACATAGGTTTGCTTTCAAGTAGGAAGATGCTTCCCATCTTCCTAAATAGTTTCTGCTTTGCAGTGTTATCCAAAGCTCTAAGTTGTAAAGATTCTGTAATGTATGTGAGAATGACTTTGAGAGACAGGAGAAAGAAGCAAGACCAGGGGAATGGTCAAATAAGAGGCAGCTTAACCACATAAGGAATTTGAGCATGGTGAGCATCTCAGAAGGGAACCTCCCAAATTCCATGGATTGTAAAGGCAAGAGCTGTGGTGCCACAGTGGTTAGAAGGCAGTACTATAGGGCTGACTCACTGCTCACTCCAGGAGTTCAATCCTGAGTCAGCCTTCCATAGACTTATATAACGCTTCACAGTGCTTTACAGCCATCTCTAAGTGGTTTACAGAGTCAGCCTATTGTCCCCAACAATCTGGGTCCTCATTTTACCCCCGTTGGAAGGATAGAAGATTGAGTCAGGCATGGTGAGATTTGATCTGCCAAACTGCTGGCAGCCAGTGATCAGCAGAAGTAGCCTGCAGTACTACACTCTAATCACTGCGCCACCGCGGTTCATGCCATCCTTCTGAGGTGGGTAAAATGAGGTCCCAGATTGTTGGGGGCAATAGGCTGACTCTGTAAACCACTTAGAGAGGGCTGTAAAGCATTGTGAAATGGTATATAAGTCTAAGTGCTATTGCTATGCACTTTTAGATTTTAAAGATTGATGACAGCTTTGCAAAGTAGCCCAGAAGGATGAACTAATTCTACTTTATTGTAAAGTTCTTTTGGCAGAATCTTGCAAGTCTCCAAGCACATTTCTCATCCTTCACCATTACAGCCCAAGAAATTAGGGAGGCTCCCTTCTTAGCTTAGGGGCTAACCTGCCTCTTATCTGACCCTGCCCCGGCTTTGGCTCTTCCCCCTGTCTCCTAAAGACATTCCCACATACAGTACAGACATTCTTTTGCTACTCATAATTCAGCTGAGAAATTCATAGTATGGCCCATACTACATATACCACCAGTTTTTAATCTTCAGTAAGACTACAGGCCACAGCCCATGAAGCTGAGTTAGTTTCATAACTAACTAAAAAATAAACCCCAAACCTAGTTGGTCCACGACTTTGATGAAGAGGGACAAATGGAAAGGGCAGAGGAGAGAGATTGGGGGGGGGAGGGAGGGAGGAAGGGAGGGAGGGAGGTTGGGACAAGACAACCATCAGTTATTGCCATAGCCTTATGAGTTTGAATGTCAGGAAATGTTTTCATTTGTTGAAATTACACTTGCAATCAGTCTGATGATACCATTTAGCTCAATCCACGACTGGGGGCTTGTCTCCGGGCATATGTGCCTTTCCCCCCATACCTTTTACATTGTGGGAAGTGGTAGAAACATCATCTTTTGTTTCCTGAAATGGTCTTTGCTTTTATATAATGTTGTTTCTTTTAACCTGGGAAGCCACTCAGAATTGTTTGGGAGTTGTTTGACCTAGACATGTGTTAAATAAATAAATGTTTATGCCCATGGGTACAGAGACTTTCAGGCAAAGTTACAAAAATATTCTATCTGCCAGCAAGAGCCTCTGCTGAACCAAAAGGACTTCTTTATTTATAGATCTAGGCCATAATCTTGAGATGAAATTTATTTTATCATTTTTGTAAATATGCCACACAATAATGGGAAAGTGCCCTGTTTCCCCGAAAATAGACCTCCCCGGATAATAAGCCCAATCAGGCTTTTGAGCACATGCACTAAAATTATCCCTCCCCCCAAAATAAGCTTTCCTCAAAAATATTGCAACATAGCAGCAGCCATGAGGTGACCACGCTCGCCCACTCCTGCATCTCAAAAATAATAAGACCTCTCTGAAAATAAGGCCAAGTGTTTATTTTGTGGGTCCAAAGAAAATAAGTCCCTGTCTTATTTTCAGGGAAACATGGTATATTCAATCCCCTCCTTCTCTTCTTCCATAGTAAGAGAAAGTAATTTCCACATTGCATGTTGTTTTATTTTAACAATTCCACATTCTTCCATGCGTGCACTTCTGACATTTAAAGAGCTTGCCACCTGACAGAAAAGGGAATTCTACCAATGTGAGTTTGTTTATGTTGTTTATGTTGTTGTTTCCGCAACTTGCTCTAATCAAATTGAGCATTTTATACCCGAGAGGAGATTAAACTATCACTTTAGTCTCTTTTACCTAGCAGAAATTCCCCATTCACTTGAACAAAGAGGACAGCTTGATGATAACTTGAAACAGGTGGACCTGTCATTGCCACAAGAAATGCTGGTTCCTCCAAGTGAAATTAGTTGCACCTCTTTACCTAGACATGATAAATGTGTAAGCTGCCACTTTGACAAACTCGCCTATGTGGCACTGATAATTTTATAATCCGATAACAAGCTTTAAGCCTTTGCAACAGCGGATACAACAGCGAAGGTATGTGTTCATCTATCTCCCATGAAGCTTTAATCTTCTTATGGGCTCCATATATTTTAAGTAATTTTGAAAAATTAATTATTCAACGTGGGTTTCAATGTTTTTTAAAGAGTTGTGATTTCTTTGACTTTTCCCACTCTTTAATTAAAAATAGCATGGTGCAAATGCATGGGAATGGGCTAAATTGAATAGATTGAGGGGATAAAGGAATGCAACATAGCAGACTATGAACTTTGTTTTTCTTTTATTTATTTTTCTTTTGAAGGATAATGATCTCCCGCCCCCACTTCAGAAAATAATTGTCTAATACTAAATCTTACTTTTCTATCTATTAAGAATGCAGGTGGCATTTCATCACGTAGGCTATTAACCAGGAAATGGAAAAATATCTGAGTGCCAGCAAGAATTAGGAAACTACAATTAGCAATGAAAAATGACAGAAATTTGAAAAACACTTTCAACATTTTGGGCAGAAATATGGGTTATGGTCTGGAAAGCAGCTTCAGATTTTCTGCCTCATTTTATGAACCCCCTCCCCTCTGCACACATGCTCTAGTCCCATTCTATATGGAATTGATTAAGCTGTTAATTTCTTTTCAGACTGGTTAGAAAGGCTGCCTTCTATAATTTGGGTTTTGTACAGTGTTGGCTGAAGTTAAATTAAGGTAAAAGTGAAAAGTGTTACCTGCTTTCTAATAACAGGAGAAGAAGGACCCACTGAATAGTTATGTGAATCCTTATGTTTGTATATATATTACTGTATTCTATTTCTCCATAGCAGCTCTAACCATTCTATGCATCCAATGAGAAGATCTATGTCTTATGAAACCTTATTCTTTTAATAAAATGTATTGCTCTGAAGAAGTGTTACAAGATTCTTTCTGATTTTTTTCTAGTTCCATTTTCTGGTTGTAGGCTTCACAATAAAATTCTGTCCAACAATGACAATCACTAAAAATGCCTGAGTGAAAAAGGAAGGAGACCAGTTTCAACTCCAAAGCAAGGATTTTAACAGTATACAGTAGATCCTACTATAAAAAAAATAGAATTAACTGACTATATTAAATGTCATCGTAGCAGGACTTATAAAGAGTGCTCCGTTGAAGGTCTAAAAGTGAGGGAGCTGCAGAGGCAGAAATGTTGTCGGCGCTCCCGGATGACGAAGCCACAAAAGCAACAGTCACGCGAAAGCGACAGGAGTGTGCGAAATCCAGCAGAGGCAGGAAGGTTCTCGTCGTTCCCCAGTTGCTTTCGTGGCTTTGTCATCTGGGAGCGCCAACAACATTTCTGCCTCCGCAGCTCCCAGGTGTGGCCGGACAGATGTAGCCACAGCGACGCCGAGGCAGTCCGGGCGGACGAAAGTGCGAGCGAGGCAGCCTGATCCTCGGTCGCTCGCCCGCCAGACTGCCTTGGCGCCATTCTGGCTACCTCCGTCCGGCCGCGCCTGGGAGCTGCAGAGGCAGAAATGTTGTCGGTGCTCCCAGATGACGAAGCCATGAAAGCAACTGGGGAATGATGAGAACCTTCCTGCCTCTGCTGGATTTCGCGCGCTCCTCGCGACTGCAATATGCAGTCGCAAAGAGTGCGCAAAGTCCAGCAGAGGCAGGAAGGTTCTCGTCATTCCCCAGTCGCTTTCGAGGACTGCGGAGCACGAGCCGGTGGAGCACACTCAGGAAGGCGGGGAATGGGATCACGTGTGCTGGAGGCTGAGGCAGCCTGAGCCTCCAGCACACGTGGTCCCATTCCCCGCCTTCCTGATGACATCACCAGCCTCACCAGCCATAAACCTCACTGCACGTCACTGTCTTACAGTAACCCACTAATGGACAGATTTGGAAGAAGGCTACTATCGTCATGCTTTTGTATCTGCTGGGCTACAGATTTGAAATATACTTCATTGATCTCTTCAAGTTTTCTTTGAAGACACAATTTCAGTGGCAATTTGAATTGACTGAACTAGCATCTCATTGTGGCTGAGTAACTATGGAATGTCTGGAAGATAAGGTAATGAGGAAGAGTGCTTTTTGTGGTGGGCAGGGAACAAAATAGATTCTAAAGCAGTAAAGAACAAAAGGGGTGCCATTATGTCTTCATCCTCTTTAACCTTGTGGAATTTTATTGATAGGCATGAAGTCCTTTTTATAACCTCTCTTGATACGAATCAGGACTATAGGCGTTAGACTGGACAATTTATGATATGTTGCTAGATTGATTTTGTTGGGAGTATATTCCTAGTGTTGGGCAGGCAATATATATCTACCATGACAAATGGTCGCTGTTGCTTTCAATGGGTGGATGTACCTAACAGATGTAATTAGCTTTGCTATAAGAGGAAGTCAGGAGAGCTCATTCTCTCTTTGATTCTCTCTCTGCTTGTCCTATGATTGATGACTTGATGACTGGAATGTGAACTGCGACTGTAAGCAATTGTTTGTTCTTTGAATTGTGTTTGGACTAATATCTACTATCTACTATCACTGCTTATGAAGCGACTTTAGTAGTAAAGCTATTTAATTTTACTAGCAGTGTCTGTGACTCTATCGTGTGTTTCTTCTAGCAACGTTTTTCTCTCTGGCTGTACATTCCGCTGTGCTACTTTCTGTCTCCCAACAGAGATACCCCCTAACAGATTCCCCCCCCCCCGAAGAATGTATGTAGACAATTTCCTAACTCATTTTTACAGATGGAATTAATAAAGGAATAATAATAATTATTATTATTTGTATGTACAATTATTTTTTAAACTTGTGGGTGAAAGATCATTTCCTTGATAAAGTGACGAAAAAGTACTTCCAAAAATTGATTTTCTTCTTTTGTTCTGTGATCAAAAGAAACTCTTTATTTTTTATAATTATATGTTTTATACTCCTTTTGAAATAGAACCTTTATTGTATAATCCTTAAAATAAAAACCTGATTGTATTACAAAATGCTTTATTGCTATTTAAGTACAGTCTGCGATCAGCAACAGTTTAAAGCAATTGTTTAATAAACAATACAAATGTTTAGGTCAAAATTAAATCGGCAATCTAGCTTTATTACATTGATGATATCTTCACTGGGACTATACATAAGCATAAAACTGCTCTGTTTAAGTTGTGATACTGCTCCATGACAAGTTATTATGAATCAATCTAATACTCTCTTAAATATTTATTTTGGGAGATGCTTCCAAATGTTTCTCTGTCCAAATGTTTGAATTTCCTGATCTTGTTCTTAAACAATGCATTGGTTTTTTAAAATATTCTCTTTTGTAGTTCTGCAGTGTTTGGGGTTTTAGCTGATTTGCGTCACACTCTCTACCAATATTGATGCATATAGGATCATTAAAAAACAAAATCTAAAACTGTCTAATTTGAAGCAATTCCTGCTGTGGCTCTGGAGCCTAGGAAGTGATGAGCACAATCTGAAGTGCCATAATATGATAAATAGGCATATAGAATGCCACTTAATTCTTCAGAAATCTGCCTTTTAGGCCTTTTCAAAAATGTTGATTGGGAAACAGGATGTCCATTGGACTTCCAAGTCCCACTTTCTTCCTATTGCATATTGATATGACTTCTCTGTCTCTGTTAAATTTTGCCTATTGAATTTGGGGATCCGGTGCCTGGAAATTTGAGTGTGGGTCAAAAATACTCAAATAGGATTTTCTAAATTATATTTTATTTACATGTTTTATTAGCTTGAATGAAAAATCCCCAGTTTATTTGGTAGTTCCCAGTACTTATCCATATTTTGAAAAGGGTCTCCCTACTCTGTGTTACCTGCTACATCCTAATAGCCTAATAACCCCTAACTTTTTTTAAAACATTGTTTTATCCTGCCTTTATTCCTTTATCAGTAACTTAAGGCAGTGTACATACCTACACTGGGTTGGACTGAGAGAAACTAACTGGCCCAAAGCCAGCCAGCTTTCATGCCTAAATTAGGACTAGAACTCAGGATCTCCTGGATTCTAGGCCAGCATCTTAACCACTACACCAAACTGGCTTTGCACCCTCTAAACAAATGGAAAATGGTTTTTGAGTTCAGAACCTCTAGAAATAAATAAAAGGTAACCAATAATTTAGTTGGTTCTCACAGGGAGGGGCTTCTCCTGGTGCCGTCCACTAGGCAATGCCAACGGGCGACACCAAGGAGTAGGGCCTTCTCTGTGATGGGCCCAACCCTCTGGAATGACCTCCCCCACGACATTAGAACCACCACTGACTTCCGCTCCTTCCGGCAGAAACTGAAGACTCACCTGTTCCGACTGGCTGGTCTGGCATAATTCTTAACGTCTACCTCCTGGCATATATATTTCCTACTGGTTTTTTAGGGGACTTAATTTTATAAGACACTGGGGTTTTAAACTTTGTATATTTTAAATTATTTATTTAGCAATTACAGTTCTGTATATTTTATCCTCCTCTTATTTATGTATTTATTCATTTAATAATTTTTAATTTTTATTATGTATGATGTTTTTGATATGGACTGTACACCGCCCCGAGTCCCTTTTGGGAGAGGGGGCGGTCTAGAAGTGCTAATTAAATTAAATTAAAGTTAAACGTTTGGTCTATACCAAACATAAAGGACCAGGTCCACCTGTGAAGGTTCAATTAAGCAGATTTATTGCTAAAAGTCTGCGCACAGGAATCTTCCTAACTAACATGCAGCGCATGGTTATAGTTAGATAAGTGTCAATGGAACTCAAGGGAAGTTGGACAAAGTTCGCTTGTGGTTACGTAGGAATTCTAGGTTGATCCCCTTTTTACCCCAATCCCAGGTTTTACCATTTCTTCTTTTTACCATTGGTTATTGTCACCAATATTGTAGGCATGTTTCTTTGTTTCTTTTTAATATAGCAGCCTCTCCTTTCTTAAAAACAGAATCAAAGGGCAAAATTATTACAAATTGCAAGGCTAAAATGCTATTTGTTTCTAATTTAACACATTTTCATAATTCCTGCCATACATTTTTAAATTAATCATGGGTCTGTGTTTGGGCAGTAGACTTTCCCTTGAATTAATAATTTCCCTGGAATTAAATTTTGAAATTGGACCAAACCACAATGGAGTAGTGAACAAAATTCAAACTTATTTTGTACATTGGTATCTACATTAAAATGAATTCCCTTGTAAAAATTTTTGAAGCAAACTGAAAATATAGATTGGCTAATACTACTCTTACTGTAATAGGATTTCAGACACAGCAGGGAATATCTGAGCACACAGGAGAGAAAAGAACTGAAACTTCATTCTTCATGCTATGAAAATGACACTCTACATGAGCAAATGAGAATGATAACAATACATGAATTTATCAATAATGATTTCTTACAATTTCAGTTCTAAATGTATTTCATCCCACTTCTACATTTTGAAGTCCATTTGAAAAATAATATAAACTTCCCCAAAGAAGTGGTTTTCATCAATATACATGTTTCTAGGTTTATTTTTTTCCTGATCAGTCCAGTTCTGTGAACCACAACTGTAAAACTGAAAGTATAAATGAGTTTCAGTTTATGCAATGATTGGATTTGCTCCCATTTCTAGAAAACAGCAAGGTAGGACAAGAGAAACAGAAGTTCTAGGCTGCCTTTACGTTGGTTCAACCCTAATCGTTCAATAGTAGTAACTGTGAGAGGGATCTTGGAGTCCTAGTGGACAACCATTTAAACATGAGCCAGCAGTGTGCAGCAGCTGCCAAAAAAGGCAACACAGTTCTAGGCTGCATAAACAGAGGGATAGAATCAGTGGTGGGTTACAGGTGGTACACCCCGGTACGGACATACCGGAGCCTGCCCAGCGCACTGGATACTGTTCCGGTATGGTGCTCCGGAGGGCCCATCCGCTCGCCTGAGCTTCTTACCGGTCTTTTAAATCTTCAGCGCTTCCGCACATGTGCACGGCACATACAGCGCCTGTGCGACGCTCTGCGGAGCAGCTGGAGTGTTGCGGAGGCTCACGGAGGTGCTAAGATGCATGCGCATGCTGCGTGTGTGTGCATGCATGCAGCGCAGGTCCATGTGTGCGCCGCCGGGCCGGGAACAGAATCCGGAACCCACCACTGGATGGAATCTAGATCTTGTGAAGTGTTAATACCACTTTATAATGCCTTGGTAAGGCCACACTTGGAATACTGCATTCAGTTGCCATGATGTAAAAAAGATGTGGACACTATAGAAAGAGTTCAGAGAAGAGCAACAAAGATGATTAGGGGACTGGAGACTAAAACATATGAAGAACGGTTGCAGGAACTGGGTATGTCTAGTTTAATGAAAAGAAAGACTAGGGGAGACATGATAGCAGTGTTCCAATATCTCAGGGGTTGCCACAAAGAAGAGGGAGTCAAACTATTCTCCAAGGCACCTGAGGGTAGAAGTAGAAGCAATGGGTGGAAACTAAACAAGGACAGAAGCAACTTAGAACTGAGGAGATATTTCCTAACAGAACAATTAATCAGTGGAAAAATTTGCCTCCAGAAGTTATGAATGTTCCAACACTGGAAGTTTTAAAGAAGAGATTGGATAACTATTGGTCTGAGGTTGTGTAGGATTATGTGCCTAAACAGGAGGTTGGATTGGAAAACCTCCAAGGTTCCTTCCAACTCTATTATGCTGTTTTTCTGGTTCATCTGGATTTTACCCAGTGGTATTTCCCAATGTATTTTGCCAGGAAATGTACATACGGCCGACACAAAAGGCTTGCTCCCACCTAAACATCCTGATGGGCTCTGAATCCAATGCGATGTCCGTTTTGCTCTGCGAATTCATGGAGAGCTAACCCTAACCCTAAGTGGAATTTTCCCCAATGGCTTTTCCCCATGTGTTTTGCCAGGAAATGTACATAAGGCCGGCTCAAAAGGCATGCTCCCTCCTAACAATACCAATGGGCTCCAAATCCAATGGCGATGTCCATTTTGATCTGCAAATTCATGGAGAGCTAAACGTAACCCTAAGTGGAATTTTCACAAGTGGTATTTCCCAATGTATTTTGCCAGGAAACGTACATAAGACTGACTCAAAAACCGTGCCCCCTCCTAATTACACTGCTGGGCTCTGAATCCAAAGGGGATGTCCGTTTTCCTCTGCAAATTCATGGAGAGCTAATCCTAACCCTAAGTGGAATTTTCCCCAGTGGAATTTCACCATGTATTTTGCCAGGAAATGTACATAAGGCCAGCTCAAAAGGCGTGCTCCTTCCTAACCATACTGCCAGGCTCCGAATCCAACGGCGAAGTCCATTTTGCTCTACGAATAAAATGGAGAGCTAACTCTAACCCTAAGTGGAATTTTCCCTAGTGGTATTTCACCATGTATTTTGCCAGGAAATGTATATAAGGCCGGCTCAAAAGGCCTGCTCCCTCCTAACCATACCGATGGGCTCTGAATTCAATGGCGATACGTGTTTTCCTCTGCGAATATATGGAGAGCTCACCCTAACCCTAAGTGGAATTTTCCCCAGTGGTGTTTCTCCATGTATTTTACCAGAAAATGTACATAAGGCCGGGTCAAAAGGCGTGCTCCATCCTAACCATACTGCTGGGCTCTGAATCCAATGGCGATCTCTGTTTTGCTCTGCGAATTCATGGAGAGCTAACCCTAACCCTAAGTGGAATTTTCACAAGTGGTATTTCCCCATGTATTTTGCCAGGAAATGTACATAAGGCTGGCTCAAAAGGCGTCCTCCCTCCTAACCATACTGCTGGCCTCCGAATCCAATGGCGATCTCTGTTTTGCTCTGCGAATTCATGGAGAGCTAACCCTAACCCTAAGTGGAATTTTCACAAGTGGTATTTCCCCATGTATTTTGCCAGGAAATGTACATAAGGCTGGCTCAAAAGGCTTGCTCCCACCTAACATCCTGATGGACTCCAAATCCAATGGCGATGTCAGTTTTGCTCTGCGAATTCACGGAGAGCTAACCCTAACGCTAATTGGAATTTCCCCATGTATTTTGCCAGGAAAGGTACATCAGGTCATCTCAAAAGACTTGCTCCCTCCTAACCATACCAATGGGCTCCGAATCCAATGGCGATTTCCATTTTGCTCTGTGAATTCATGGAGAGCTAACCCTAACCCTAAGTGGAATTTTCCCCCATGGCATTTCCCCATGTATTTTGACATGAAAGGTACATTAGGCCATCTCAAAAGGCTTGCTCCCTCGTAACTATTCCGATGGTCTCCAAATCAAATGGCAATGTCTGTTTTCCTTTGCGAATTCATGTACATAAGGCCTGCTCATAAAGCGTGCTCCCTCCTAACCATACTGCCGGGCTCCGAATCCAATGGCGATGTCCATCTTGCTCTGCGAATTAATGGAGAGCTAACCCTAACCCTAAGTGAAATTTTCCCCAATGACATTTCCCCACGTATTTTGCCAGGAAATGTACATGAGGCCGCTCAAAAATCGTGCTCCTTCCTAACTTTACTACCGGGCTCCAAATCCAACGGTGATGTCCATTTTGCTCTGTGAATTCATGGAGAGCTAACCCTAACCCTAAGTGGAATTTCCCCATTGGCATTTCCCCATTCATTTTGGCAGGAAATGTACATAAGGCCGGTCAAAAGGCGTGCCCCCTCCTAACCATACCGATGGGCTCTGAATCCAATGGTGATGTCCATTTTGCTCTGCGAGTTCATGGAGAGCTAAACCTAACCCTAAGTGGAATTTTCACAAGTAGTATTTCCCCATTTATTTTGCCAGGAAATGTACATAAGGCCATCTAAAAAGGCTTGCTCCCTCCTAACCATTCCGATGGGCTCCAAATCAAATGGTATTGTCTGTTTTCCTCTGCGAATTCATGTACATAAGGCCGGCTCAAAAGGCGTGCCCCCTCCTAACGATACTGCCCCGCTCCGCATCCAACGGTGATGTCCATTTTGCTCTGCGAATTAATGGAGTGCAACCCTTGCCCTAAGTGGAATTTTCCCCAGTGGTATTTCCCCATGTATTTTGGCAGGAAATATATATAAGGCCAGATCAAATGCGTGCTCCCTCCTAAACATACCGATGGGCTCTGAATCCAACAGCGATGTCCATTTTGCTCTGCTAATTCAAGGAGAGCTAACACTAACCCTAAGTGAAAATTTCCCCCATGGCATTTCCCCATGTATTTTGACATGAAAGGTACATTAGGCCATCTCAAAAGGCTTGCTCCCTCGTAACTATTCCGATGGTCTCCAAATCAAATGGCAATGTCTATTTTCCTCTGCAAATTCATGTACATAAGGCCGGCTCAAAAAGCATGCTCCCTCCTAACCATACTGCCGGGCTCCGAATCCAACGGCAAAGTCCATTTTTCTCTGCGAATTCATGGAGAGCTAACCCTAACCCTAAGTGGAATTTGCCCATTGGCATTTCCCCATGTATTTTGCCAGGAAAGGTACATAAGGCCGGCTCAAAAGGCGTGCGCCCTCCTAACGATACTGCTGGGCCCCGCATCCAACGGTGATGTCCATTTAGCTCTCAAATTAATGGAGTGCTAACCCTAACCCTAAGTCGAATTTTCAAAAGTCGTATTTCCCCATGTATTTTGCCAGGAAATGTTCACAAGGCCAGCTCAAAAGGCTCGCTCCCACCTAACCATCCTGATGGACTCCAAATCCAATGGCGATCTCTGTTTTGCTCTGCGAATTCATGGAGAGCTAACCCTAACCCTAAGTGGAATTTTTAGAAGTGGTATTTCCCCATGTATTTTGCCAGGAAATGTACATAAGGCCGGCTCAAAAGGCTCGCTCCCATCTAACCATCCTGATGGACTCCAAATCCAATGGCGATGTCAGTTTTGCTCTGCGAATTCGTGAAGAGCTAACCCTAACCCTAAATGGAATTTTCCCATGTATTTTGCCAGGAAAGGTAAATCAGGTCATCTCAAAAGACTTGCTCCCTCCTAACCATACCAATGGGCTCAGAATCCAATGGTGATTTCCATTTTGCTCTGTGAATTCATGGAGAACTAACCCTAACCCTAAGTGGAATTTCCCCATTGGCATTTCCCCATCTATTTTGCCAGGAAATGTACATCAGACCATTTCAAAAGGCTTTCTACCTCCTCACCATTCCGATGGGCTCCAAATCAAATGGCAATGTCTGTTTTCCTCTGCGAATTCGTGAAGAGCTAACCCTAACCCTAAGTGGAATTTTCCCATGTATTTTGCCAGGAAAGGTACATCAGGTCATCTCAAAAGACTTGCTCCCTCCTAACCATACCAAGGGGCTCCGAATCCAATGGCGATTTCCATTTTGCTCTGCGAATTCATGGAGAGCTAACCCTAACCCTAAGTGGAATTTCCCCATTGGCATTTCTCCATGTATTTTGCCAGGAAAGGTACATAAGGCCGGTTCAAAAGACGTGCTCCCTACTAACGTACCGATGGACTTCGAATCCATTGGCAATGTCCGTTTTGCTTTGCAAATTCATGGAGAGCTAACCCTAACCCAAAGTGGAACTTTCCACAGTGGTATTTCTCCATTTATTTTGCCAGGAAAGGTACATAAGGCCATCTCAAAAGGCTTGCTCCCTCCTAACCATTCCAATGGGCTCCAAATCAAATGGCAATGTCTGTTTTCCTCTGGGAATTCATTTACATAACGCCGGCTCAAAAGGCGTGCACCCTCCTAACAATACTGTCGGGCCCCGCATCCAACGGTGATGTCCATTTTGCTCTCGAATTAATGGAGTGCTAACCCTAGCCCTAAGTGGAATTTTCCCCAGTGGTATTTCCCCATGTATTTTGGCACGAAATATATATAAGGCCAGCTCAAATGCATGCTCCCTCCTAACCATACCGATGGGCTCCAAATCCAACGACGATTTCCATTTTGCTCTGTAAATTCATGGAGAACTAACCCTAACCCTAAGTGGAATCTCCCCATTGGCATTTCCCCATCTATTTTGCCAGGAAATGTACATAAGGCGATCTCAAAAGGCTTGCTCCCTCGTAACCATTCCGATGGTCTCCAAATCAAATGGCAATGTCTGTTTTCCTCTGCGAATTCATGTACATAAGGCCGGGTCAAAAGGCGTGCTCCCTCCTAACCATACTGCCGGGCTCCGAATCCAATGGCGATCTCCGTTTTGCTCTGCGAATTAATGGAGAGCTAACCCTAACCCTATGTGGAATTTTCCCCAATGACATTTCCCCACGTATTTTGCCAGGAAATGTACATGAGGCCGGCTCAAAAGTCGTGCTCCTTCCTAACTATACTGCCGGGCTCCAAATCCAACGGTGAAGTTCATTTTGCTCTGCGAATTCATGGAGAGCTCACCCTAAACCTAAGTAGAATTTCCCCATTGGCATTTCCGCATTCATTTTGCCAGGAAATGTACATAAGGCCGGCTCAAAAGGCGTGCTCCCTCCAAACAATACCGATGGGCTCTGAATCCAGTGGTGATGTCCATTTTGCTCTGCGAATTAATGGAGTGCTAACCCTAGACCTAAGTGGAATTTTCACAAGTAGTATTTCCCCATTTATTTTGCCAGGAAATGTACATAAGACCAGCTCACAAGGCTTGCTCCCTAGTAACTATTCCGATGGTCTCCAAATCAAATGGCAATGTCTGTTTTCCTCTGCGAATTCATGTACATAAGGCCGGGTCAAAAGGCGTGCTCCCTCCTAACCATACTGCCGGGCTCCGAATCCAATGGCGATCTCTGTTTTGCTCTGCGAATTCATGGAGAGCTAACCCTAACCCTAAGTGGAATTTTCACAAGTGGTATTTCCCCATGTATTTTACCAGGAAATGTACATAAGGCCGGCTCAAAAGACTCGCTCCCATCTAACCATCCTGATGGACTCCAAATCCAATGGCGATGTCAGTTTTGATCTGCAAATTTATGGAGAGCTAACCCAAACCCTAAGTGGAATTTCCCCATGTATTTTGCCAGGAAAGGTACATCAGGTCATCTCAAAAGACTTGCTCACTCCTAACTATACCAATGCACTCCAAATCCAATGACGATTTCCATTTTGCTCTGTAAATTCATGGAGAACTAACCCTAACCCTAAGTGGAATCTCCCCATTGGCATTTCCCCATCTATTTTGCCAGGAAATGAACATGAGGCCATTTCAAAAGGCTTTCTACCTCCTCACCATTCCGATGGACTCCAAATCAAATGGCAATGTCTGTTTTCCTCTGCGAATTCATGTACATAAGGCCGGCTCAAAAGGCGTGCTCCCTCCTAACCAAACTGTCGGGCTCCACATCCAATGGCGATGTCCATCTTGCTCTGCGAATTAATGGAGAGCTAACCCTAACCCTATGTGGAATTTTCCCCAATGACATTTCCCCACGTATTTTGCCAGGAAATGTACATGAGGCCGGCTCAAAAGTCGTGCTCCTTCCTAACTATACTGCCGGGCTCCAAATCCAACGGTGAAGTTCATTTTGCTCTGCGAATTCATGGAGAGCTCACCCTAAACATAAGTAGAATTTCCCTATTGGCATTTCCCCATTCATTTTGCCAGGAAATGTACATAAGGCCGGCTCAAAAGGCGTGCTCCCTCCAAACAATACCGATGGGCTCTGAATCCAGTGGTGATGTCCATTTTGCTCTGCGAATTCATGGAGAGCTAACCCTAACCCTAAGTGCAATTTTCCCCCATGGCATTTCCCCATGTATTTTGACATGAAAGGTACATAAGGCCATCTTGCTCCCTCCTAACCATACCGATGGGCTCTGAATCCAATGGTGATGTCCATTTTGCTATGCGAATTCATGGAGAGCTAACCCTAACCCTAAGTGGAATTTTCACAAGTAGTATTTCCCCATTTATTTTGCCAGGAAATGTACATAAGTTCATCTAAAAAGGCTTGCTCCCTCCTAACAATTCCGATGGGCTCCAAATCAAATGGTATTGTCTGTTTTCCTCTGCGAATTCATGTACATAAGGCCGGCTCAAAAGGCGTGCCCCCTCCTAACGATACTGCCCCACTCCGCATCCAACGGTGATGTCCATTTTGCTTGGCGAATTAATGGAGTGCAACCCTTGCCCTAAGTGGAATTTTCCCCAGTGGTATTTCCCCATGTATTTTGGCAGGAAATATATATAAGGCCAGATCAAATGCGTGCTCCCTCCTAACCATACCGATGGGCTCTGAATCCAACGGCGATGTCCATTTTGCTCTGCTAATTCAAGGAGAGCTAACACTAACCCTAAGTGGAAAATTTCCCCCATGGCATTTCCCCATGTATTTTGACATGAAAGGTACATTAGGCCATCTCAAAAGGCTTGCTCCCTCGTAACTATTCCGATGGTCTCCAAATCAAATGGCAATGTCTGTTTTCCTCTGCGAATTCATGTACATAAGGCCGGCTCAAAAAGCGTGCTCCCTCCTAACCATACTGCCGGGCTCCGAATCCAACGGCAAAGTCCATTTTGCTCTGCGAATTCATGGAGAGCTCACCCTAACTCTAAGTGGAATTTCCCCATTGGCATTTCCCCATTCATTTTGCCAGGAAATGTACATAAGGCCGGCTGAAAAGGCGTGCTGCCTCCGAACCATACCGATGGGCTCTGAATCCAATGGTGATCTCTGTTTTGCTCTGCGAATTCATGGAGAGCTAACCCTAACCCTAAGTGGAATTTTCACAAGTGGTATTTCCCCATGTATTTTACCAGGAAATGTACATAAGGCCGGCTCAAAAGACTCGCTCCCATCTAACCATCCTGATGGACCCCATGTATTTTGCCAGGAAAGGTACATCAGGTCATCGCAAAAGACTTGCTCCCTCCTAAGCATACCAATGGGCTCCGAATCCAATGGCGATTTCCATTTTGCTCTGAGAATTCATGGACAACTAATCCTAACCCTAAGTGGAATTTCCCCATTGGCATTTCCCCATCTATTTTGCCAGGAAATGTACATCAGGCCATTTCAAAAGGCTTTCTACATCCTCACCATTCCGATGGGCTCCAAATCATATGGCAATGTCTGTTTTCCTCTGCAAATTAATGTACATAAGGCCGGCTCAAAAGGCGTGCTCCCTCCTAACCATACTGCCGGGCTCCGAATCCAATGGTGATGTCCATCATGCTCTGCGAATTAATGGAGAGCTAACCCTAACCCTAAGTGGAATTTTCACAAGTGGTATTTCCCCATTTATTTTGCCAGGAAATGTATATAAGGCCGGCGCAAAAGGCGTGCTCCCTCCTAACCATACTGCCGGTCTCCGAATCCAACGGCAAAGTCCATTTTGCTCTGCGAATTCATGGAGAGCTCACCCTAACCCTAAGTGGAATTTCCCCATTGGCATTTCCCCATTCATTTTGCCAGGAAATGTACATAAGGCCGGCTCAAAAGGCGTGCTCCCTCCAAACAATACCGATGGGCTCTGAATACAGTGGTGATGTCCATCTTGCTCTGCGAATTAATGGAGAGCTAACCCTAACCCTAAGTGGAATTTTCCCCAATGATATTTCCCCATTCATTTTGCCAGGAAATGTACATAAGGCCGGCTCAAAAGGCGTGCTCCCTCCAAACAATACCGATGGGCTCTGAATCCAATGGTGATGTCCATTTTGCTATGCGAATTCATGGAGAGTTAACCCTAACCTTAAGTGGAATTTTCACAAGTAGTATTTCCCCATTTATTTTGCCAGGAAATGTACATAAGGCCATCTAAAAAGGCTTGCTCCCTCCTAACCATTCCGATGGGCTCCAAATGAAATGATATTGTCTGTTTTCCTCTGCGAATTCATGTACATAAGGCCGGCTCAAAAGGCGTGCTCCCTCCTAACCATATTGCCGGGCTCCGAATCCAATGGCGATCTCTGTTTTGCCCTGCGAATTCATGGAGAGCTAACCCTAACCCTAAGTGGAATTTTCACAAGTGGTATTTCCCCATGTATTTTGCCAGGAAATGTACATAAGGCCGGCTCAAAAGGCTCTCTCCCACCTAGCCATCCTGATGGTCTCCAAATCCAATGGCGATGTCAGTTTTGCTCTGCGAATTCATAGAGAGCTAACCCTAACCCTAAGTGGAATTTTCCCATTTATTTTGCCACGAAAGGTACATCAGGTCATCTCAAAAGTCTTGCTCCCTCCTAACCCTACTAATGGGCTCTGAATCCAATGGCGATTTCCATTGTGCTCTGTGAATTCATGGAGAACTAACCCTAACCCTAAGTGGAATTTCCCCATTGGCATTTCCCCATCTAATTTGCCAGTAAATGTACATCAGGCCATTTCAAAAGGCTTTCTACCTCCTCACCATTCCGATGGGCTCCAAATCAAATGGCAATGTCTGTTTTCCTCTGCGAATTCATGTACATAAGGCCGGCTCAAAAGGCATGTTCCCTCTTAACCATACTGCCGGGCTCCGAATCCAATGGCGATGTCCATCTTGCTCTGCGAATTAATGGAGAGCTAACCCTAACCCTAAGTGGAATTTTCCCCAATGACATTTCCCCACGTATTTTGCCAGGAAATGTACATGAGGCCGGCTCAAAAGTCGTGCTCCTTCCTAACTATACTGCCGGGCTCCAAATCCAACGGTGAAGTTCATTTTGCTCTGCGAATTCATGGAGAGCTCACCCTAACCCTAAGTGGAATTTCCGCATTGGCATTTCCCCATTCATTTTGCCAGGAAATGTACATAAGGCCGGCTCAAAAGGCTTGCTCCCTCCTAACCATTCCGATGGGCTCCAAATGAAATGATATTGTCTGTTTTCCTCTGCGAATTCATGTACATAAGGCCGGCTCAAAAGGCGTGCTCCCTCGTAACCATACTGCCGGGCTCCGAATCCAATGGTGATCTCTGTTTTGCCCTGCGAATTCATGGAGAGCTAACCCTAACCCTAAGTGGAATTTTCACAAGTGGTATTTCCCCATGTATTTTGCCAGGAAATGTTCACAAGGCCAGCTCAAAAGGCGTGCCCCCTCCTAACGACACTGCCCCGTTCCGCATCCAACGGTGATGTCCATTTTGCTCTGCGAATTAATGGAGTGCTAACCCTAGCCCTAAGTGGAATTTTCCCCAATGACATTTCCCCACGTATTTTGCCAGGAAATGTACATGAGGCCGGCTCAAAAGTCGTGGTCCTTCCTAACTATACTGCTGGGCTCCAAATCCAACGGTGAAGTTCATTTTGCTCTGCGAATTCATGGAGAGCTCACCCTAACCCTAAGTGGAATTTCCCATTTGGCATTTCCCCATTCATTTTGCCAGGAAATGCACATAAGGCCGGCTCAAAAGGCGTGCTCCCTCCTAACCATACCGTTGGGCTCTGAATCCAATGGTGATGTCCATTTTGCTCTGTGAATTCATGGAGAGCTAACCTTAACCCTAGGTGGAATTTTCACAAGTGGTATTTCCCCATGTATTTTGCCAGGAAATGTACATAAGGCCGGCTCAAAAGGCTCGCTCCCACCTAGCCATCCTGATGGTCTCCAAATCCAATTGTATTGTCTGTTTTCCTCTGCGAATTCATGTACATAAGGCCGGCTCAAAAAGGCGTGCCCTCTCCTAACGATACTGTCCCGCTCCGTATCCAACGGTGATGTACATTTTGCTCTGCGAATTAATGGAGTCTAACCCTAGCCCTAAGTGGAATTTTCTCCAGTGGTATTTCCCCATGTATTTTGGCAGGAAATATATATAAGGCCAGCTCAAATGCGTGCTCCCTCCTAACCATACCGATCGGATCTGAATCCAACGGCGATGTCCATTTTGCTCTGCGAATTAATGGAGTCTAACCCTAGCCCTAAGTGGAATTTTCCCCAGTGGTATTTCCCCATGTATTTTGGCAGGAAATATATATAAGGCCAGCTCAAATGCGTGCTCCCTCCTAACCATACAGATCGGATCTGAATCCAATGGCGATGTCCATTTTGCTCTGCTAATTCAAGGAGAGCTAACACTAACCAAAAGTGGAACTTTCCACAGTGGTATTTCTCCATTTATTTTGCCAGGAAAGGTACATAAGGCCATCTCAAAAGGCTTGCTCCCTCCTAACCATTCCAATGGGCTCCAAATCAAATGGGAATGTCTATTTTCCTCTGGGAATTCATGTACACAAGGCCAGCTCAAAAGGCGTGCCCCCTCCTAACGATACTGCCCCGCTCCGCATCCAACGGTGATGTCCATTTTGCTCTGCGAATTAATGGAGTGCTAACTCTAGCCCTTAGTGGAATTTTCCCCAGTGGTATTTCCCCATGTATTTTGGCAGGAAATATATATAAGGCCAGCTCAAATGCATGCTCCATCCTAACCATACCGATGGGCTCCAAATCCAACGGTGAAGTTCATTTTGCTCTGCGAATTAATGGAGTGCTAACCCTAGCCCTACGTCGAATTTTCCCCAGTGGTATTTCCCCATGTATTTTGGCAGGAAATATATATAAGGCCAGCTCAAATGTGTGATCCATCCTAACCATACCGATGGGCTCCAAATCCAACGGTGAAGTCCATTTTGCTCTGCGAATTCATGGAGAGCTAACCCTAACCCTAAGTGGAATTTTCACAAGTAGTATTTCCCCATTTATTTTGCCAGGAAATGTACATAAGGCCATCTAAAAAGGCTTGCTCCCTCCTAACCATTCCGATGGGCTCCAAATCAAATGGTATTGTCTGTTTTCCTCTGCGAATTCATGTACATAAGGCCGGCTCAAAAGGCGTGCCAACTCCTAACGATACTTTCCCGCTCCGCATCCAACGGTGATGTCCATTTTGCTCTGCGAATTAATGGAGTCTAACCCTAGCCCTAAGTGGAATTTTCCCCAGTGGTATTTCCCTATGTATTTTGGCAGGAAATATATATAAGGCCAGCTCAAATGTGTGATCCCTCCTAACCATACCGATGGGCTCTGAATCCAACGGCGATGTCCATTTTGCTCTGTGAATTCAAGGAGAGCTACCACTCACCGTAAGTGGAATTTTCCCCATGGCATTTCCCCATGTATTTTGACATGAAACGTACATAAGGCCATCTCAAAAGGCTTGCTCCCTCGTAACTATTCCGATGGTCTCCAAATCAAATGGCAATGTCTGTTTTCCTCTGCGAATTCATGTACATAAGGCCGGCTCAAAAGGCGTGCTCCCTCCTAACCATACTGCTGGGCTCCGAATCCAATGGCGAAGTCCATTTTGCTCTGCGAATTCATGGAGAGCTAACCCTAACCCTAAGTGGAATTTCCCCATTGGCATTTCTCCATGTATTTTGCCAGGAAAGGTACATAAGGCCGGTTCAAAAGACGTGCTCCCTCCTAACGTACCGATGGACTTCGAATCCATTGGCAATGTCCGTTTTGCTTTGCAAATTCATGGAGAGCTAACCCTAACCCAAAGTGGAACTTTCCACAGTGGTATTTCTCCATTTATTTTGCCAGGAAAGGTACATAAGGCCATCTCAAAACGCTTGCTCCCTCCTAACCATTCCAATGGGCTCCAAATCAAATGGCAATGTCTGTTTTCCTCTGGGAATTCATTTACATAACGCCGGCTCAAAAGGCGTGCCCCCTCCTAACGATACTGCCCCGCTCCGCATCCAACGGTGATGTCCATTTTGCTCTGCGAATTAATGGAGTGCTAACCCTAGCCCTAAGTGTAATTTTCCCCAGTGGTATTTCCCCATTTATTTTGCCAGGAAATGTACATAAGGCCATCTAAAAAGGCTTGCTCCCTCCTAACCATTCCGATGGGCTCCAAATCAAATGGTATTGTCTGTTTTCCTCTGCGAATTTATGTACATAAGGCCGGCTCACAAGGCGTGCCCCCTCCTAACGATACTTTCCTGCTCCGCATCCAACGGTGATGTCCATTTTGCTCTGCGAATTCATGGAGTCTAACCCTAGCCCTAAGTGGAATTTTCCCCAGTGGTATTTCCCCATGTATATTGGCAGGAAATATATATAAGGCCAGCTCAAATGCGTGATCCCTCCTAACCATACCGATGGGCTCTGAATCCAACAGCGATGTCCATTTTGCTCTGTGAATTCAAGGAGAGCTACCACTCACCGTAAGTGGAATTTTCCCCATGGCATTTCCCCATTTATTTTGCCAGGAAATGTACATAAGGCCAACTAAAAAGGCTTCCTCCCTCCTAACCATTCCGATGGGCTCCAAATCAAATGGTATTGTCTGTTTTTCTCTGCGAATTCATGTACATAAGGCCGGCTCAAAAGGCGTGCCCCCTCCTAACGATACTGCCCCGCTGCGCATCCAACGGTGATGTCCATTTTGCTCTGCAAATTAATGGAGTGCTAACCCTAGCCCTACGTCGAATTTTCCCCAGTGGTATTTCCCCAGGTATTTTGGCAGGAAATATATATAAGGCCAGCTCAAATGCATGCTCCATCCTAACCTTACCGATGGGCTCCAAATCCAACGGTGAAGTCCATTTTGCTCTGCGAATTCATGGAGAGCTAACCCTAACCCTAAGTGGAATTTTCACAAGTAGTATTTCCCCATTTATTTTGCCAGGAAATGTACATAAGGCCATCTAAAAAGGCTTGCTCCCTCCTAACCATTCCGATGGGCTCCAAATCAAATGGTATTGTCTGTTTTCCTCTGCGAATTCATGTACATAAGGCCGGCTCAAAAGGCGTGCCAACTCCTAACGATACTTTCCCGCTCCGCATCCAACGGTGATGTCCATTTTGCTCTGCGAATTAATGGAGTCTAACCCTAGCCCTAAGTGGAATTTTCCCCAGTGGTATTTCCCTATGTATTTTGGCAGGAAATATATATAAGGCCAGCTCAAATGTGTGATCCCTCCTAACCATACCGATGGGCTCTGAATCCAACGGCGATGTCCATTTTGCTCTGTGAATTCAAGGAGAGCTACCACTCACCGTAAGTGGAATTTTCCCCATGGCATTTCCCCATGTATTTTGACATGAAACGTACATAAGGCCATCTCAAAAGGCTTGCTCCCTCGTAACTATTCCGATGGTCTCCAAATCAAATGGCAATGTCTGTTTTCCTCTGCGAATTCATGTACATAAGGCCGGCTCAAAAGGCGTGCTCCCTCCTAACCATACTGCTGGGCTCCGAATCCAATGGCGAAGTCCATTTTGCTCTGCGAATTCATGGAGAGCTAACCCTAACCCTAAGTGGAATTTCCCCATTGGCATTTCTCCATGTATTTTGCCAGGAAAGGTACATAAGGCCGGTTCAAAAGACGTGCTCCCTCCTAACGTACCGATGGACTTCGAATCCATTGGCAATGTCCGTTTTGCTTTGCAAATTCATGGAGAGCTAACCCTAACCCAAAGTGGAACTTTCCACAGTGGTATTTCTCCATTTATTTTGCCAGGAAAGGTACATAAGGCCATCTCAAAAGGCTTGCTCCCTCCTAACCATTCCAATGGTCTCCAAATCAAATGGCAATGTCTGTTTTCCTCTGGGAATTCATTTACATAACGCCGGCTCAAAAGGCGTGCACCCTCCTAACAATACTGTCGGGCCCCGCATCCAACGGTGATGTCCATTTTGCTCTCGAATTAATGGAGTGCTAACCCTAACCCTAAGTCGAATTTTCACAAGTGGTATTTCCCCATGTATTTTACCAGGAAATGTTCACAAGGCCAGCTCAAAAGGCGTGCCCCCTCTTAACGATACTGCCCCGCTCCGCATCCAACGGTGATGTCCATTTTGCTCTGCGAATTAATGGAGTGCTAACCCTAGCCCTAAGTGGAATTTTCACAAGTAGTATTTCCCCATTTATTTTGCCAGGAAATGTACATAAGGCCAGCTCAAAAGGCTTGCTCCCTAGTAACTATTCCGATGGTCTCCAAATCAAATGGCAATGTCTGTTTTCCTCTGCGAATTCATGTACATAAGGCCGGGTCAAAAGGCGTGCTCCCTCCTAACCATACTGCCGGGCTCCGAATCCATTGGCGATCTCTGTTTTGCTCTGCGAATTCATGGAGAGCTAACCCTAACCCTAAGTGGTATTTCCCCATGTATTTTGCCAGGAAAGGTACATCAGGTCATCGCAAAAGACTTGCTCCCTCCTAAGCATACCAATGGGCTCCGAATCCAATGGCGATTTCCATTTTGCTCTGTGAATTCATGGACAACTAATCCTAACCCTAAGTGGAATTTCCCCATTGGCATTTCCCCATCTATTTTGCCAGGAAATGTACATCAGGCCATTTCAAAAGGCTTTCTACCTCCTCACCATTTTGATGGGCTCCAAATCAAATGGCAATGTATGTTTTCCTCTGCGAATTCATGTACATAAGGCCGGCTCAAAAGGCGTGCTCCCTCCTAACCATACTGCCGGGCTCCGAATCCAATGGCGATTTCCATTTTGCTCTGTGAATTCATGGAGACCTAACCCTAACCCTAAGTGGAATTTTCCCCAATGACATTTCCCCACGTATTTTGCCAGGAAATGTACATGAGGCCGGCTCAAAAGTCGTGCTCCTTCCCTACTTTACTGCCGGGCTCCAAATCCAACGGTGAAGTCCATTTTGCTCTGAGAATTCATGGAGAGCTAACCCTAACCCTAAGTGGAATTTTCACAAGTGGTATTTCCCCATGTATTTTGCCAGGAAATGTTCACAAGGCCAGCTCAAAAGGCGTGCCCCCTCCTAACGATACTGCCCCGCTCCGCATCCAACGGTGATGTCCATTTTGCTCTGCGAATTAATGGAGTGCTAACCCTAGCCCAAAGTGTAATTTTCCCCAGTGGTATTTCCCCATTTATTTTGCCAGGAAATGTACATAAGGCCATCTAAAAAGGCTTGCTCCCTCCTAACCATTCCGATGGGCTCCAAATCAAATGGTATTGTCTGTTTTCCTCTGCGAATTCATGTACATAAGGCCGGCTCAAAAGGCGTGTCCCCTCCTAACGATACTTTCCTGCTCCGCATCCAACGGTGATGTCCATTTTGCTCTGCGAATTAATGGAGTCTAACCCTAGCCCTAAGTGGAATTTTCACAAGTAGTATTTCCCCATTTATTTTGCCAGGAAATGTACATAAGGCCAGCTCAAAAGGCTTGCTCCCTAGTAACTATTCCGATGGTCTCCAAATCAAATGGCAATGTCTGTTTTCCTCTGCGAATTCATGTACATAAGGCCGGGTCAAAAGGCGTGCTCCCTCCTAACCATACTGCCGGGCTCCGAATCCAATGGCGATCTCTGTTTTGCTCTGCGAATTCATGGAGAGCTAACCCTAACCCTAAGTGGTATTTCCCCATGTATTTTGCCAGGAAAGGTACATCAGGTCATCGCAAAAGACTTGCTCCCTCCTAAGCATACCAATGGGCTCCGAATCCAATGGCGATTTCCATTTTGCTCTGTGAATTCATGGACAACTAATCCTAACCCTAAGTGGAATTTCCCCATTGGCATTTCCCCATCTATTTTGCCAGGAAATGTACATCAGGCCATTTCAAAAGGCTTTCTACCTCCTCACCATTTTGATGGGCTCCAAATCAAATGGCAATGTATGTTTTCCTCTGCGAATTCATGTACATAAGGCCGGCTCAAAAGGCGTGCTCCCTCCTAACCATACTGCCGGGCTCCGAATCCAATGGCGATTTCCATTTTGCTCTGTGAATTCATGGAGACCTAACCCTAACCCTAAGTGGAATTTTCCCCAATGACATTTCCCCACGTATTTTGCCAGGAAATGTACATGAGGCCGGCTCAAAAGTCGTGCTCCTTCCCTACTTTACTGCCGGGCTCCAAATCCAACGGTGAAGTCCATTTTGCTCTGAGAATTCATGGAGAGCTAACCCTAACCCTAAGTGGAATTTTCACAAGTGGTATTTCCCCATGTATTTTGCCAGGAAATGTTCACAAGGCCAGCTCAAAAGGCGTGCCCCCTCCTAACGATACTGCCCCGCTCCGCATCCAACGGTGATGTCCATTTTGCTCTGCGAATTAATGGAGTGCTAACCCTAGCCCAAAGTGTAATTTTCCCCAGTGGTATTTCCCCATTTATTTTGCCAGGAAATGTACATAAGGCCATCTAAAAAGGCTTGCTCCCTCCTAACCATTCCGATGGGCTCCAAATCAAATGGTATTGTCTGTTTTCCTCTGCGAATTCATGTACATAAGGCCGGCTCAAAAGGCGTGTCCCCTCCTAACGATACTTTCCTGCTCCGCATCCAACGGTGATGTCCATTTTGCTCTGCGAATTAATGGAGTCTAACCCTAGCCCTAAGTGGAATTTTCCCCAGTGGTATTTCCCCATGTATTTTGGCAGGAAATATATATAAGGCCAGCTCAAATGCGTGCTCCCTCCTAACCATACCGATGGGATCTGAATCCAACGGCGATGTTCATTTTGCTCTGTGAATTCAAGGAGAGCTACCACTCACCGTAAGTGGAAGTTTCCCCATGGCATTTCCCCATGTATTTTGACATGAAAGGTACATAAGGCCATCTCAAAAGGCTTGCTCCCTCCTAACCATTCTGATGGGCTCCAAATCAAATGGCAATGTCTGTTTTCCTCTGCGAATTCATGTACATAAGGCTGGCTCAAAAGGCGTGCTCCCTCCTAACGATACTGCTGGGCCCCGCATCCAACGGTGATGTCCATTTTGCTATGCGAATTCATGGAGAGCTAACCCTAACCCTAAGTGGAATTTTCCCCCATGGCATTTCCATGGCATTAACCATACTGCCGGGCTCCGAATACAATGGCGATCTCTGTTTTGCTCTGCGAATTCATGGAGAGCTAACCCTAACCCTAATTGGAATTTTCACAAGTGGTATTTTCCCATGTATTTTGCCAGGAAATGTACATAAGGCCGGCTCAAAAGGCTCGCTCCCACCTAACCATCCTGATGGACTCCAAATCCAATGGCGATGTCAGTTTTGCTCTGCGAATTCATGGAGAGCTAACCCTAACCCTAAGTGGAAGTTCCCCATGTATTTTGCCAGGAAAGGTACATCAGGTCATCTCAAAAGACTTGCTCCCTCCTAAGCATACCAATGGGCTCCGAATCCAATGGCGATTTCCATTTTGCTCTGTGAATTCATGGACAACTATTCCTAACCCTAAGTGGAATTTCCCCATTGGCATTTCCCCATCTATTTTGCCAGGAAATGTACATCAGGCCATTTCAATAGGCTTTCTACCTCCTCACCATTCCGATGGGCTCCAAATCAAATGGCAATGTCTGTTTTCCTCTGCGAATTAATGTACATAAGGCCGGCTCAAAAGGTGTGCTCCCTGCTAACCATACTGCCTGCTCCGAATCCAATGGCGATGTCTATCTTGCTCTGCGAACTAATGGAGAGCTAACCCTAACCCTAAGTGGAATTTTCCCCAATGACATTTCCCCACGTATTTTGCCAGGAAATGTACATGAGGCCGGCTCAAACGTCGTGCTCCCTCCTAACCATACCGATGGGCTCTGAATCCAATGGTGATGTCCATTTTGCTATGCGAATTCATGGAGAGCTAACCCTAACCCTAAGTGGAATTTTCACAAGTAGTATTTCCCCATTTATTTTGCCAGGAAATGTACATAAGGCCATCTAAAAAGGCTTGCTCCCTCCAAACCATTCCGATGGGCTCCAAATGAAATGATATTGTCTGTTTTCCTCTGCGAATTCATGTACATATGGCCGGCTCAAAAGGCGTGCTCCCTCCTAACCATACTGCCGGGCTCCGAATCCAATGGCGATCTCTGTTTTGCTCTGCGAATTCATGGAGATCTTACCCTAACCTTAAGTGGAATTTTCACAAGTGGTATTTCCCCATGTATTTTGCCAGGAAATGTACATAAGGCCGGCTCAAAAGGCTCGCTCCCACCTAACCATCCTGATGGACTCCAAATCCAATGGCGATGTCAGTTTTGCTCTGCGAATTCATGGAGAGCTAACCCTAACCCTAAGTGGAAGTTCCCCATGTATTTTGCCAGGAAAGGTACATCAGGTCATCTCAAAGACTTGCTCCCTCCTAAGCATACCAATGGGCTCTGAATCCAATGGCGATTTCCATTTTGCTCTATGAATTCATGGACAACTAATCCTAACCCTAAGTGGAATTTCCCCATTGGCATTTCCCCATCTATTTTGTCAGGAAATGTACATCAGGCCATTTCAATAGGCTTTCTACCTCCTCACCATTCCGATGGGCTCCAAATCAAATGGCAATGTCTGTTTTCCTCTGCGAATTAATGTACATAAGGCCGGCTCAAAAGGTGTGCTCCCTGCTAACCATACTGCCTGCTCCGAATCCAATGGCGATGTCTATCTTGCTCTGCGAACTAATGGAGAGCTAACCCTAACCCTAAGTGGAATTTTCCCCAATGACATTTCCCCACGTATTTTGCCAGGAAATGTACATGAGGCCGGCTCAAACGTCGTGCTCCCTCCTAACCATACCGATGGGCTCTGAATCCAATGGTGATGTCCATTTTGCTATGCGAATTCATGGAGAGCTAACCCTAACCCTAAGTGGAATTTTCACAAGTAGTATTTCCCCATTTATTTTGCCAGGAAATGTACATAAGGCCATCTAAAAAGGCTTGCTCCCTCCAAACCATTCCGATGGGCTCCAAATGAAATGATATTGTCTGTTTTCCTCTGCGAATTCATGTACATATGGCCGGCTCAAAAGGCGTGCTCCCTCCTAACCATACTGCCGGGCTCCGAATCCAATGGCAATCTCTGTTTTGCTCTGCGAATTCATGGAGATCTTACCCTAACCTTAAGTGGAATTTTCACAAGTGGTATTTCCCCATGTATTTTGCCAGGAAATGTACATAAGGCCGGCTCAAAAGGCTCGCTCCCACCTAACCATCCTGATGGACTCCAAATCCAATGGCGATGTCAGTTTTGCTCTGCGAATTCATGGAGAGCTAACCCTAACCCTAAGTGGAAGTTCCCCATGTATTTTGCCAGGAAAGGTACATCAGGTCATCTCAAAGACTTGCTCCCTCCTAAGCATACCAATGGGCTCTGAATCCAATGGCGATTTCCATTTTGCTCTGTGAATTCATGGACAACTAATCCTAACCCTAAGTGGAATTTCCCCATTGGCATTTCCCCATCTATTTTGTCAGGAAATGTACATCAGGCCATTTCAATAGGCTTTCTACCTCCTCACCATTCCGATGGGCTCCAAATCAAATGGCAATGTCTGTTTTCCTCTGCGAATTCATGTACATAAGGCCGGCTCAAAAGGCATGCTCCCTACTAACCATACTGCCGGGTTCCGAATCCAATGGCGATTTCCATTTTGCTCTGTGAATTCATGGAGACCTAACCCTAACCCTAAGTGGAATTTTCCCCAATGACATTTCCCCACGTATTTTGCCAGGAACTGTACATGAGGCCGGCTCAAAAGTCGTGCTCCTTCCCTACTTTACTGCCGGGCTCCAAATCCAACGGTGAAGTCCATTTTGCTCTGAGAATTCATGGAGAGCTAACCCTAACCCTAAGTGGAATTTCCCCATTGGCATTTCCCCATTCATTTTGCCAGGAAATGTACATAAGTCCAGCTCAAAAGGCGTGCTCCCTCCTAACCATACCGATGGGCTCTGAATCCAATGGTGATGTCCATCTTGCTCTGCGAATTCATGGAGACCTAACCCTAAGTGGAATTTCCCCATTGGCATTTCCCCATTCATTTTGCCAGGAAATGACCATAAGGCCGGCTGAAAAGACGTGCTCCTTCCTAACCATACCGATGGGCTCTGAATCCAATGGTGATGTCCATTTTGCACTGCGAATTCATGGAGAGCTAACCCTAACCCTAAGTGGAATTTTCACAAGTAGTATTTCCCCATTTATTTTGCCAGGAAATGTACATAAGGCCATCTAAAAAGACTTGCTCCCTCCTAACAATTCCGATGGGCACCAAATCAAATGCTATTGTCTGTTTTCCTCTGCGAATTCATGTACATATGGCCGGCTCAAAAGGCGTGCTCCCTCCTAACCATACTGCCGGGCTCCGAATACAATGGCGATCTCTGTTTTGCTCTGCGAATTCATGGAGAGCTAACCCTAACCCTAATTGGAATTTTCACAAGTGGTATTTTCCCATGTATTTTGCCAGGAAATGTACATACGGCCGGCTCAAAAGGCTCGCTCCCACCTAACCATCCTGATGGACTCCAAATCCAATGGCGATGTCAGTTTTGCTCTGCGAATTCATGGAGAGCTAACCCAAACCCTAAGTGGAAGTTCCCCATGTATTTTGCCAGGAAAGGTACATCAGGTCATCTCAAAAGACTTGCTCCCTCCTAAGCATACCAATGGGCTCCGAATCCAATGGCGATTTCCATTTTGCTCTGTGAATTTATGGAGACCTAACCCTAACCCTAAGTGGAATTTTCCCCAATGACATTTCCCCACGTATTTTGCCAGGAAATGTACATGAGGCCGGCTCAAAAGTCGTGCTCCTTCCCTACTTTACTGCCGGGCTCCAAATCCAACGGTGAAGTCCATTTCGCTCTGAGAATTCATGGAGAGCTAACCCTAACCCTAAGTGGAATTTCCCCATTGGCATTTCCATGGCATTAACCATACTGCCGGGCTCCGAATACAATGGCGATCTCCGTTTTGCTCTGCGAATTCATGGAGACCTAACCCTAACCCTAAGTGGAATTTTCCCCCATGGCATTTCCATGGCATTAACCATACTGGCGGGCTCCGAATCCAATGGCGATGTCCATCTTGCTCTGCGAATTCATGGAGACCTAACCCTAACCCTAAGTGGAATTTCCCCATTGGCATTTCCCCATTCATTTTGCCAGGAAATGACCATAAGGCCGGCTCAAAAGGCATGCTCCCTCCTAACCATACCGATGGGCTCTGAATCCAATGGTGATGTCCATTTTGCGCTGCGAATTCATGGAGAGCTAACCCTAACCCTAAGTGGAATTTTCACAAGTAGTATTTCCCCATTTATTTTTCCAGGAAATGTACATAAGGCCATCTAAAAAGGCTTGCTCCCTCCTAACAATTCCGATGGGCACCAAATCAAATGGTATTGTCTGTTTTCCTCTGCGAATTCATGTACATAAGGCCAGCTCAAAAGGCGTCCTCCCTCCTAACGATACTGCTGGGCCCCGCATCCAACGGTGATGTCCATTTTGCTCTCGAATTAATGGAGAGCTAACCCTAACCCTAAGTGGAATTTTCACAAGTAGTATTTCCCCATTTATTTTGCCAGGAAATGTACATAAGGCCAGCTCAAATGCGTGCTCCCTCCTAACCATACTGATGGGCTCTGAATCCAACGGTGATGTCCATTTTGCTCTGCGAATTCAAGGAGAGCTAACACTAACCCTAAGTGGAATTTTCCCCTATGGCATTTCCATGGCATTAACCATACTGCTGGGCTCCGAATCCAATGGCGATGTCCATCTTGCTCTGCGAATTCATGGAGACCTAACCCTAACCCTAAGTGGAATTTCCCCATTGGCATTTCCCCATTCATTTTGCCAGGAAATGACCATAAGCCCGGCTCAAAAGGCGTGCTCCCTCCTAACCATACCGATGGGCTCCAAATCCAACGGTGAAGTCCATTTTGCTCTGAGAATTCATGGAGAGCTAACCCTAACCCTAAGTGGAATTTTCACAAGTGGTATTTCCCCATGTATTTTGCCAGGAAATGTTCACAAGGCCAGCTCAAAAGGCGTGCTCCCTCCTAACCATACTGCCAGGCTCCGAATCCAATGGCGATTTCCATTTTGCTCTGTGAATTCATGGAGACCTAACCCTAACCCTAAGTGGAATTTTCCCCAATGACATTTCCATACGTATTTTGCCAGGAAATGTACATGAGGCCGGCTCAAAAGTCGTGCTCCTTCCCTACTTTACTGCCGGGCTCCAAATCCAACGGTGAAGTCCATTTCGCTCTGAGAATTCATGGAGAGCTAACCCTAACCCTAAGTGGAATTTCCCCATTGGCATTTCCATGGCATTAACCATACTGCCGGGCTCCGAATCCAATGGCGATGTCCATCTTGCTCTGCGAATTCATGGAGACCTAACCCTAACCCTAAGTGGAATTTTCCCCAATGACATTTCCCCACGTATTTTGCCAGGAAATGTACATGAGGCCGGCTCAAAAGTCGTGCTCCTTCCCTACTTTACTGCCGGGCTCCAAATCCAACGGTGAAGTCCATTTTGCTCTGAGAATTCATGGAGAGCTAACCCTAACCCTAAGTGGAATTTCCCCATTGGCATTTCCATGGCATTAACCATACTGCCGGGCTCCGAATCCAATGGCGATGTCCATCTTGCTCTGCGAATTCATGGAGACCTAACCCTAACCCTAAGTGGAATTTTCCCCCATGGCATTTCCATGGCATTAACCACACTGCTGGGCTCCGAATCCAATGGCGATGTCCATCTTGCTCTGCGAATTCATGGAGACCTAACCCTAACCCTAAGTGGAATTTCCCCATTGGCATTTCCCCATTCATTTTGCCAGGAAATGACCATAAGCCCGGCTCAAAAGGCGTGCTCCCTCCTAACCATACCGATGGGCTCTGAATCCAACGGCGATGTCCATTTTGCTCTGCAAATTCAAGGAGAGCTAACACTAACCCTAAGTGGAATTTTCCCCCATGGCATTTCCCCATGTATTTTGACATGGAAGGTATATAAGGCCATGTCAAAAGGCTTGCTCCCTCGTAACTATTCCAATGGTCTCCAAATCAAATGGCAATGTCTGTTTTCCTCTGCGAATTCATGTACATAAGGCCGGCTCAAAAGGCGTGCTCCCTCCTAACCATACTGCCGGGCTCAGAATCCAACGGTGAATTCCTTTTTGCTCTGCGAATTCATGGAGAGCTAACCCTAACCCTAAGTGGAATTTCCCCTTGGGATTTCCCCATGTATTTTGCCAGGAAAGGTATATAAGGCCGGTTCAAAAGACGTGCTCCCTCCTAACGTACCGATGGACTTCGAATCCATTGGCAATGTCCGTTTTGCTTTGCAAATTCATGGAGAGATAACCCTAACCCTAAGTGGAACTTTCCACAGTGGTATTTCTCCTTTTATTTTGCCAGGAAAGGTACATAAGGCCAGCTCAAAAGGCGTGCTCCCTCCTAATCATACTGCCGGGCTCCAAATCCAATGGCGATGTCCATCTTGCTCTGCGAATTAATGGAGAGCTAACCCTAACCCTAAGTGGAATTTTCCCCAATGACATTTCCCCACGTATTTTGCCAGGAAATGTACATGAGGGCGGCTCAAAAGTCGTGCTCCCTCCTAACTTTACTGCCGGGCTCCGCATCCAACGGTGATGTCCATTTTGCTCTGCGAATTAATGGAGAGATAACCCTAACCCTAAGTGGAATTTCCCCATTGGAATTTCCCCATTCATTTTGTCAGGAAATGTACATAAGGCCGGCTCAAAAGGCGTGCTCCCTCCTAACCATACCGTTGGGCTCTGAATCCAATGGTGATGTCCATTTTGCTCTGCGAATTAATGGAGTGCTAACCCTAGCCCTAAGTGGAATTTTCCCCAGTGGTATTTCCCCATGTATTTTGCCAGGAAAGGTATATCAGGTCATCGCAAAAGACTTGCTCCCTCCTAAGCATACCAATGGGCTCTGAATCCAATGGCGATTTCCATTTTGCTCTGTGAATTCATGGACAACTAATCCTAACCCTAAGTGGAATTTCCCCATTGGTATTTCCCCATCTATTTTGCCAGGAAATGTACATCAGGCCATTTCAAAAGGCTTTCTACCTCCTCACCATTCCGATGGGCTCCAAATCAAATGGCAATGTCTGTTTTCCTCTGCGAATTCATGTACATAAGGCCGGCTCAAAAGGCATGCTCCCTACTAACCATACTGCCGGGTTCCGAATCCAATGGCGATTTCCATTTTGCTCTGAGAATTCATGGAGAGCTAACCCTAACCCTAAGTGGAATTTCCCCATTGGCATTTCCCCATTCATTTTGCCAGGAAATGTACATAAGTCCAGCTCAAAAGGCGTGCTCCCTCCTAACCATACCGAAGGGCTCTGAATCCAATGGTGATGTCCATTTTGCGCTGCGAATTCATGGAGAGCTAACCCTAACCCTAAGTGGAATTTTCCCCCATGGCATTTCCATGGATTAACCATACTGCCGGGCTCCGAATCCAATGGCGATGTCCATCTTGCTCTGCGAATTCATGGAGACCTAACCCTAAGTGGAATTTCCCCATTGGCATTTCCCCATTCATTTTGCCAGGAAATGACCATAAGGCCGGCTGAAAAGGCGTGCTCCCTCCTAACCATACCGATGGGCTCTGAATCCAATGGTGATGTCCATTTTGCACTGCGAATTCATGGAGAGCTAACCCTAACTGGAATTTTCACAAGTGGTATTTTCCCATGTATTTTGCCAGGAAATGTACATAAGGCCGGCTCAAAAGGCTCGCTCCCACCTAACCATCCTGATGGACTCCAAATCCAATGGCGATGTCAGTTTTGCTCTGCGAATTCATGGCGAGCTAACCCTAACCCTAAGTGGAAGTTCCCCATGTATTTTGCCAGGAAAGGTACATCAGGTCATCTCAAAAGACTTGCTCCCTCCTAAGCATACCAATGGGCTCCGAATCCAATGGCGATTTCCATTTTGCTCTGTGAATTCATGGACAACTATTCCTAACCCTAAGTGGAATTTCCCCATTGGCATTTCCCCATCTATTTTGCCAGGAAATGTACATCAGGCCATTTCAATAGGCTTTCTACCTCCTCACCATTTTGATGGGCTCCAAATCAAATGGCAATGTCTGTTTTCCTCTGCAAATTCATGTACATAAGGCCGGCTCAAAAGGCGTGCTCCCTCCTAACCATACTGCCAGGCTCCGAATCCAATGGCGATTTCCATTTTGCTCTGTGAATTCATGGAGACCTAACCCTAACCCTAAGTGGAATTTTCCCCAATGACATTTCCATACGTATTTTGCCAGGAAATGTACATGAGGCCGGCTCAAAAGTCGTGCTCCTTCCCTACTTTACTGCCGGGCTCCAAATCCAACGGTGAAGTCCATTTCGCTCTGAGAATTCATGGAGAGCTAACCCTAACCCTAAGTGGAATTTCCCCATTGGCATTTCCATGGCATTAACCATACTGCCGGGCTCCGAATCCAATGGCGATGTCCATCTTGCTCTGCGAATTCATGGAGACCTAACCCTAACCCTAAGTGGAATTTTCCCCAATGACATTTCCCCACGTATTTTGCCAGGAAATGTACATGAGGCCGGCTCAAAAGTCGTGCTCCTTCCCTACTTTACTGCCGGGCTCCAAATCCAACGGTGAAGTCCATTTTGCTCTGAGAATTCATGGAGAGCTAACCCTAACCCTAAGTGGAATTTCCCCATTGGCATTTCCATGGCATTAACCATACTGCCGGGCTCCGAATCCAATGGCGATGTCCATCTTGCTCTGCGAATTCATGGAGACCTAACCCTAACCCTAAGTGGAATTTTCCCCCATGGCATTTCCATGGCATTAACCATACTGCTGGGCTCCGAATCCAATGGCGATGTCCATCTTGCTCTGCGAATTCATGGAGACCTAACCCTAACCCTAAGTGGAATTTCCCCATTGGCATTTCCCCATTCATTTTGCCAGGAAATGACCATAAGCCCGGCTCAAAAGGCGTGCTCCCTCCTAACCATACCGATGGGCTCTGAATCCAACGGCGATGTCCATTTTGCTCTGCAAATTCAAGGAGAGCTAACACTAACCCTAAGTGGAATTTTCCCCCATGGCATTTCCCCATGTATTTTGACATGGAAGGTATATAAGGCCATGTCAAAAGGCTTGCTCCCTCGTAACTATTCCAATGGTCTCCAAATCAAATGGCAATGTCTGTTTTCCTCTGCGAATTCATGTACATAAGGCCGGCTCAAAAGGCGTGCTCCCTCCTAACCATACTGCCGGGCTCAGAATCCAACGGTGAATTCCTTTTTGCTCTGCGAATTCATGGAGAGCTAACCCTAACCCTAAGTGGAATTTCCCCTTGGGATTTCCCCATGTATTTTGCCAGGAAAGGTATATAAGGCCGGTTCAAAAGACGTGCTCCCTCCTAACGTACCGATGGACTTCGAATCCATTGGCAATGTCCGTTTTGCTTTGCAAATTCATGGAGAGATAACCCTAACCCTAAGTGGAACTTTCCACAGTGGTATTTCTCCTTTTATTTTGCCAGGAAAGGTACATAAGGCCAGCTCAAAAGGCGTGCTCCCTCCTAATCATACTGCCGGGCTCCAAATCCAATGGCGATGTCCATCTTGCTCTGCGAATTAATGGAGAGCTAACCCTAACCCTAAGTGGAATTTTCCCCAATGACATTTCCCCACGTATTTTGCCAGGAAATGTACATGAGGGCGGCTCAAAAGTCGTGCTCCCTCCTAACTTTACTGCCGGGCTCCGCATCCAACGGTGATGTCCATTTTGCTCTGCGAATTAATGGAGAGATAACCCTAACCCTAAGTGGAATTTCCCCATTGGAATTTCCCCATTCATTTTGTCAGGAAATGTACATAAGGCCGGCTCAAAAGGCGTGCTCCCTCCTAACCATACCGTTGGGCTCTGAATCCAATGGTGATGTCCATTTTGCTCTGCGAATTAATGGAGTGCTAACCCTAGCCCTAAGTGGAATTTTCCCCAGTGGTATTTCCCCATGTATTTTGCCAGGAAAGGTATATCAGGTCATCGCAAAAGACTTGCTCCCTCCTAAGCATACCAATGGGCTCTGAATCCAATGGCGATTTCCATTTTGCTCTGTGAATTCATGGACAACTAATCCTAACCCTAAGTGGAATTTCCCCATTGGCATTTCCCCATCTATTTTGCCAGGAAATGTACATCAGGCCATTTCAAAAGGCTTTCTACCTCCTCACCATTCCGATGGGCTCCAAATCAAATGGCAATGTCTGTTTTCCTCTGCGAATTCATGTACATAAGGCCGGCTCAAAAGGCATGCTCCCTACTAACCATACTGCCGGGTTCCGAATCCAATGGCGATTTCCATTTTGCTCTGAGAATTCATGGAGAGCTAACCCTAACCCTAAGTGGAATTTCCCCATTGGCATTTCCCCATTCATTTTGCCAGGAAATGTACATAAGTCCAGCTCAAAAGGCGTGCTCCCTCCTAACCATACCGAAGGGCTCTGAATCCAATGGTGATGTCCATTTTGCGCTGCGAATTCATGGAGAGCTAACCCTAACCCTAAGTGGAATTTTCCTCCATGGCATTTCCATGGATTAACCATACTGCCGGGCTCCGAATCCAATGGCGATGTCCATCTTGCTCTGCGAATTCATGGAGACCTAACCCTAAGTGGAATTTCCCCATTGGCATTTCCCCATTCATTTTGCCAGGAAATGACCATAAGGCCGGCTGAAAAGGCGTGCTCCCTCCTAACCATACCGATGGGCTCTGAATCCAATGGTGATGTCCATTTTGCACTGCGAATTCATGGAGAGCTAACCCTAACTGGAATTTTCACAAGTGGTATTTTCCCATGTATTTTGCCAGGAAATGTACATAAGGCCGGCTCAAAAGGCTCGCTCCCACCTAACCATCCTGATGGACTCCAAATCCAATGGCGATGTCAGTTTTGCTCTGCGAATTCATGGCGAGCTAACCCTAACCCTAAGTGGAAGTTCCCCATGTATTTTGCCAGGAAAGGTACATCAGGTCATCTCAAAAGACTTGCTCCCTCCTAAGCATACCAATGGGCTCCGAATCCAATGGCGATTTCCATTTTGCTCTGTGAATTCATGGACAACTATTCCTAACCCTAAGTGGAATTTCCCCATTGGCATTTCCCCATCTATTTTGCCAGGAAATGTACATCAGGCCATTTCAATAGGCTTTCTACCTCCTCACCATTTTGATGGGCTCCAAATCAAATGGCAATGTCTGTTTTCCTCTGCAAATTCATGTACATAAGGCCGGCTCAAAAGGCGTGCTCCCTCCTAACCATACTGCCAGGCTCCGAATCCAATGGCGATTTCCATTTTGCTCTGTGAATTCATGGAGACCTAACCCTAACCCTAAGTGGAATTTTCCCCAATGACATTTCCACACGTATTTTGCCAGGAAATGTACATGAGGCCGGCTCAAAAGTCGTGCTCCTTCCCTACTTTACTGCCGGGCTCCAAATCCAACGGTGAAGTCCATTTCGCTCTGAGAATTCATGGAGAGCTAACCCTAACCCTAAGTGGAATTTCCCCATTGGCATTTCCATGGCATTAACCATACTGCCGGGCTCCGAATCCAATGGCGATGTCCATCTTCCTCTGCGAATTCATGGAGACCTAACCCTAACCCTAAGTGGAATTTTCCCCAATGACATTTCCCCACGTATTTTGCCAGGAAATGTACATGAGGCCGGCTCAAAAGTCGTGCTCCTTCCCTACTTTACTGCCGGGCTCCAAATCCAACGGTGAAGTCCATTTTGCTCTGAGAATTCATGGAGAGCTAACCCTAACCCTAAGTGGAATTTCCCGATTGGCATTTCCATGGCATTAACCATATTGCCGGGCTCCGAATCCAATGGCGATGTCCATCTTGCTCTGCGAATCCATGGAGACCTAACCCTAACCCTAAGTGGAATTTTCCCCCATGGCATTTCCATGGCATTAACCATACTGCCGGGCTCCGAATCCAATGGCGATGTCCATCTTGCTCTGCGAATTCATGGAGACCTAACCCTAACCCTAAGTGGAATTTCCCCATTGGCATTTCCCCATTCATTTTGCCAGGAAATGACCATAAGGCCGGCTCAAAAGGCGTGCTCCCTCCTAACCATACCGATGGGCTCTGAATCCAATGGTGATGTCCATTTTGCGCTGCGAATTCATGGAGAGCTAACCCTAACCCTAAGTGGAATTTTCACAAGTAGTATTTCCCCATTTATTTTGCCAGGAAATGTACATAAGGCCATCTAAAAAGGCTTGCTCCCTCCTAACAATTCCGATGGGCACCAAATCAAATGGTATTGTCTGTTTTCCTCTGCGAATTCATGTACATAAGGCCAGCTCAAAAGGCGTCCTCCCTCCTAACGATACTGCTGGGCCCCGCATCCAACGGTGATGTCCATTTTGCTCTCGAATTAATGGAGAGCTAACCCTAACCCTAAGTGGAATTTTCCCCAGTGGTATTTCCCCATGTATATTGGCAGGAAATATATATAAGGCCAGCTCAAATGCGTGCTCCCTCCTAACCATACTGATGGGCTCTGAATCCAACGGTGATGTCCATTTTGCTCTGCGAATTCAAGGAGAGCTAACACTAACCCTAAGTGGAATTTTCCCCTATGGCATTTCCATGGCATTAACCATACTGCTGGGCTCCGAATCCAATGGCGATGTCCATCTTGCTCTGCGAATTCATGGAGACCTAACCCTAACCCTAAGTGGAATTTCCCCATTGGCATTTCCCCATTCATTTTGCCAGGAAATGACCATAAGCCCGGCTCAAAAGGCGTGCACCCTCCTAACCATACCGATGGGCTCTGAATCCAACGGCGATGTCCATTTTGCTCTGTGAATTCAAGGAGAGCTAACACTAACCCTAAGTGGAATTTTCCCCCATGGCATTTCCCCATGTATTTTGACATGAAAGGTACATAAGGCCATGTCAAAAGGCTTGCTCCCTCGTAACTATTCCAATGGTCTCCAAATCAAATGGCAATGTCTGTTTTCCTCTGCGATTTCATGTACATAAGGCCGGCTCAAAAGGCGTGCTCCCTCCTAACAATACTGCCGGGCTCCGAATCCAACGGTGAATTCCTTTTTGCTCTGCGAATTCATGGAGAGCTAACCCTAACCCTAAGTGGAATTTCCCCATTTACATTTCCCCATGTATTTTGCCAGGAAAGGTATATAAGGCCGGTTCAAAAGACGTGCTCCCTCCTAACGTACTGATGGACTTCGAATCCATTGGCAATGTCCGTTTTGCTTTGCAAATTCATGGAGAGCTAACCCTAACCCTAAGTGGAACTTTCCACAGTGGTATTTCTCCTTTTATTTTGCCAGGAAAGGTTGATAAGGCCAGCTCAAATGCGTGCTCCCTCCTAACCATACCGATGGGCTCTGAATCCAACGGCGATGTCCATTTTGCTCTGCGAATTCAAGGAGAGGTAACACTAACCCTAAGTGGAATTTTCCCCCATGGCATTTCCATGGCATTAACCATACTGCCGGGCTCCGAATCCAATGGCGATGTCCATCTTGCTCTGCGAATTCATGGAGACATAACCCTAAGTGGAATTTCCCCATTGGCATTTCCCCATTCATTTTGCCAGGAAATGACCATAAGGCCGGCTCAAAAGGCGTGCTCCCTCCTAACCATACCGATGGGCTCCGAATCCAATGGCGATCTCTGTTTTGCTCTGCGAATTCATGGAGAGCTAACCCTAACCCTAAGTGGAATTTTCCCCAATGACATTTCCCCACGTATTTTGCCAGGAAATGTACATGAGGGCGGCTCAAAAGTCGTGCTCCCTCCTAACTTTACTGCCGGGCTCCGCATCCAACGGAGATGTCCATTTTGCTCTGCGAATTAATGGAGAGATAACCCTAACCCTAAGTGGAATTTCCCCATTGGAATTTCCCCATTCATTTTGTCAGGCCGGCTCAAAAGGCGTGCTCCCTCCTAACGATACTGCTGGGCCCCGCATCGAACGGTGATGTTCATTTAGCTCTCGAATTAATGGAGAGCTAACCCTAACCGTAAGTGGAATTTTCACAAGTGGTATTTCCCCATTTATTTTGCCAGGAAATGTACATAAGGCCGGCTCAAAAGGCGTGCTCCCTCCTAACCATACTGCCGGGCTCCGAATCCAATGGCGATCTCTGTTTTGCTCTGCGAATTAATGGAGAGCTAACCCTAACCCTAAGTGGAATTTTCCCCAATGACATTTCCCCACGTATTTTGCCAGGAAATGTACATGAGGCCGGCTCAAAAGTCGTGCTCCTTCCTAACTTTACTGCTGGGCTCCAAATCCAACGGTAAAGTCCATTTTGCTCTGCGAATTCATGGAGAGCTAACCCTAACCCTAAGTGGAAATTCCCCATTGGCATTTCCCCATTCATTTTGCCAGGAAATGAACATAAGGCCAGCTGAAAAGGCGTGCTCCCTCCTATCCATACCAATGGGCTCTGAATCCAATGGTGATGTCCATTTTGCTCTGCGAATTCATGGAGAGCTAACCCTAACCCTAAGTGGAATTTTCACAAGTAGTATTTCCCCATGTATTTTGCCAGGAAATGTACATCAGGCCATTTCAAAAGGCTTTCTACATCCTCACCATTCCGATGGGCTCCAAATCAAATGGCAATGTCTGTTTTCCTCTGCGAATTAATGTACATAAGGCCGGCTCAAAAGGCGTGCTCCCTCCTAACCATACTGCCGGGCTCCGAATCCAATGGCGATGTCCATCTTGCTCTGCGAATTAATGGAGAGCTAACCCTAACCCTAAGTGGAATTTTCCCCAATGACATTTCCCCACGTATTTTGCCAGGAAATGTACATGAGGGCGGCTCAAAAGTCGTGCTCCTTCCTAACTTTACTGCCGGGCTCCAAATCCAACGGTGAAGTCCATTTTGCTCTGCGAATTCATGGAGAGCTAACCCTAACCCTAAGTGGAATTTCCCCATTGGCATTTCCCCATTCATTTTGCCAGGAAATGTACATAAGGCCGGCTCAAACGTCGTGCTCCCTCCTAACCATACCGATGGGCTCTGAATCCAATGGTGATGTCCATTTTGCTATGCGAATTCATGGAGAGCTAACCCTAACCCTAAGTGGAATTTTCACAAGTAGTATTTCCCCATTTATTTTGCCAGGAATTGTACATAAGGCCATCTAACAAGGCTTGCTCCCTCCTAACAATTCCGATGGGCTCCAAATGAAATGATATTGTCTGTTTTCCTCTGCGAATTCATGTACATATGGCCGGCTCAAAAGGCGTGCTCCCTCCTAACCATACTGCCGGGCTCCGAATCCAATGGCAATCTCTGTTTTGCTCTGCGAATTCATGGAGAGCTAACCCTAACCTTAAGTGGAATTTTCACAAGTGGTATTTCCCCATGTATTTTGCCAGGAAATGTAGATAAGGCCGGCTCAAAAGGCTCGCTCCCACCTAACCATCCTGATGGACTCCAAATCCAATGGCGATGTCAGTTTTGCTCTGCGAATTCATGGAGAGCTAACCCTAACCCTAAGTGGAAGTTCCCCATGTATTTTGCCAGGAAAGGTACATCAGGTCATCGCAAAAGACTTGCTCCCTCCTAAGCATACCAATGGGCTCCGAATCCAATGGCGATTTCCATTTTGCTCTGTGAATTCATGGACAACTAATCCTAACCCTAAGTGGAATTTCCCCATTGGCATTTCCCCATCTATTTTGCCAGGAAATGTACATCAGGCCATTTCAATAGGCTTTCTACCACCTCACCATTCCGATGGGCTCCAAATCAAATGGCAATGTTTGTTTTCCTCTGCGAATTCATGTACATAAGGCCGGCTCAAAAGGCGTGCTCCCTCCTAACCATACTGCCGGGTTCCGAATCCAATGGCGATTTCCATTTTGCTCTGTGAATTCATGGAGACCTAACCCTAACCCTAAGTGGAATTTTCCCCAATGACATTTCCCCACGTATTTTGCCAGGAAATGTACATGAGGCCGGCTCAAAAGTCGTGCTCCTTCCCTACTTTACTGCCGGGCTCCAAATCCAACGGTGAAGTCCATTTTGCTCGGAGAATTCATGGAGAGCTAACCCTAACCCTAAGTGGAATTTCCCCATTGGCATTTCCATGGCATTAACCATACTGCCGGGCTCCGAATTCATGGAGAGCTAACCCTAACCCTAAGTGGAATTTCCCCATTGGCATTTCCATGGTATTAACCATACTGCCGGGCTCCGAATCCAATGGCGATGTCCATCTTGCTCTGCGAATTCATGGAGACCTAACCCTAACCCTAAGTGGAATTTTCCCCCATGGCATTTCCATGGCATTAACCATACTGCCGGGCTCCGAATCCAATGGCGATGTCCATCTTGCTCTGCGAATTCATGGAGACCTAACCCTAACCCTAAGTGGAATTTCCCCATTGGCATTTCCCCATTCATTTTGCCAGGAAATGACCATAAGGCCGGCTCAAAAGGCGTGCTCCCTCCTAACCATACCGATGGGCTCTGAATCCAATGGTGATGTCCATTTTGCGCTGCGAATTCATGGAGAGCTAACCCTAACCCTAAGTGGAATTTTCACAAGTAGTATTTCCCAATTTATTTTGACAGGAAATGTACATAAGGCCATCTAAAAAGGCTTGCTCCCTCCTAACAATTCCGATGGGCACCAAATCAAATGGTATTGTCTGTTTTCCTCTGCGAATTCATGTACATAAGGCCAGCTCAAAAGGCGTCCTCCCTCCTAACGATACTGCTGGGCCCCGCATCCAACGGTGATGTCCATTTTGCTCTCGAATTAATGGAGAGCTAACCCTAACCCTAAGTGGAATTTTCCCCAGTGGTATTTCCCCATGTATATTGGCAGGAAATATATATAAGGCCAGCTCAAATGCGTGCTCCCTCCTAACCATACTGATGGGCTCTGAATCCAACGGTGATGTCCATTTTGCTCTGCGAATTCAAGGAGAGCTAACACTAACCCTAAGTGGAATTTTCCCCTATGGCATTTCCATGGCATTAACCATACTGCTGGGCTCCGAATCCAATGGCGATGTCCATCTTGCTCTGCGAATTCATGGAGACCTAACCCTAACCCTAAGTGGAATTTCCCCATTGGCATTTCCCCATTCATTTTGCCAGGAAATGACCATAAGCCCGGCTCAAAAGGCGTGCACCCTCCTAACCATACCGATGGGCTCTGAATCCAACGGCGATGTCCATTTTGCTCTGTGAATTCAAGGAGAGCTAACACTAACCCTAAGTGGAATTTTCCCCCATGGCATTTCCCCATGTATTTTGACATGAAAGGTACATAAGGCCATGTCAAAAGGCTTGCTCCCTCGTAACTATTCCAATGGTCTCCAAATCAAATGGCAATGTCTGTTTTCCTCTGCGATTTCATGTACATAAGGCCGGCTCAAAAGGCGTGCTCCCTCCTAACAATACTGCCGGGCTCCGAATCCAACGGTGAATTCCTTTTTGCTCTGCGAATTCATGGAGAGCTAACCCTAACCCTAAGTGGAATTTCCCCATTTACATTTCCCCATGTATTTTGCCAGGAAAGGTATATAAGGCCGGTTCAAAAGACGTGCTCCCTCCTAACGTACTGATGGACTTCGAATCCATTGGCAATGTCCGTTTTGCTTTGCAAATTCATGGAGAGCTAACCCTAACCCTAAGTGGAACTTTCCACAGTGGTATTTCTCCTTTTATTTTGCCAGGAAAGGTTGATAAGGCCAGCTCAAATGCGTGCTCCCTCCTAACCATACCGATGGGCTCTGAATCCAACGGCGATGTCCATTTTGCTCTGCGAATTCAAGGAGAGGTAACACTAACCCTAAGTGGAATTTTCCCCCATGGCATTTCCATGGCATTAACCATGTTGCCGGGCTCCGAATCCAATGGCGATTTCCATTTTGCTCTGTGAATTCATGGAGACCTAACCCTAACCCTAAGTGGAATTTTCCCCAATGACATTTCCCCACGTATTTTGCCAGGAAATGTACATGAGGCCGGCTCAAAAGTCGTACTCCTTCCCTACTTAACTGCCGGGCTCCAAATCCAAAGGTGAAGTCCATTTTGCGCTGCGAATTCATGGAGAGCTAACCCTAACCCTAAGTGGAATTTTCCCCCATGGCATTTCCATGGCATTAACCATACTGCCGGGCTCCGAATCCAATGGCGATGTCCATCTTGCTCTGCGAATTCATGGAGACCTAACCCTAAGTGAAATTTTCCCCAATGACATTTCCCCACGTATTTTGCCAGGAAATGTACATGAGGGCGGCTCAAAAGTCGTGCTCCCTCCTAACTTTACTGCCGGGCTCCGCATCCAACTGTGATGTCCATTTTGCTCTGCGAATTAATGGAGAGATAACCCTAACCCTAAGTGGAATTTCCCCATTGGAATTTCCCCATTCATTTTGTCAGGCCGGCTCAAAAGGCGTGCTCCCTCCTAACGATACTGCTGGGCCCCGCATCGAACGGTGATGTTCATTTAGCTCTCGAATTAATGGAGAGCTAACCCTAACCGTAAGTGGAATTTTCACAAGTGGTATTTCCCCATTTATTTTGCCAGGAAATGTACATAAGGCCGGCTCAAAAGGCGTGCTCCCTCCTAACCATACTGCCGGGCTCCGAATCCAATGGCGATCTCTGTTTTGCTCTGCGAATTAATGGAGAGCTAACCCTAACCCTAAGTGGAATTTTCCCCAATGACATTTCCCCACGTATTTTGCCAGGAAATGTACATGAGGCCGGCTCAAAAGTCGTGCTCCTTCCTAACTTTACTGCTGGGCTCCAAATCCAACGGTAAAGTCCATTTTGCTCTGCGAATTCATGGAGAGCTAACCCTAACCCTAAGTGGAAATTCCCCATTGGCATTTCCCCATTCATTTTGCCAGGAAATGAACATAAGGCCAGCTGAAAAGGCGTGCTCCCTCCTATCCATACCAATGGGCTCTGAATCCAATGGTGATGTCTATTTTGCTCTGCGAATTCATGGAGAGCTAACCCTAACCCTAAGTGGAATTTTCACAAGTAGTATTTCCCCATGTATTTTGCCAGGAAATGTACATCAGGCCATTTCAAAAGGCTTTCTACATCCTCACCATTCCGATGGGCTCCAAATCAAATGGCAATGTCTGTTTTCCTCTGCGAATTAATGTACATAAGGCCGGCTCAAAAGGCGTGCTCCCTCCTAACCATACTGCCGGGCTCCGAATCCAATGGCGATGTCCATCTTGCTCTGCGAATTAATGGAGAGCTAACCCTAACCCTAAGTGGAATTTTCCCCAATGACATTTCCCCACGTATTTTGCCAGGAAATGTACATGAAGCCGGCTCAAAAGTCGTGCTCCTTCCTAACTTTACTGCCGGGCTCCAAATCCAACGGTGAAGTCCATTTTGCTCTGCGAATTCATGGAGAGCTAACCCTAACCCTAAGTGGAATTTCCCCATTGGCATTTCCCCATTCATTTTGCCAGGAAATGTACATAAGGCCGGCTCAAATGTCGTGCTCCCTCCTAACCACACCGATGGGCTCTGAATCCAATGGTGATGTCCATTTTGCTATGCGAATTCATGGAGAGCTAACCCTAACCCTAAGTGGAATTTTCACAAGTAGTATTTCCCCATTTATTTTGCCAGGAATTGTACATAAGGCCATCTAACAAAGCTTGCTCCCTCCTAACCATTCCGATGGGCTCCAAATGAAATGATATTGTCTGTTTTCCTCTGCGAATTCATGTACATATGGCCGGCTCAAAAGGCGTGCTCCCTCCTAACCATACTGCCGGGCTCCGAATCCAATGGCGATCTCTGTTTTGCTCTGCGAATTCATGGAGAGCTAACCCTAACCTTAAGTGGAATTTTCACAAGTGGTATTTCCCCATGTATTTTGCCAGGAAATGTAGATAAGGCCGGCTCAAAAGGCTCGCTCCCACCTAACCATCCTGATGGACTCCAAATCCAATGGCGATGTCAGTTTTGCTCTGCGAATTCATGGAGAGCTAACCCTAACCCTAAGTGGAAGTTCCCCATGTATTTTGCCAGGAAAGGTACATCAGGTCATCGCAAAAGACTTGCTCCCTCCTAAGCATACCAATGGGCTCCGAATCCAATGGCGATTTCCATTTTGCTCTGTGAATTCATGGACAACTAATCCTAACCCTAAGTGGAATTTCCCCATTGGCATTTCCCCATCTATTTTGCCAGGAAATGTACATCAGGCCATTTCAATAGGCTTTCTACCTCCTCACCATTCCGATGGGCTCCAAATCAAATGGCAATGTCTGTTTTCCTCTGCGAATTCATGTACATAAGGCCGGCTCAAAAGGCGTGCTCCCTCCTAACCATACTGCCGGGTTCCGAATCCAATGGCGATTTCCATTTTGCTCTGAGAATTCATGGAGAGCTAACCCTAACCCTAAGTGGAATTTTCCCCAATGACATTTCCCCACGTATTTTGCCAGGAAATGACCATAAGGCCGGCTCAAAAGGCGTGCTCCCTCCTAACCATACCGATGGGCTCTGAATCCAATGGTGATGTCCATTTTGCGCTGCGAATTCATGGAGACCTAACCCTAACCCTAAGTGGAATTTTCCCCCATGGCATTTCCATGGCATTAACCATACTGCCGGGCTCCGAATCCAATGGCGATGTCCATCTTGCTCTGCGAATTCATGGAGACCTAACCCTAACCCTAAGTGGAATTTCCCCATTGGCATTTCCCCATTCATTTTGCCAGGAAATGACCATAAGGCCGGCTCAAAAGGCGTGCTCCCTCCTAACCATACCGATGGGCTCTGAATCCAATGGTGATGTCCATTTTGCGCTGCGAATTCATGGAGAGCTAACCCTAACCCTAAGTGGAATTTTCACAAGTAGTATTTCCCCATTTATTTTGCCAGGAAATGTACATAAGGCCATCTAAAAAGGCTTGCTCCCTCCTAACAATTCCGATGGGCACCAAATCAAATGGTATTGTCTGTTTTCCTCTGCGAATTCATGTACATAAGGCCAGCTCAAAAGGCGTCCTCCCTCCTAACGATACTGTTGGGCCCCGCATCCAACGGTGATGTCCATTTTGCTCTCGAATTAATGGAGAGCTAACCCTAACCCTAAGTGGAATTTTCCCCAGTGGTATTTCCCCATGTATATTGGCAGGAAATATATATAAGGCCAGCTCAAAAGGCGTGCACCCTCCTAACCATACCGATGGGCTCTGAATCCAACGGCGATGTCCATTTTGCTCTGTGAATTCAAGGAGAGCTAACACTAACCCTAAGTGGAATTTTCCCCCATGGCATTTCCCCATGTATTTTGACATGAAAGGTACATAAGGCCATGTCAAAAGGCTTGCTCCCTCGTAACTATTCCAATGGTCTCCAAATCAAATGGCAATGTCTGTTTTCCTCTGCGATTTCATGTACATAAGGCCGGCTCAAAAGGCGTGCTCCCTCCTAACAATACTGCCGGGCTCCGAATCCAATGGTGAATTCCTTTTTGCTCTGCGAATTCATGGAGAGCTAACCCTAACCCTAAGTGGAATTTTCACAAGTAGTATTTCCCCATTTATTTTGCCAGGAAATGTACATAAGGCCATCTAAAAAGGCTTGCTCCCTCCTAACAATTCCGATGGGCACCAAATCAAATGGTATTGTCTGTTTTCCTCTGCGAATTCATGTACATAAGGCCAGCTCAAAAGGCGTCCTCCCTCCTAACGATACTGCTGGGCCCCGCATCCAACGGTGATGTCCATTTTGCTCTCGAATTAATGGAGAGCTAACCCTAACCCTAAGTGGAATTTTCCCCAGTGGTATTTCCCCATGTATATTGGCAGGAAATATATATAAGGCCAGCTCAAAAGGCGTGCACCCTCCTAACCATACCGATGGGCTCTGAATCCAACGGCGATGTCCATTTTGCTCTGTGAATTCAAGGAGAGCTAACACTAACCCTAAGTGGAATTTTCCCCCATGGCATTTCCCCATGTATTTTGACATGAAAGGTACATAAGGCCATGTCAAAAGGCTTGCTCCCTCGTAACTATTCCAATGGTCTCCAAATCAAATGGCAATGTCTGTTTTCCTCTGCGATTTCATGTACATAAGGCCGGCTCAAAAGGCGTGCTCCCTCCTAACAATACTGCCGGGCTCCGAATCCAACGGTGAATTCCTTTTTGCTCTGCGAATTCAAGGAGAGCTAACACTAACCCTAAGTGGAATTTTCCCCTATGGCATTTCCATGGCATTAACCATACTGCTGGGCTCCGAATCCAATGGCGATGTCCATCTTGCTCTGCGAATTCATGGAGACCTAACCCTAACCCTAAGTGGAATTTCCCCATTGGCATTTCCCCATTCATTTTGCCAGGAAATGACCATAAGCCCGGCTCAAAAGGCGTGCTCCTTCCCTACTTTACTGTCGGGCTCCAAATCCAACGGTGATTTCCTTTTTGCTCTGCGAATTCATGGAGAGCTAACCCTAACCCTAAGTGGAATTTCCCCATTTACATTTCCCCATGTATTTTGCCAGGAAAGGTATATAAGGCCGGTTCAAAAGACGTGCTCCCTCCTAACGTACTGATGGACATCGAATCCATTGGCAATGTCCGTTTTGCTTTGCAAATTCATGGAGAGCTAACCCTAACCCTAAGTGGAACTTTCCACAGTGGTATTTCTCCTTTTATTTTGCCAGGAAAGGTTGATAAGGCCAGCTCAAATGCGTGCTCCCTCCTAACCATACTGATGGGCTCTGAATCCAACGGCGATGTCCATTTTGCTCTGCGAATTCAAGGAGAGGTAACACTAACCCTAAGTGGAATTTTCCCCCATGGCATTTCCATGGCATTAACCATGTTGCCCGGCTCCGAATCCAATGGCGATTTCCATTTTGCTCTGTGAATTCATGGAGACCTAACCCTAACCCTAAGTGGAATTTTCCCCAATGACATTTCCCCACGTATTTTGCCAGGAAATGTACATGAGGCCGGCTCAAAAGTCGTGCTCCTTCCCTACTTAACTGCCGGGCTCCAAATCCAACGGTGAAGTCCATTTTGCGCTGCGAATTAATGGAGAGCTAACCCTAACCCTAAGTGGAATTTTCCCCCATGGCATTTCCATGGCATTAGCCATACTGCCGGGCTCCGAATCCAATGGCGATGTCCATCTTGCTCTGCGAATTCATGGAGACCTAACCCTAAGTGGAATTTCCCCATTGGCATTTCCCCATTCATTTTGCCAGGAAATGACCATAAGGCCGGCTCAAAAGGCGTGCTCCCTCCTAACCATACCGATGGGCTCCGAATCCAATGGCGATCTCTGTTTTGCTCTGCGAATTCATGGAGAGCTAACCCTAACCCTAATTGGAATTTTCACAAGTGGTATTTCCCCATGTATTTTGCCAGGAAATGTACATAAGGCCGGCTCAAAAGGCTCGCTCCCACCTAACCATCCTGATGGACTCCAAATCCAATGGCGATGTCAGTTTTGCTCTGCGAATTCATGGAGAGCTAACCCTAACCCTAAGTGGAAGTTCCCCATGTATTTTGCCAGGAAAGGTACATCAGGTCATCTCAAAAGTCTTGCTCCCTCCTAAGTATACCAATGGGCTCCGAATCCAATGGCGATTTCCATTTTACTCTGTGAATTCATGGACAACTATTCCTAACCCTAAGTGGAATTTCCCCATTGGCATTTCCCCATCTATTTTGCCAGGAAATGTACATCAGGCCATTTCAATAGGCTTTCTACCTCCTCACCATTTTGATGGGCTCCAAATTAAATGGCAATGTCTGTTTTCCTCTGCAAATTCATGTACATAAGGCCGGCTCAAAAGGCGTGCTCCCTCCTAACCATACTGCCGGGCTCCGAATCCAATGGCGATTTTCATTTTGATCTGTGAATTCATGGAGACCTAACCCTAACCCTAAGTGGAATTTTCCCCCATGGCATTTCCATGGCATTAACCATACTGCCGGGCTCCGAATCCAATGGCGATGTCCATCTTGCTCTGCGAATTCATGGAGACCTAACCCTAACCCTAAGTGGAATTTCCCCATTGGCATTTCCCCATTCATTTTGCCAGGAAATGACCATAAGGCCGGCTCAAAAGGCGTGCTCCCTCCTAACCATACCGATGGGCTCTGAATCCAATGGTGATGTCCATTTTGCGCTGCGAATTCATGGAGAGCTAACCCTAACCCTAAGTGGAATTTTCACAAGTAGTATTTCCCCATTTATTTTGCCAGGAAATGTACATAAGGCCATCTAAAAAGGCTTGCTCCCTCCTAACAATTCCGATGGGCACCAAATCAAATGGTATTGTCTGTTTTCCTCTGCGAATTCATGTACATAAGGCCAGCTCAAAAGGCGTCCTCCCTCCTAACGATACTGTTGGGCCCCGCATCCAACGGTGATGTCCATTTTGCTCTCGAATTAATGGAGAGCTAACCCTAACCCTAAGTGGAATTTTCCCCAGTGGTATTTCCCCATGTATATTGGCAGGAAATATATATAAGGCCAGCTCAAAAGGCGTGCACCCTCCTAACCATACCGATGGGCTCTGAATCCAACGGCGATGTCCATTTTGCTCTGTGAATTCAAGGAGAGCTAACACTAACCCTAAGTGGAATTTTCCCCCATGGCATTTCCCCATGTATTTTGACATGAAAGGTACATAAGGCCATGTCAAAAGGCTTGCTCCCTCGTAACTATTCCAATGGTCTCCAAATCAAATGGCAATGTCTGTTTTCCTCTGCGATTTCATGTACATAAGGCCGGCTCAAAAGGCGTGCTCCCTCCTAACAATACTGCCGGGCTCCGAATCCAATGGTGAATTCCTTTTTGCTCTGCGAATTCATGGAGAGCTAACCCTAACCCTAAGTGGAATTTTCACAAGTAGTATTTCCCCATTTATTTTGCCAGGAAATGTACATAAGGCCATCTAAAAAGGCTTGCTCCCTCCTAACAATTCCGATGGGCACCAAATCAAATGGTATTGTCTGTTTTCCTCTGCGAATTCATGTACATAAGGCCAGCTCAAAAGGCGTCCTCCCTCCTAACGATACTGCTGGGCCCCGCATCCAACGGTGATGTCCATTTTGCTCTCGAATTAATGGAGAGCTAACCCTAACCCTAAGTGGAATTTTCCCCAGTGGTATTTCCCCATGTATATTGGCAGGAAATATATATAAGGCCAGCTCAAAAGGCGTGCACCCTCCTAACCATACCGATGGGCTCTGAATCCAACGGCGATGTCCATTTTGCTCTGTGAATTCAAGGAGAGCTAACACTAACCCTAAGTGGAATTTTCCCCCATGGCATTTCCCCATGTATTTTGACATGAAAGGTACATAAGGCCATGTCAAAAGGCTTGCTCCCTCGTAACTATTCCAATGGTCTCCAAATCAAATGGCAATGTCTGTTTTCCTCTGCGATTTCATGTACATAAGGCCGGCTCAAAAGGCGTGCTCCCTCCTAACAATACTGCCGGGCTCCGAATCCAACGGTGAATTCCTTTTTGCTCTGCGAATTCAAGGAGAGCTAACACTAACCCTAAGTGGAATTTTCCCCTATGGCATTTCCATGGCATTAACCATACTGCTGGGCTCCGAATCCAATGGCGATGTCCATCTTGCTCTGCGAATTCATGGAGACCTAACCCTAACCCTAAGTGGAATTTCCCCATTGGCATTTCCCCATTCATTTTGCCAGGAAATGACCATAAGCCCGGCTCAAAAGGCGTGCTCCTTCCCTACTTTACTGTCGGGCTCCAAATCCAACGGTGATTTCCTTTTTGCTCTGCGAATTCATGGAGAGCTAACCCTAACCCTAAGTGGAATTTCCCCATTTACATTTCCCCATGTATTTTGCCAGGAAAGGTATATAAGGCCGGTTCAAAAGACGTGCTCCCTCCTAACGTACTGATGGACATCGAATCCATTGGCAATGTCCGTTTTGCTTTGCAAATTCATGGAGAGCTAACCCTAACCCTAAGTGGAACTTTCCACAGTGGTATTTCTCCTTTTATTTTGCCAGGAAAGGTTGATAAGGCCAGCTCAAATGCGTGCTCCCTCCTAACCATACTGATGGGCTCTGAATCCAACGGCGATGTCCATTTTGCTCTGCGAATTCAAGGAGAGGTAACACTAACCCTAAGTGGAATTTTCCCCCATGGCATTTCCATGGCATTAACCATGTTGCCCGGCTCCGAATCCAATGGCGATTTCCATTTTGCTCTGTGAATTCATGGAGACCTAACCCTAACCCTAAGTGGAATTTTCCCCAATGACATTTCCCCACGTATTTTGCCAGGAAATGTACATGAGGCCGGCTCAAAAGTCGTGCTCCTTCCCTACTTAACTGCCGGGCTCCAAATCCAACGGTGAAGTCCATTTTGCGCTGCGAATTAATGGAGAGCTAACCCTAACCCTAAGTGGAATTTTCCCCCATGGCATTTCCATGGCATTAGCCATACTGCCGGGCTCCGAATCCAATGGCGATGTCCATCTTGCTCTGCGAATTCATGGAGACCTAACCCTAAGTGGAATTTCCCCATTGGCATTTCCCCATTCATTTTGCCAGGAAATGACCATAAGGCCGGCTCAAAAGGCGTGCTCCCTCCTAACCATACCGATGGGCTCCGAATCCAATGGCGATCTCTGTTTTGCTCTGCGAATTCATGGAGAGCTAACCCTAACCCTAATTGGAATTTTCACAAGTGGTATTTCCCCATGTATTTTGCCAGGAAATGTACATAAGGCCGGCTCAAAAGGCTCGCTCCCACCTAACCATCCTGATGGACTCCAAATCCAATGGCGATGTCAGTTTTGCTCTGCGAATTCATGGAGAGCTAACCCTAACCCTAAGTGGAAGTTCCCCATGTATTTTGCCAGGAAAGGTACATCAGGTCATCTCAAAAGTCTTGCTCCCTCCTAAGTATACCAATGGGCTCCGAATCCAATGGCGATTTCCATTTTACTCTGTGAATTCATGGACAACTATTCCTAACCCTAAGTGGAATTTCCCCATTGGCATTTCCCCATCTATTTTGCCAGGAAATGTACATCAGGCCATTTCAATAGGCTTTCTACCTCCTCACCATTTTGATGGGCTCCAAATTAAATGGCAATGTCTGTTTTCCTCTGCAAATTCATGTACATAAGGCCGGCTCAAAAGGCGTGCTCCCTCCTAACCATACTGCCGGGCTCCGAATCCAATGGCGATTTTCATTTTGATCTGTGAATTCATGGAGACCTAACCCTAACCCTAAGTGGAATTTTCCCCAATGACATTTCCCCACGTATTTTGCCAGGAAATGTACATGAGGCCGGCTCAAAAGTCGTGCTCCTTCCCTACTTTACTGCCGGGCTCCAAATCCAACGGTGAAGTCCATTTTGCTCGGAGAATTCATGGAGAGCTAACCCTAACCCTAAGTGGAATTTCCCCATTGGCATTTCCATGGCATTAACCATACTGCCGGGCTCCGAATTCATGGAGAGGTAACCCTAACCCTAAGTGGAATTTCCCCATTGGCATTTCCATGGCATTAACCATACTGCCGGGCTCCGAATCCAATGGCGATGTCCATCTTGCTCTGCGAATTCATGGAGACCTAACCCTAACCCTAAGTGGAATTTTCCCCCATGGCATTTCCATGGCATTAACCATACTGCCGGGCTCCGAATCCAATGGCGATGTCCATCTTGCTCTGCGAATTCATGGAGACCTAACCCTAACCCTAAGTGGAATTTCCCCATTGGCATTTCCCCATTCATTTTGCCAGGAAATGACCATAAGGCCGGCTCAAAAGGCGTGCTCCCTCCTAACCATACCGATGGGCTCTGAATCCAATGGTGATGTCCATTTTGCGCTGCGAATTCATGGAGATCTAACCCTAACCCTAAGTGGAATTTTCACAAGTAGTATTTCCCCATTTATTTTGCCAGGAAATGTACATAAGGCCATCTAAAAAGGCTTGCTCCCTCCTAACAATTCCGATGGGCACCAAATCAAATGGTATTGTCTGTTTTCCTCTGCGAATTCATGTACATAAGGCCAGCTCAAAAGGCGTCCTCCCTCCTAACGATACTGCTGGGCCCCGCATCCAACGGTGATGTCCATTTTGCTTTCGAATTAATGGAGAGCTAACCCTAACCCTAAGTGGAATTTTCCCCAGTGGTATTTCCCCATGTATATTTGCAGGAAATATATATAAGGCCAGCTCAAATGCGTGCTCCCTCCTAACAATACTGATGGGCTCTGAATCCAAAGGTGAAGTCCATTTTGCTCTGCGAATTCAAGGAGAGCTAACACTAACCCTAAGTGGAATTTTCCCCCATGGCATTTCCATGGCATTAACCATACTGCCGGGCTCCGAATCCAATGGCGATGTCCATCTTGCTCTGCGAATTCATGGAGACCTAACCCTAAGTGGAATTTTCCCCAATGACATTTCCCCACGTATTTTGCCAGGAAATGTACATGAGGGCGGCTCAAAAGTCGTGCTCCCTCCTAACTTTACTGCCGGGCTCCGCATCCAACGGTGATGTCCATTTTGCTCTGCGAATTAATGGAGAGATAACCCTAACCCTAAGTGGAATTTCCCCATTGGAATTTCCCCATTCATTTTGTCAGGCCGGCTCAAAAGGCGTGCTCCCTCCTAACGATACTGCTGGGCCCCGCATCCAACGGTGATGTTCATTTAGCTCTCGAATTAATGGAGAGCTAACCCTAACCGTAAGTGGAATTTTCACAAGTGGTATTTCCCCATTTATTTTGCCAGGAAATGTACATAAGGCCAGCTCAAAAGGCGTGCTCCCTCCTAACCATACTGCCGGGCTCCGAATCCAATGGCGATCTCTGTTTTGCTCTGCGAATTAATGGAGAGCTAACCCTAACCCTAAGTGGAATTTTCCCCAATGACATTTCCCCACGTATTTTGCCAGGAAATGTACATGAGGCCGGCTCAAAAGTCGTGCTCCTTCCTAACTTTACTGCTGGGTTTCCAAATCCAACGGTAAAGTCCATTTTGCTCTGCGAATTCATGGAGAGCTAACCCTAACCCTAAGTGGAAATTCCCCATTGGCATTTCCCCATTCATTTTGCCAGGAAATGAACATAAGGCCAGCTGAAAAGGCGTGCTCCCTCCTATCCATACCAATGGGCTCTGAATCCAATGGTGATGTCCATTTTGCTCTGCGAATTCATGGAGAGCTAACCCTAACCCTAAGTGGAATTTTCACAAGTAGTATTTCCCCATGTATTTTGCCAGGAAATGTACATCAGGCCATTTCAAAAGGCTTTCTACATCCTCACCATTCCGATGGGCTCCAAATCAAATGGCAATGTCTGTTTTCCTCTGCGAATTAATGTACATAAGGCCGGCTCAAAAGGCGTGCTCCCTCCTAACCATAATGCCGGGCTCCGAATCCAATGGCGATGTCCATCTTGCTCTGCGAATTAATGGAGAGCTAACCCTAACCCTAAGTGGAATTTTCCCCAATGACATTTCCCCACGTATTTTGCCAGGAAATGTACATGAGGCCGGCTCAAAAGTCGTGCTCCTTCCTAACTTTACTGCTGGGTTTCCAAATCCAACGGTAAAGTCCATTTTGCTCTGCGAATTCATGGAGAGCTAACCCTAACCCTAAGTGGAAATTCCCCATTGGCATTTCCCCATTCATTTTGCCAGGAAATGAACATAAGGCCAGCTGAAAAGGCGTGCTCCCTCCTATCCATACCAATGGGCTCTGAATCCAATGGTGATGTCCATTTTGCTCTGCGAATTCATGGAGAGCTAACCCTAACCCTAAGTGGAATTTTCACAAGTAGTATTTCCCCATGTATTTTGCCAGGAAATGTACATCAGGCCATTTCAAAAGGCTTTCTACATCCTCACCATTCCGATGGGCTCCAAATCAAATGGCAATGTCTGTTTTCCTCTGCGAATTAATGTACATAAGGCCGGCTCAAAAGGCGTGCTCCCTCCTAACCATAATGCCGGGCTCCGAATCCAATGGCGATGTCCATCTTGCTCTGCGAATTAATGGAGAGCTAACCCTAACCCTAAGTGGAATTTTCCCCAATGACATTTCCCCACGTATTTTGCCAGGAAATGTACATGAGGCCGGCTCAAAAGTCGTGCTCCTTCCTAACTTTACTGCCGGGCTCCAAATCCAACGGTGAAGTCCATTTTGCTCTGCGAATTCATGGAGAGCTAACCCTAACCCTAAGTGGAATTTCCCCATTGGCATTTCCCCATTCATTTTGCCAGGAAATGTACATAAGGCCGGCTCAAACGTCGTGCTCCCTCCTAACCATACCGATGGGCTCTGAATCCAATGGTGATGTCCATTTTGCTATGCGAATTCATGGAGAGCTAACCCTAACCCTAAGTGGAATTTTCACAAGTAGTATTTCCCCATTTATTTTGCCAGGAATTGTACATAAGGCCATCTAACAAGGCTTGCTCCCTCCTAACCATTCCGATGGGCTCCAAATGAAATGATATTGTCTGTTTTCCTCTGCGAATTCATGTACATATGGCCGGCTCAAAAGGCGTGCTCCCTCCTAACCATCCTGATGGACTCCAAATCCAATGGCGATGTCAGTTTTGCTCTGCGAATTCATGGAGAGCTAACCCTAACCCTAAGTGGAAGTTCCCCATGTATTTTGCCAGGAAAGGTACATCAGGTCATCGCAAAAGACTTGCTCCCTCCTAAGCATACCAATGGGCTCCGAATCCAATGGCGATTTCCATTTTGCTCTGTGAATTCATGGACAACTAATCCTAACCCTAAGTGGAATTTCCCCATTGGCATTTCCCCATCTATTTTGCCAGGAAATGTACATCAGGCCATTTCAATAGGCTTTCTACCTCCTCACCATTCCGATGGGCTCCAAATCAAATGGCAATGTCTGTTTTCCTCTGCGAATTAATGTACATAAGGCCGGCTCAAAAGGCGTGCTCCCTCCTAACCATACTGCCGGGTTCCGAATCCAATGGCGATTTCCATTTTGCTCTGTGAATTCATGGAGACCTAACCCTAACCCTAAGTGGAATTTTCCCCAATGACATTTCCCCACGTATTTTGCCAGGAAATGTACATGAGGCCGGCTCAAAAGTCGTGCTCCTTCCCTACTTAACTGCCGGGCTCCAAATCCAACGGTGAAGTCCATTTTGCGCTGCGAATTCATGGAGAGCTAACCCTAACCCTAAGTGGAATTTTCCCCCATGGCATTTCCATGGCATTAACCATACTGCCGGGCTCCGAATCCAATGGCGATGTCCATCTTGCTCTGCGAATTCATGGAGACCTAACCCTAAGTGGAATTTCCCCATTTACATTTCCCCATGTATTTTGCCAGGAAAGGTATATAAGGCCGGTTCAAAAGACGTGCTCCCTCCTAACGTACTGATGGACTTCGAATCCATTGGCAATGTCCGTTTTGCTTTGCAAATTCATGGAGAGCTAACCCTAACCCTAAGTGGAACTTTCCACAGTGGTATTTCTCCTTTTATTTTGCCAGGAAAGGTTGATAAGGCCAGCTCAAATGCGTGCTCCCTCCTAACCATACCGATGGGCTCTGAATCCAACGGCGATGTCCATTTTGCTCTGCGAATTCAAGGAGAGGTAACACTAACCCTAAGTGGAATTTTCCCCCATGGCATTTCCATGGCATTAACCATGTTGCCGGGCTCCGAATCCAATGGCGATTTCCATTTTGCTCTGTGAATTCATGGAGACCTAACCCTAACCCTAAGTGGAATTTTCCCCAATGACATTTCCCCACGTATTTTGCCAGGAAATGTACATGAGGCCGGCTCAAAAGTCGTGCTCCTTCCCTACTTATCTGCCGGGCTCCAAATCCAACGGTGAAGTCCATTTTGCGCTGCGAATTCATGGAGAGCTAACCCTAACCCTAAGTGGAATTTTCCCCCATGGCATTTCCATGGCATTAACCATACTGCCGGGCTCCGAATCCAATGGCGATGTCCATCTTGCTCTGCTAATTCATGGAGACCTAACCCTAAGTGGAATTTCCCCATTGGCATTTCCCCATTCATTTTGCCAGGAAATGACCATAAGGCCGGCTCAAAAGGCGTGCTCCCTCCTAACCATACCGATGGGCTCCGAATCCAATGGCGATCTCTGTTTTGCTCTGCGAATTCATGGAGAGCTAACCCTAACCCTAATTGGAATTTTCACAAGTGGTATTTCCCCATGTATTTTGCCAGGAAATGTACATAAGGCCGGCTCAAAAGGCTCGCTCCCACCTAACCATCCTGATGGACTCCAAATCCAATGGCGATCTCTGTTTTGCTCTGCGAATTCATGGAGAGCTAACCCTAACCCTAAGTGGAATTTTCACAAGTAGTATTTCCCCATGTATTTTGCCAGGAAATGTACATAAGGCCGGCTCAAAAGGCGTGCTCCCTCCTAACCATACCAATGGGCTCCAAATCAAATTGTATTGTGTATTTTCCTCTGCGAATTCATGTACATAAGGCCATCTCAAAAGGCTTGCTCCCTCGTAACTATTCCAATGGTCTCCGAATCCAATGGTGATTTCCATTTTGCTCTGTGAATTCATGGAGAACTAACCCTAACCCTAAGTGGAATTTCCCCTTTGACATTTCCCCATGTATTTTGCCAGGAAATGTACATCAGGCCATTTCAAAAGGCTTTCTACCTCCTCACCATTCCGATGGGCTCCAAATCAAATGGCAATGTCTGTTTTCCTCTGCGAATTCATGTACATAAGGTCGGCTCAGAGGTCGTGCTGCCTCCTAACTGTACTGCCGGGCTCCTAATCCAACGGCGATGTCCATTTTGCTCTGAGAATTCATGGAGAGCTAACCCTAACCCTAAGTGGAATTTTCACAAGTGGTATTTTCCCATGTATTTTGCTAGGAAATGTACATAAGGCTGTCTCAAAAGGCGTGCTCCCTCCTAACCATACTGCCGTGCTCCGAATCCAATGGCGATGTCCATCTTGCTCTGTGAGTTAATGGAGAGCTAACCCTAACCCTAAGTGGAATTTTCCCCAGTGGTTTTGTCCCATGTATTTTGAGTCGAACAAATAAAGGTGGAATATAACTTTATTAATAAATAAATAAATAAATAATAAAAGCAAAACAAAGTTCTATGTTGCTTTGCTTTGGAGGGGAAAAGGCTTTTCTAAACATGAACAGCACATAGGCAAAAATGTTTTCTCACAACTGGAATTGCTGGGTGATACAGGGCACTTCACCGAGAAGAATTATATTTCTCCAGGCATCAAGAATCTGAGCTTTGTTTTTAGACATTGAATAGAAGAAATATGTGGCCGGATCAGAGGTGGGCTCCGGCTTGTGCTACTGCCAGTTTGCTCAGGAATGTGCTTTGGGCGCATGTAGTTACCGCACATGTGCAGTAGTAAAAAATGCTTCTGTGCATGTGCAGAAGCAAAAACAAGATTATAGTGCCTATTGCACTGCCAATAGAACCAGCTCAGGGGCGTGTTAGGGCAAGTTAATACCTACTCAGCCGAACTGGTCCGAACTGGTAGGTATCCACCTCTGGTCTGGATGACACAAAGCCAAACTGTCTTGCAGAGAACAAAGATTTAGAGAGCAGTCCCCGTACAGCACAGTAGCAAATTTCAATGGAGAAAGGGGAACAACCCAAGACTTGACCAGAATTGGAATAACTTTTAACATGTATTTTTGTGTGACACTGCTGTGATGATCCTGACCTTCAATAAATGGCAACTTCTATGGGTTCTGCCCCCTGATATTTATGCCATAATATTAGTTAAATAAAAAAGTTATTATGATTCTTCATTTGTTATAAGACTTATATTTAGGGTCTTCCCCTGCTCCTTGGAGCAATTTGTTTTTAAAGAAAACTTGTCAGGTACACAATGATGATCTTATGCCAGATGCACAGATTGATGAGCTTTACTAAAGAACTAGCATCAAAGGTCAGGTTACATTGCATTTATTGAAATAGATACTAAAACAGATGGCATGAACATTTATGATACCTCCAGGATTAACATGTCTACTATATAAAATAAAAGCACTGTATGCCAAGTCTCTTCCTTCAATTGAAAGATATCTAACTTTTGTCTTCAAATGAAATATTTATACATGCAGTAATGCTTGGGTTGATGGCTTATAGCTTGGTGGCACTTGTTTCTAACAAAGTACATGCTCCCATTTGGGGGAATGTGTGACAAAGAGGACACATACATCCTTGGTGTCCCCCACGATAATAGGTGCTTGTGGTGAAAAATCTCACAAGGTTGCAAACCCTCACGTCTTTTCTTTTGCTGATGCCAGAGCAATTTGCCAAATGGAAAGGAAACTTTTCAGACTGCATGGGATCAGTCAGCTACTAATGCCTCCACTTTTCCATGTCATTAAGGAAAGACACAAATGGCTGATGACAAAGAGAAAAAGGAAGCTCCCTCATTACAAAGAACAGTGAAAAGGGTTATCTATCTTTTACCTGTTGGTATGGGAAATCATAAATCCATGCAAAATATCAATATTTGATTCACTGCATGATATATTTTAAATTGAGTGGATTAAATCGGCTTTGTGATTATATGATCACAAATAAGAGTGATCACATGGGTTGATGGTGGTGATGAGGAATCTGTAGCAAACCTAAATCCCCTTCCAATGCTCTCAAAGGGCTTTGGTCTAAACACATTTCCACTCACGATCAGATAAACTGGACGGTTGATTTCTCTGAATTTCTTCAGACAGCTAGCCATTCTCTAATCATTTGTCAAGGATAGGTTCTCCCTTAGATGGGATAGTAGAACCATTACTGTCAAAGGCCAGGGAGACCTGTGGGAAACTAGGAAGCCTGCAGACCTCTCAATAGAAAGTTTGTAGAAGGAAAGACAAATTGTATTCATACCTTTCTTCCAGAGGTGGGCTGTACTTATGTTCACAATGGGTTCGCTGGTTGTAAGTGTGCTTGCAGATGTCTCTTTGGGACTGAAATGGAGGTTCAAACATGTACTCCAGTGAGTACACCAGGGGCGGCGTGGAACTCAGCTGGGCAACGTGGGCTAGGGGAATGAAGCAGAAAATTACCGTATTTTTCAGAGTATAAGACGCACCAAGATTTTGAAGAGGCAAATTAAAAAAAAAGTTTTTGCACTCTGCAGACTTCCCAAAAATGGCCCATTTTTCACGAAAACAGGCCCATTTTTTCAAAAAAAGGACATGAATAGCCTTTAGGAGGCTTGTAGAGTGCTCCTGGCAGGTGGCCCCCCCATGAGCAAAAAATGGCCCATTTTTCATCAGAAAAGGACATGCATAGCCTTTAGGAAACTTATAGAGTGCTCCTGAGGGTTAGGGGGGCAAAACTGAGCAAAAAACAGCCTGTTTTTTGCTCATTTCTGCCCTCCCCAGCCCCTAGGAGTACTCTGGAAGCCCCCTAAAGGCTATGCCTGGCCATTTTGGTGAAGGGGACGGGGTTTCGGGAGGCAAAAAATGCTGTACTCAGTGTATAAGACGCATTCAGATTTTCAGCCTCTTTTTTGAGAGGAAAAAGGTGCATTTTATACTCTGAAAAATACGGTAGTTATATATGGAAAGCATAGCACAAGGGCGGGTGGGGCCAGCAATCACAGCTAAGGGTTCCCCCCCGAACTCGTGTGACCATGCAGCATCCCAGCACTGCTTTCTCCTGGCCTCTATTGAAGTAAACGAGTGCCCATCATATTCCCCCCTTGACAATTTTGCTTAAAAGTTAAATCACAAAACTTTAAATAATTTTTTTGGTCATCAACTTGAATGAGAACTAATGGGAAGAATGCAGGCTTTTTCAAGATTTTGGATCCCAGCAGTAGTTGTGCTTATTTGGTAAAGTTCCTGCTTCTATTCTAAACTTATATCTAAAACTGGAATCTTTGAAAGATAAATCAAATCTTTCCAGTTTAAATGCTAGGGCTTTGTTTGTTATAACTCGAAGGCTTACAAATATTAATCTATTACATAAATATAAAATAGGAATGTTCCCTCTGATACTCAAATACCTTTCTTACATGAAAGGAAATCTCATTATAAATATTTTTTCCCGGAATGTAGAAAATGTGCAAAAACAATACAAATGTTCTGAAATATTGCCAATTTTGGGGCAGTGGTTGGCTTTATTTTTAATTATGTGGAGTAACTGCCAAAAAGCTTTACATGTGTTTAAAAACTTGGTGGTGGATTCCAAAAGGCATTGTAAAGGAAATGTTCACTTGGCAAGAGTATGAGAGAAGGACAACAGAATGTGTCACATGTTTTTATTAGAAATATTCATTTAATGCAGTAAACAGTATTCCAAAGCATTTTATTACTTTTTAAACTGGATTGAAAGTACACTCCATACAATTATTCCTTTTGGGATATGCCAGTGTCTTGTTACAGAGCTGACACAGAAAGCCAGTCTACTGAAAATGGAGCATCTGTTTTTATTTATTTATTATTAAATTTATTTGCCACCCATCTTGTCATGTGGCTATTCCAGGGGTGGGCTTCAAAAATTTTAGCAAGGGGTTCTCTGCCCAGTTGTTGGGTGGGAGTGGCCATGGTGGCCTAGTCGACCTCCTGCACCATGGCAGGGGGGGCATTTTTGCCCTCCCTGGGTTTTTGAGGCTTTCCTCAACCCTCCAGGAGGGCGAAAAGAGCCTCCCCAGGTTCCGGAGACCCTCTGGAGGCCTGAAACGGGCCCATTTCTGATCTTCCTGAACTTCTGGTAGGCCTGTTTTTCACCCTCCCTGAGCCTCCGTGCGTGCCCTGCACTTATCTGCATCCAAAACAGGTTGCATGGGGACTCCTGGGAGGGGTGGGTGGGCAGGGACAGCCAGGACTAGGATTTGGGGGTTCTCCAAACTGCACATAATCTTAACTAGAGGTTCTTCCCAACCCTTGTGAACCCCCAGCAGCCCACCCCTGGCTACTCTGAGTGCTTATAACAGTAGAAGATAAAATTATAAAAATGTAAGCATAACAGTAGTAAAACACTAAAACAATAAAAATAAATAATGAAAATACAGCAATATGAGTTAAAAGATGACCGGGGAAGGAGCAGGGTGCACAGGGGAGCAGGTTATGCCCCAGTCTTCATTTAGAACAGTTTTCCTCAATTTGACTTTCTCAGGGAATTATCTTTCTCAGGGTTCTGAAGGAACTAGCAGACGAGATCTCAGAACCACTGAATTATATCTTTCAGAGATCCTGGAACACCGGGGAACTACCAGAGGACTGGAAAAGAGCTGATGTGGTTCCCATCTTCAAAAAAAGGAAAAAGTTAGATCCAGGAAACTACAGACCTATCAGCCTGACCTCAATACCAGGAAAGATTCTGGAAAAAATAATCAAGCAACGAATTTGCGAACACCTAGAAGCAAACAAAGTAATAGCCAAAAGCCAACATGGATTTGTCAAAAACAGATCATGCCAGACTAATCTTATTGCATTCTTTGATAATGTGACAAAATTAGTGGACCAGAGGAATGATTTGGATGAGGGAATAAATGGGGAACTCATCAAATTTGCAGATGACACCAAGCTGGCAGGAATAGCCAACACTCCTGAAGATAGGCTTAAGATACAGAAGGATCTTGACAAACTTGAACGTTGTGCACTATCTAATAAAATGAAATTCAATGGTGAAAAGAGTAAGGTTCTACATTTAGGCAACAAAAATGGAATGCACAGGTACAGTATAGGTGATACCTTGCTCAGTAGTAGTAACTGTGAAAGGGATCTTGGAGTCCTAGTGGACAACCATTTAAATATGAGCCAGCAGTGTGCAGCAGCTGCCAAAAAAGCCAACGCAGTCCTAGGCTGCATCAACAGAGGGATAGAATCAAGATCACATGAAGTGTTAATACCACTTTATAATGCCTTGGTAAGGCCACACTTGGAATACTGCATTCAGTTCTTGTCGCCACGATGTAAAAAAGATGTGGAGACTCTAGAAAGAGTGCAGAGAAGAGCAACAAAGATGATTAGGGGACTGGAGACTAAAACATATGAAGAACGGTTGCAGGAACTGGGTATGTTTAGCTTAAGAGAAAGAAGGACTAGGGGAGACATGATAGCAGTGTTCCAATATCTCAGAGGTTGCCACAAAGAAGAGGGAGTCAAACTATTCTCCAAGGCACCTGAGGGTAGAACAAGAAGCAATGGGTGGAAACTAATCAAGGAGAGAAGCAACTTAGAACTGAGGGGAAATTTCCTGACAGTTAGAACAATTAATCAGTGGAACAGCTTGCCTCCAGAAGTTGTGAATGCCCCAACACTGGAAGTCTTTAAGAAGATGTTGGATAGCCATTTGTCTGAAATGGTATAGGGTTTCCTGCCTAGGCAGGGGGTTGGACTAGAAGACCTCCAAGGTCCCTTCCAACTCTACTATTGTATTGTATTGTATTGTATCTGCTTGGTATGATGAGAGAATTAAGCAGCTTTAATGACTCTGCGATTGATGCCGGTTAGATCAAATGGGTAACAGCAACTATCAGTGCCACTAGAGCAGGGATGTCAAAATCAATTTCATTGAGGGCTGCATCAGGGTTGCATTGGACCTCAGGGGGTCAGGGTAGGCGTGGCCAGGGTAGACATGGCCAACTCAATGTCACTTGTGTTGGGGCCACCTATGGTGGCAAAGTGCTAAGGCAGGACTTCCTTCAGACACACCCTCAGTCTCCTTATAATCTCCTTCCTTCCTTCCTTCCTTCCTTCCTTCCTTCCTTCCTTCCTTCCTTCCTTCCTTCCTTCCCTCCTTCCTTCCTTCCTTCCTTCTTTCCTTCCTTCCTTCCTTCCTTTTCTTTTTCCTTTCCTCTTCATTCTCCTTTCTTCTTCCTTCCCTTTTTCCCTTATTTTTCCTTCCTTGCTCTCGTCCCATCTTCCCATCTTTATCTTTGTCTTTCCTCTTTCCCTTTCACCTTTCCTAGCCCTTCTTGCATGCTCAGATGCAAAAGGGGAAACATTTCTCCTTTTGTTTTGTTTTTGTTTTCTTTTGCTAGCCCTCTGCCAGTGAAAATGGAGCCCAGGAACCGTCCCCCCCCCAAGCTCCATTTTCTCTAGCAGAGGCACAGCAGCCAGTCCTTTGCTTTTTTCAGAGTGGCCCTGCAAGCCAGATCTAAGCACCCTGTTGACTGAATTTGGCCCGCGGGCCTTGTGCTTGACATCCCTGCACTAGACAGACCAAACCAGAAATCGATTCCACAGAAAGTCTAAAACTAGCTTTACTAAATGTAGCTATAACAACAGAACCTTGCAAGTCCTATATTTCCTCCCTTTCTTGTACTCATGTGAATTAGGGAAATGTCTGCCCAAGCCTCTCCTACATATTTTCTACTTCTGATAGACATAAAATATATTTTCCCTGCTCTCTAAAGTAACAGCAGTCAGGGAGGATAGAATTCTGCAGGTGTGCAAGAAGGCAAACTACCTAGGAGAAAGAACTTAAAATCAAACTGGAACAAAGTAATCGTATCTTTGCTGTTGTCAACAAAGCTGTACAGAAGTATCTGAAATATTTAAGTGAGAATGGAAAGTGAGAATGATGAGGTTTCCCAAATATAACAGATTTGGAAAGGATCTTGGAGGTCTTTTAGTCCAGCCTCCTGCTCAAGCAGGAGACCCTATATCGTTTCATATAAATGGCTGTCCAATCTCTTCTTAAAAACTTCCAGTGATGGATCACTCACAATTTCGGAAGGTAAACCGCTCCCCCGATTACTTGTTCTAACTGTCAGGAAATTTCTCCTTCAATCTAGGTTGGTTCTCTCACTGAATACTTTTAGGAATAGGTGACGTTTGGTGGATTGGAATGGGCTACTTTAATCAGGGCCTGAGATCATATGAAAGGATAAAAGGATAGATGAGAGTCAGATTTTACTAAAGATTGGTTAAACTCCAGCAAATTGTGGTGTCATTTCTAGCATAATAAGTGGATATCCAGTAAGTAGACTAGGCTGATACCCAGCATCCCTTCCTAAAGCTATATTGGTGGAAAGTTCTAAACTAGGGAAATTTCAGGAAGAACTTAATGCTATATTTACAAAGAACATAGTACAATTTGGGACACAAAAGTTGGATGAATAAAAGAAGCTAGAATCACTGGAATATTCTATTATATTAATTGTATTACAGTATGGTTATTGTATTATTGTGTGGTTTGGAGATATTTAATGATTTGGACAGGAAGGCTGTGCAAAGAGTGGTGAGGACAACAGAAAAGATTATTGGAAGTTCACTTCCTTCTATCCAGGATATAGCATATAAGCAATGCCTGACCAGAGATCATAGTATCGCCTGGGATGTTACACATCCTCTCCATGGTCAGTTTTCTTTGTTACCTTCTGGGAAGAGGTTTTGTGGTATCCAAAGCAGAACAATTAGATTCAACAACCTTGAAACTCTCAAGACTCTTTTTTTTCTGCTATGTATTCTAAATGGTCTATCATTAATGTGTGTGTGTGTGTGTGTGTGTGTGTGTGTGTGTTCTTTGAGTGCAGTCATTAGAATTTCTTTTTTTAATATGCGCAAGAGTGTTCACAGAAAAAAGTGACAATAAAGTTGTCTTCTCTTCTTTTCTTTTCTCTTCTCTTCTCTTCTCTTCTCTTCTCTTCTCTTCTCTTCTTTTCTTTTCTCTTCTCTTCTCTTCTCTTCTACCTTCTCTTCTCTCCTCTTCTCTTCTTATCTTATATCATATTGATCGAATACATAAAATAATCATGAGACAAATTAATTCAGTTTTGTGAAGACATTTTGTTACTGCTAATATGGGCTTCAAACTAAAGAAGGACAGACTGTACATTTGTGCACCATCTGACATATAACAGAATCAAATAGGAAACAGAAGATGGAAATGCATAATTCAGGCAAGCATCCCCAAAATTTCAGAGAAAAAAGAGCTCAAGTGGTATACAGGGAAAGAGAGAGGATGAAAGCCTAGGGCAAGAAGATAGATATCTAATTATTGAATGCAGATGCGGAGAATCTCCGCATCCAGCCACAAGGATACAAAATATATATCAATCAAATAATAATAATAATAATAATAATAATAATAATAATAATAATAATAATAATATAAAATATTTACTATCTGAATAATAAATCTAAGAAACTGATAATAAAATGAGATATGATTTTTTTAAAGATTGGGCAAATTAAAATTTATAGCTGGTAGCACTTCTCAATAATAATTATGGAAGAATATTAATAAAGGCAAAGGAAAGATGAAAGTCTATACTGGAACATAAATGAGATAACAGAATATTGTACATATTTGTATAGGAAGTATAGATTCAGAAATTGATTATAATAGAAATAATACCAACTAGTAAATGGAAAAGCTACATGCATAGTGAACTGTTTAAAGCTGTAGGTAAAGTGATAATAGTCCTGTATCAATATATGTAGAACAAGTATGTGTGGCTTTGAGAGTGGCAAACGTTGGCAGAAGAAATAGCTAAGATGAATAATAAGTATAGATCTGTGATGGGCCCGACCCTCTGGAATGACCTCCCCCCCGACATTAGAATAATGACCGATCTCCGCTCCTTCCGTAACAAACTAAAGACCCACCTGTTTAATTTAGCTGGCCTGGCCTAACTGTAGCTTTTGTGTCCCTCTAGCCTGTATTTTAAATGTTTAGGGATAGATTTTATAGGTTGTTTTAATTTTTAACTATACTGTACAGCCTATCATATAATTTGTTTTAATGGGTATTTATAATTATTTAAGTTTGTATATTGTTTTATTGTGGTCTGTACACCGCCCCGAGTCCCTTTGGGGAGAGGGGGCGGTCTATAAATTAAATTAAATTAAATTAAATTAAATTAGATAATAATAGAGAGTGAGCAAGAGAACTTACAACTTACTAACTTCAGCAAGTTCTTTGTGTATATCATGCCAAAATGTGGACAATATTAAGTTTAATGAACACCTGATTATTCTTCTAAGCAACCTTTATAATGAACAAGAAGCTACTCTAAGAATTGAGTTTGGAGAAACAGAGTAGCTCAGCATAGGGGAGGGAATGAATATATTATTTGAATGACAGAACTGGAAGAGATGATAATTTGAATCAATATTGAAGGATAAAACATTAAAAACCTGAGATATATGGTTAAGACAAGTTTCCTAGCTGAAAGTAAAGATGATTTAAAACATTTAATTACAGATGTAAACATAGAAAGTGAAAAAAAAATCAAGGTCAATGTTTAATGTTGACAAGAGATAGTGAATGGCAAAAAATTAAAGGTGGTTGAAAACTGCACTCAAGAAATAAAGGTAAATTAATTCTAAGGTGGAAGACTTATGACTAAATGTAGGGAGAAGAAGAGGGCATTTCAATGCAATGTAGAATATTTTTCAGCAGTAGCATGCAGCTTTGAAAACTGAACGTTGAGAAAGAGAGAAACAATGCACTGAATCATGAATTTGGAGAAGTTTACTAAGAGCACCGTGTATTGCAAGAAGAACTATCAATCGCTTCTGGACCCAATTTAGATCACTACACCCTTTAGGATCAACAAGCAGCTTTGAGAATATGATGTAAGCATATTGAAAAGAAAAAAAAGTTTATATCTGGCAAGTTTAAGAAAAATAGAAGAAGGGAAACATAATTATTAAAATGGGAAAATAAAAAAGTTGTAGATTGTCACAGGAAATAGGCTGAGGCAGTGGATGTTTGCCATTTAGCCAGGGTATATTACTACTACTACTACTACTACTACTACTACTACTACTACTAATTTAGTACTACTACTAATTTGCCAATCTGGTGTCCTTGAACTACTTTATATTGAATTACTTTAACCTCCACAAGTATAGCCAGTGATACGCTCAATCATGGAAGTTTTACTCCAACAAGCCTAGAAGGTACTAGGTTGGGGGTGCTGTTTTGGAGTTACAACTGTAGAGGTGGAAGAGCTCATGCTATTTTTAGAATGATGTAACCTACATTTTTACCATTTACATAGTTGCAGAGTGCCTTCTGTTTCAGTACTGTTTACCGTACTTTCACAGAGTTATGAAATAGGACATCATTTTTACATTTAGAAAAAGAATAAACTTGGCCCACATACTATAATAGGGTAGGCACACTTCAGGTTCCTTCCTAGAAACAGGGTAATCTGATAGGAACTAGAAGTTTTGCCATTTCTGATGTAACACATCCCTTTTGGAATAAGCCCCACCCTTTCCAGCATACAGCTGGCCCAGATCCTTGCAGCTTTTACCAAGGCATCAAAAAGTTAGATTTTTCTCCCAGAGATTGGGCTAGGATGATAAAAGATTCTACCTAGTGTGGTATAGTGGATATTGAAGTTTCCTGTTCTATTAATTGATCCTGCTATAATTTAATTGTACTTGATTTATGTCTTATATTGATGTATGCCTCCCAGAATTGCATTTATGTGAATTGCATGACTATATAACTTTATGAATAAATCAATAACCAGAGTTAAAGACTACAGTGGTAAGTGGGCTTGGGTTCATCTTTTACAGCTTTCTAGTTGTCAGTCTCCTTTCACCTACAAACTGAGGTGGACAACCACAGAATCGGGCAATTTGAGGGCAAGTGGTATATGACTAGTGCCAAAGCAGATTAATTGTAGAGGCTCTGGCAGCTGAGATATCAATCTCTTTTATCTTCTGTCATAACATCTGCACAGTCTATCCCAGAGGAGCTCTTCAGGATGGTGAGTATCCTAATTAATCTAGGCTGTCTTGCCTTAAATGAATCATGTTCTGCTTGCTGTGATGAATTTGCTACTTACTTTGCAGATGCTTTTGTGTATGTGTGTGCACTTAGTTTTGAACCAATGGTATAACACAACTTAGACTTAGGGCTTAGTGTTTTTTCCTATTTTAGCTAGTCTTCGTTAGAGATCTCCACTAATGTAGAAGGACAAATAAGAATGATGCAAAAAAAAAAAAAAGATCAATTATTGATAAGTGACCTGAGGAAGTTGAAATCTTTCCTGGTTAGATTAGGAAGATATGACATCGGTTTTCTTCTTAATAAAAATATTTATCTATAGCAGTTCTATAGATTTTGAATGCATCTACGTAGAAAGTCAACAGAGCTGTGTTCAGTTGTTTCTCAATTTGTTTATAACATCTCTGATAGCAGAGAAACAGGGCAGAATCTTAGCAGTATGTCAATGGGATTTCCCCCCTCTGACTTGCCTTTTCTTTCTTAATTATTTGTTGTGTAAGGTCAGAAGACACATTCAAGTACACAGATTAGGGAGGAATTGAAGGCTGAGGAAAGAATATTTGCTAATCATACTATTCAGAGCAGAAATAACAAATTGATATAACTCCAGATGTTATGGGATTACAATACAATACAATACAATACAATACAATACAATACAATACAATACAATACAATAGCAGAGTTGGAAGGAACCTTGGAGGTCTTCTAGTCCAACCCCCTGCCTAGGCAGGAAACCCTATATCGTTTCAGACAAATGGCTATCCAACATCTTCTTAAAGACTTCCAGTGTTGGGGCATTCACAACTTCTGGAGGCAAGCTGTACCACTGATTAATTGTTCTATCAGGAAATTTCTCCTCAGTTCTAAGTTGCTTCTCTCCTTGATTAGTTTCCACCCATTGCTTCTTGTTCTACCCTCCTGTGCCTTGGAGAATAGTTTGACTCCCTCTTCTTTGTGGCAACCCCTGAGATATTAGAACAATGCTATCGTGTCTCCCCTAGTCCTTCTTTTCATTAAACTAGACATACCCAGTTCCTGCAACCGTTCTTCATATGTTTTAGTCTCCAGTCCCCTAATCATCTTTGTTGCCCTTCTCTGCACTCTTTCTAGAGTCTCCACATCATGGCGACCAAAACTGAATGCAGTATTCCAAGTGTGGCCTTAGCAATGCATTATAAAGTGGTATTAACACTTCACGTGATCTTGATTCTATCACTCTGTTTATGTAGCCTAGAACTGTGTTGGCTTTTTTGGCAGTTGCTGCACACTGCTGGCTCATATTTAAATGGTTGTCCACTAGGACTCCAATATCTCTCTCACAGTTACTACTATTGAGCAAGGTATCACCTATACTATACCTGTGCATTTTGTTTTTCTTGCCTAAATGTTTTCTCTTTTCACTATTGAATTTAGTTTTATTAGATAGTGCCCAATGTTCAAGTTTGTCAAGATCCTTCTGTATCTTAAGCCTGTCTTCTGGAGTGTTGGCTATTCCTGCCAGCTTGGTGTCATCTGCAAATTTGATGAGTTCTCCATTTATTCCCTCATCCAAATCATTGATGAAGATGTTGAAGAGTACTGGGCCTAAAACAGAGCCTTGGGGTACTCCACTGCATACTTCCCTCCATGCAGATGCAGTTCCATTCAGAACTACACGCTGAGTGCGGTTGGTCAGCCAGTTACGAATCCATCTGGTGGTGATGCTGTCTAACCCACATTCTTCTACTTTATCTAGGTTATAGTCTACCTTATCAAAAGCCTTACTGAAGTCCAAGCAAATTATATTTACGGCATTCCTCTGGTCCACTAATTTTGTCACTTTGTCAAAGAATGCAATAAGATTCTGCATGATCTGTTTTTGACAAACCCATGTTGGCTTTTGGCTATTACTTCGTTTACTTCTAGGTGTCATTGCTTGATTATCTTTTCCAGAATCTTTCCTGATATTGAGGTCAGGCTGATAAGTCTGTAGTTTCCTGGATCTGTTTTTTTCCCCTTTTTTGAAGATGGGAACCACATCAGCTCTTTTTCAGTCCTCTGCCAGTTCCCTGGTGCTCCAGGATCTCTGAAAGATATAGTTCAGTGGTTCTGAGATCTTGTCTCAGAATTCCATCCTTGTGGGAGTGATGGAAATTGGAATACAACAGCTTCTAGAAGATAACTATAAATGTGTACTGAGAGAGGGAGGGAGGGAGGGAGAGAGAGAGAGAGAGAGAGAGAGAGAGAGAGAGAGAGAGAGAGAGAGAGAGAGAGAGGGGGCTGGGGGAAGGACTATTATTATTATTATTATTATTATTATTATTATTATTATTGTTATTGTTATTGTTATTGTTATTGTTATTGTTATTATTTACTTTATTCATTAAACATGAAACTCAGCCAAGTGAACATTCAAAAATGCATCACAAATACCATTGAATGGTGCTAATGGTTGATACGGTTTGCTGCCAGCGTCCTAGGTATCAACCAAGTACCTTCTTAAAATATAAGATGTTCTGAGTAGCGCAGTTTTTTGCAGTTCCGCTGGTGTTATTGCAGGAAGCTGTAATTTGTTGATGTATCTTGTAAAATTCTTGGACATGGTGCCAAGTGCCCCGATGACAATGGGTTACATGCTTCATCCATAGCCGTATAGGTTCGATGGTCAGGTCGTGATATTTCATTATTTTTTCTAGATGACGATGATGATGATGATGATGATGATGATGATGATGATGATGATTACAAAACTCCAGGATCTATAGCTCTACACCAGAATCATCTAACTAAGGTTTTGTACTTCTCTTTTCTTAAGTTCAGCGTCCTTTCTAATATTTGAATTGGAGGAGGCACAGAACATCCAGCATTTTATACCAAAAGTTAAGCATTGTATAGGTGTCTTATTGCTGAAAACTTTCCAGTTCATGAGGCGTTTCTTGAAAAAATATTCAAATGCTAGCCAGAAGATAACATTATTTGTTGTTTTGGTGCCTTCTAGTCAGTGCCGACTCCTGTGACTGCCTGGACTGGTTCCCGCAGTTTTCAAAAGTAAGATTCAAAAGTAGTTTGCTATTGCTTGTTTCCTAGAATTGAGAAAGAGTGACTGGCCTAAAGTCACCCAGTTGGTTTTGGGCCTAAGGCAGGACTAGAACTCATTCTCCCAGTTTCTAGTCTAATGTCTTCATTACTATATCAAACTGGCTTTTCAATTTAAGATAATCTGAACTTAATACATAGTCTTCCATTCATTGCTGAGGGCTCATACATCCAATCATTCCTTTGGGGGACTGTCAGATTCTTTATTGACCCTCAGATAAAAGCAACACTTTTATTAATAAAAACTTCAGCTATACACTTTATATTCCTTGATATGCTACAGGTTTTTTTTAAAAAAAAGAAATATCTGCCCCCAAGTGGAAACCTCTATCATTTCACTAAGATTTAGAGACAATTTCAGTAATTATCTTTATAATAAACATACCATTACATGTTCATTTATCAAACAGTACCAGAGAAGCAATGATGCAAGAAAATGTGTGCTGTATTCATTGTGTTCTACTTTACTTATTTTTGTTCAAGTTGCATTTATATAAATTGAATAATTAATTTTGCTTTCTCTCTTGTCTTTTGCCATTGTATGGAGCGCTCTCTGGATAGCCAAAAGGCTCATTCGTCTATGGATAGTCCTTGTTATAAAATGGCTGAAACATCCTTCAAAGATAATCATAGACATGCGGGATGTTTACACTCATTTCAAGCAATAGCGCCATTCAACAAAGGATCATCATGTTAAAGGAGCAAATTCAATCTTTTGAAACTCTCACTGAAGGAAGCTCTTCAAAATACTTCACTTTTAAAGCATTTCAGTGATGAACACAAGTAAGCTACCTAATGAAAGAGAAGAAGCGGTATAGGCAACTGGCTCACTAGCTTAAATAACTTGAGTTTAATTCAACAGTGAAATTCAATTTTTTTTACTACTGGTTTTGTGGGTGTGGCTTGGTGGTGGGGCCTGTGACTGAGTGGGTGTGGCCACCTCAATGTCACTCATGGCCATGCCCACTCAGTCACATGCCACCACCACCACCACCAAGCCATGCCCACAGAACCCGGTAGAAAAAATGACCGTATTCACAGCTGCTGCTCCCTTTATGGGGTGTATGTGTTTCTGTATCGTGAATTTTTAATTTTATAAGCCGCCTAGAGTTCAGCATGTGTGAGTTGGATACCCATATAAATTTCATAAACAAATTCCTATGATTCCTTTTCTTCCTCTTCCTCCTGCTCTACCACCCTTGTGTACCCTGATATCACCCTGATTTGTGATATTGACTTGAATGAAAAAGCGTCGCCTATGTGATGGTTTTAATTACTGAAATACTGCATTATTTTGACCCTTTTGTCTATAAATGGGACCATGAGCATGTGTTCCATTGCTTCCTTTCAGAAAGGAAAGACTCTTTCTTTTCAAGGTAATCCTGATTTGGATACCATTTCCCATCTTTGGGCCTTGAGACCTACGGCTGAATTTTTACAAAGGAATACAAGATTAGAGCAGGATTCTCATCCTTAAAACCAAAACCAGAACTTTAAAAAAAAATCCCACACAGCTGAAAAGAAGAAAACAAGTTGTTTTCTTCCATGTGATGGAGGTATGAAATTTTCTTTGTGTTATTTTAGCAGGTTTTTCATGGATTGGAAGTCAAGGCAGATGCTTTATGTGACATCTCAAATTAAAACAGGATGAGTTATGTATAAGCTTCCAAAGTTCATCTCTTGTATTTTGATAGTCTTACAAATGACTACATTAACATCTAATTAGCTGATAAGGGTTTTAAGGTATGATCTGATTTATCCCAATTGCTGAGATGTATAACATATAATGTTTGTATCAGGCAATAAAAATTTTAAAATAATAAGTTGATGCCCTTCATATGCCCTTCAAATGAGGACAAATTCTGGTCAGATATTTTTAAAAACCCAGGTATGAGATGGAATGACATGACTTGGTGATTCAACATACAAATGTTTATAAAGGAAGCTAATTTTTAAACACCAGATTTGAATTTGCCCAATCAGTTATCAAATATTATAGTATTACAGAAATGCAAACAAAATAATTCATTGTCCAAGTCAGAAAGCCTTAGAAGTTTAAATGTGCTTTCAAAGACATGCATGAACACACACAGAGATTTCCTACAACATAGTTTGCTGTGAATTATTCATGGAAAACTCAGGGAAGATACTGTCTGAAGCATATTTCTTGCCAACTGCTTCTGTTCTTAAATGTTTTAAAATTTGAAGAGATCTTGCTTAAGAAATAGGATGGGAACTGCGGATGACTTTTAAAAGAAGACTTTTTCCATACTGAATTTTGTAAGACGTGTTATTGAAAACTGATCCTTATTAAATCTAAACTGGCCTTCAAAAAACTAGCTGAGCACTAAATGGGAATAAAGTATTTTCTAATAGAAGAGAATATATGTAGTTCAGGATTGAACTGTTGAGTCCTTGATGGTGTCTGAGTTTGGTTGTTTGCTTACAGACGTTTTATTATCAGACTAGGTAATATCTTCAGTAATTGAAGAGTTTATACCAGAGGGGGGATTCTGTTGGTTCGTCCCGGTTTGGGTGAACCCATAGCAGTGGTGGCAGGAGGCTCTGCCTACCCGCCCAGACGTCATCAAGAATAATCTGCACATGAGCAGAAGTGCCATATGTGAATGAAGTGCATGTGGTAAGAGGACGTAAGAGGATTTCATGCCTGGTTTATATACAGTAGTTTGCCCTGCTAGTGTTGTTGGGTGTTTTGCTTTCTCCATGATAGTTTCTTGATTAAGCTATTGTTTACTGCTTGACTGTTTGTCTGAGCTGTAGTTCCTTGATTAGAGTATCAATTTTTTATTGTGGTCAAAGACCAGTGTAAGGAGGGTAGGTTACCATCAGTTAAAACCTTAAATTGATTGTCTGGTGTTAATCCCTGGATATCTGGTTGTTGACTGACTTTCATGAGTTCTGGGTCTAGGGAAGAAAATTGTGAGGTGATATCAAATGAAACTATACTCATCTTCATTATTAGATTTTTGATTTTTTTTTTGAAGGCACTCTGGAGAGTTGATGAAATATTTTCCCCCATGAGATGTCCAAGTTTTTTTGTAAGTTCTTTAGCTATGAGTCCATGGCAATGATGCAATTGGATGAATTGGATGAAGAGGTATATTGGGTTTGTGTATTTTTGGGCATCCATAGAAGCCCAAGAAGATGAGTAACTGCTTTTGATATTGTTCTTCTTTTGTGATTTACCTTTCTTAGTTTGGTCATTAAAGTTTGATCAGGTCATCTAGTTTCTGTATTGGGTTGGTGTTTATTTGGGACATAGATTTCTTTGTCTTCCTGTAATTATTTGGCTTTTTATATGAATTGTGATCTGTCCATTATAGCTGTGGTTTGGCCTTTGTCTACTGGAAGGATGATGATGGCTTGATCTTTAGGTTTTTGAACATTGCTCTGTCCTCTGCTTTGAATTAGTTTTGATTCTATGTTCTCTGGTCTGTGATTTGCCTTGTGTTTTCTTGGATCTCTATGGCAAGTCCTGTGTTTTTAAGTACTGCTTGTAAGGCTACAAAGGATTTTAACTGTTTTAGTATTATCCATGTTATAGAAGAGGCCTTTCTGTAGAATTGAAGCTGCCCAGAGTTTGTTATAAGATGGATGGCTATATAAATGTTTTAATAAATTTATAAATAAATTGTATTCTGCAGTGGATAATGGATGACTGTACATGTTGATAACCCAATGAGATTCAGGTACTTCTTTGCTTCTGGGATTTAGCATAAACATTTCAGTTTGGAATTTTGTTTGTCTTTTTCCAGCTTGTCTTAACTATATAGTCTTGATGGTGGTTGTCAGCATTTTTGTGTACTCTGGGGTCATGGTACGTTCCCAGATGTTACTTGAGGTTATTCATGGCATGCTGGTATTCATTTAATCTGAGGTGGGTATCCATGATTTTTGGTCATATCATTTTTGCCCTACTTTGTTGAGGTGTTTTTGTAGTCTTTTAATGGTCATCCATTTTTAAAACCCAGATCTTGTGGCCCTATATAATTTGTATGCTCACTAATAGTCTAGCTCAGGGGTGTCCAAACTTGGCAACTTTAAGACTTGTGGATTTCAACTCCCAGAATTCCCCAGCCAGCAGCTGGCTGGGGAATTCTGGGAGTTGAAGTCCACAAGTCTTAAAGTTGCCAAGTTTGGACACCCCTGGTCTAGCTCATTATATTACAGTTGCTTTTTGTTATTTTTTCCACTCTTGAAATGATAGGAATTTCTTTTCCTTTGACTGTAAAACAAATGATTCCATAACTGATGGGTAATATTTGGTAAAAATTAATTGTATTTGTTGAGTGCTGAAACTAATGAAAAAGGAATCACACGTTTTTTTAATGAAAACAACTGCTATCTAATTTGCAATAGCTGATGAGAGCCTGGACATTACACGCAAACATATATTTTCAGATGAACTACCTGCTCCATGGAACGTCATCATTTCTTACAACTGAGCATGCTTTCTTTTGTTGTTAGCAATAAAACTTTAGACAGATCTTAACATAATTTGAATAAATTTTGATAGAGCTAATGTGGAGTCAAGAGAGCCAGCTTGGCATGGTGATTAAGGCATCAGGATAGAAACTGTGAGAATGTGAGTTCTAGTCCCACCTTAGGCACGAAGCCACAGGGGTGACCTTGGACCAGCCAGGCTCTTTCAGTCCTGAGAAGAAAGCGAGGGCAAAACACTTCTGAAAATCTTGCCAAGAGAACTGCAAGGACTCATCCAGGAAGTCACCAGGAGTATGGCCTGAAAGCATCAATAGAAAGGGGAGGGGGAGGTTGGGAATCAAATCATCAACTTCCCTTTGGACTATTCCTCATTTAGAGGAAAGATTGGGGGCTAAATCATTTGGATTGCTCAAGGTTAAGAAGCTGCCATTATTTTTTTTCCTCTGGAGTAAACATGGAGCTGTTTTTCACTGGCAAAAATACTTGATGGAAGTACTGTATGTAGGTCGTGTCATTTGCTGGTTATATCATCAGTCATATGTCCTCATTTGCCTCCTTGTCTTTCTCATGGAGGACTGTTTGTATCAATACAGTTCATTTTCATCCCATCAGATAATTAATTGTGAGTAATATTGCCAGGGGCTTCACCTCAAGTTGCTTTTTGTAACTGGGTAAAGTCTAAGTCTTTGTGGAAGGAAGAAAGGAAGGAAGGAAGGAAGGAAGGAAGGAAGGAAGGAAGGAAGGAAGGAAGGAAGGAAGGACTCTCATAAGCCAAAGCCTAATTATTAATTTGCTTTCTTTTATTATAAACAATAATTTGTTATAGTACAGTATTTTATCTTTGTTTTATCTTTGTTTTGTTTTTTGTTTTTTTCTGCTTTCTAGTGGAAGTTACTTAAAATGGGATAATGTACTATGACTTTTTTCTTATTTTAATGTTTTATTACTTCTGAAAAGCAAAACATGTTACACACTCTCTTTAGCAAATTAAAAATGATTGTTAAATCCGTCTTTCTGGAACTTAAAAATCACACTCAATTGGCACCCTCAGAACTTTATGAGAGACACAAATTCAGTGTGGAAAAAAAAGCAAGAATTATTTTTCACATGCAAAGAAGACGGCTCTTCAGAGTAACATCAGCCTTGCAGCTAAAAAAATATTTTATGTAAGCACCGCCTTTTCCCACCTAATATTTTGAAGGAATGAAGGGGATTACCAGAATATTTGTTTGTAAAGCAGGAATCTACATGTGTTTTCAGCAGAGTGGTTTTAATCATCAGACTGTCAACTATAATATTTCAACATATGTACTCCTTCAGTGGCAGGAGATTACAGGATTTTAAAGTCTGGGTGTGGGACAGTGTACGACTGAATATGTGAACATTTTAGGTGTGTGCCTCCTGTTATAACAGGCAAAATGTATGTTTACTTTGGCTGATTTAAAAAAAAAAGCCATCTTGGAATGTGCTTTGGGATTTGAGTATGGGAAGATAAACCGCAGAACCTGAAATTAATTTGCTGCTAACTCCAAAATATAGTAGTCATGAAGAAAAATGTAATATAAATACAGTATATGATTTAAATAAATTCATTTCATCTTGATTTACCTAAATGACTTAGCAATGGCAAATGACATTTTTATTAAAATAAGATGGCTTTGATTTGAAGATTGCATCACTATGCAAAAAAACCTCACCTGTGCAAAGTGGGGTTTTGCTCTAAGGAAGACATTTCAGTGATCAGGACACAAAGAACATGTGGTAATTAATGAGAAACTCGGAAAACATTAAGGTGGAGATAAGGTTTTACAGAGGGGTGGATGCAAATATAGGTGGGATGTTAAGGAATTGTGATTGCTTTGTGCTTTAAAGTCAACTGGGACTGATCTAAGCAACTGTTTATATCAAAATCTGTACATGCTTTGCTACTGATCATCACAGATGTGGCTTTTCTAATATGCCTGAATTCTTCCACTGTTACAAGATGAATATTTCATTGTCATATTGTATATCCTGCTATCCTGCTGGTCCTTTGCCTAGTGAGCTGCAGTGAGGTTTTGGCAAATAAGATTGTGCTGTCATAGTTAGTCATATTAATGCTTCTGGAATTTTTAAGAGTATATATACTGTGTTGAGCATATGGAAAAGGAAGAAACAAAGTGCACATATATTTTATTTCTATCTAGACCCCCCACCCTGACTTCTAGAATATAAAATGAGCTCATATGTAGATTTTGCCTTGTCACATTTGCAAGTTTTGGACTAATCTTGAATCCACATGCAATTATTCTTATGCAAATTTAGAGTTCAGTTCCTAGTTCCACAAAATGCATGCAAATGTATATTTTGCAAATTCAATAAAAAAACATTGGGCTACAATATTTATACAATATTAATAGCGGATCCAAATTACAGAGATCTCACCAGAAAATAAATGCAATATTTATTTTTGTGTGCTTTAAAATGTGAAATAACAGAAATGGATGAAATCAGCTTATAATTGCTACAGTAGAAACCTGGATTTTATTTCTTAGTAAGTAAGTGTTATAGAACTGCAAGCTTGTAAAATATGCTCTCTTAACTTGGAAACCATGTGTATCTTTCTGATGCAATAGAGATCAATTGCTCATTCTGATCTTTCCCATCCTTGTCCTTGCATCTTGTTTTCTCTTAATATACTTTATAGGGCATCATTTTCTTGGCCCTGCAACTCCTGTTAATTAATATCAATGTGATATTTGATGACAAAACATGTTTAACCCAAAGATGCTTTTTCAAGAGGCAACTAGACTTTCTTGTGTTTCTTTGAAGACATTTCACTTCTCATCCAAAAAGCTTCTTCAGCTCTGGCTGGATGATGGGCAATGGAAGGATTTATACTCCTTTCATACAGCTGGCTATTTGCATTCTTTTAGAGAGTCATTGAGGCCACATAGGGGTTTATCTCTGTCATCAGGGTCACCTGCATAGTGCAAATGGGTGTGGAGCCTTCTTGGAATTATTGAAAGAACTCTGGGGTAGACTGGAGATAGATGATGTTGTATCCCTCTGAATCTTTTGAAAATGGGCTATTCAATTTTGACATAGATAACCCCTTTGATCCTTTTTTTCACACCAGCAGTCCTCTCTGTCCAAAATGTGGACTTTGCTGTCTTCAAAAGAGTGGGCTTTGTCTTTTAAACACAGGTGGACTGCTGAATCTTGTCATGGTTTGTTCTTCTATATTGTGCCATGCTTTTATGGAGTGGTTGCTTTGTTTCCCCAATGTACAGATCTGTACATGGCTCACTGCACTGTACTGCATATACCATATTGCTGAATTTGTATCTGGGTGTTTTATCCGTGGGTTGTACAAGCTTCTGACTTAGTGTATTCTTGGGTTTGAAGTGTGCATGTATCTTGTGTTGGCTGAAGAGCCTCCTGAGCTTTTCTGGTATTCCTGCAACATATAGAATGATGTTGCGTCATTTGTTGTTCTCTTCTCTGTCTTTATGGTAGGATAAAGAAGAAAACAGTTAATGAAGGGTCAAAGAGGCCATCTATGTCAAAATTGAACAGCCGTCTCTCAACAGAGGGGGTGGGATATGACAACATCTACTTCCAGTCTACAACACAGTCCTTTCAACAGTTCCAAGACAACCCCACACCCATTTGCACTATTCAGCTGACCCTGATGACACAGATAAACCTCCAGGTGGCCTCAACAACTCTCTATAAGAATGCAAATTACCAGCTATCTGCAAGGAGTATAAATCCTTTCATTTCCCACCACACAGTCAGAGCTGAAGAAGCATCTTGGATGAGAAGCAAAGCATCTTCAAAAAACAACGAGAAAATCCAGTTGCCTCTTGAAAAAGCACCTTTGGGACAACTATGACATGGATGACTGAGAATCTCCATAGACATAAAACATGTTTAACTAACTATACCTATATAAAATATATATATTATACAATATAAAGGTAAAGGTTTTCCTTGTCCAGTTGTGTCTGACTCTGGGGTGCTTTGTTTCTTAGCCAAGGGAGCAAGCATTGTCCAAAGACATTTTCATGATCACGTGGTCAGCATGACTACATGCCAAAGCACACATAATGCCTTCCCACCAAAGTGGTACCATTCATTTACTTGCATTGGCATACTTTTGAACCGCTAGGTTGGCAAGAGCTGGGGCAAGAATGGGAGTTCACCCAGTCACATGGCTCTTGGGTCTCCAACCTGGGTTGTCAGCTTTATTGACATTTTGTTTGAAATCTGATAATAGGGAATAATAAATAATCACCCAAAGGACATTTCTATGGGCCAGTTTAGCTTACCATATTTTTCAGAGTATAAGACGCTCCGAAGTATAAGACACATCTAGATTTTGGGGACGAAAACAAGGGAAAAATATCTGCCTCTGCTTCCCAGCAATTTGCCTCCTTGCCACAAACAGTACAGACAATATACATTGTTTGTAGTGTTATATTTCAGACTATACTTGTATAGATGCTGTTAAAATTGATGTGCTTTCTGGAAGTATAGTTATTCTCTGCTATTTAAAAGAAGATACAATAGCACTGGGCCTCTTCAGATCAAGCATTTGTTTTAAAAAGCTTCTTCATTTTGTTAAGTTGTCTAGAATAATAATAAAGCAGTCTTTAAAAAATAAGTCTAATAATTTGAACATTCTATAGGCATTTATAGTTGTTGACTTAGCTCCTTGCAGCAAACAACCTGATTAGCACAAGAAAAAAAAAATCTGCCTCCCAGTAATTTGCCACATGGACCAAACAGCAAGTTTCACTTTCAATTTTTCCCGATCATCAGTTGTTACAGGCTGCAGGGATTGCTATAGCTTATTGAAGTCTCACAAGCCCACTGTTTGCTGCAAAGAGGTAAACTGCTGGGAGGCAGAGGCCAAAGGGTGGAGGCCGGTGGGTGGGTGGGGCTACATTCGGTGTATAAGATGCACCCAAATTTTCACCCTCTTTTAAGGGGAAAAAGGTGCGTTTTATACTCTGAAAAATACGGTAATTTTATCGTTTCCCACTTGTTGATATTGACAAATATGAGGAGTGCAAGGAATATGGGAAAGAGAGAGTAATTGGTCCAGAAGAGGCAGATAAAAGTAGCAATAAAGGAAAGGAAAACATCTAAAAAACTCAAGCCTGGATTTCTCCCTTCCTAGATCTTGTTCTATACTTTCTTCAGTTTGAGTGATGTTTAACTAGCAGAACCATCAACCTTCCTTTCTGCTTGGAATTAGACTGCAATTTCCATTAAACGCAATAGTGGAAAATGATGATGAAAATTATAATTCAGCACATTTGGAGAGCAATTATTTGGGGGGGGGGAAACATTTGGAACAGAATGGAATAGAATAGAATAACAGAGTTGGAAGGAACCTTGGGGGTCTTCTAGTCCAACCCCCTGCTTAGGCAGGAAACCCTACACCACTTCAGACAAATGGTTATCCAACATCTTCTTAAAGACTTCCAGTGATGGAGCATTCACAGCTTCTGGAGGCAAGTTGTTCCACTGATTAATTGTTCTAACTATTGGGAAATTTCTCCTTAGTTCTAAGTTGCTTCTCTCCTTGATTAGTTTCCACCCATTGCTTCTTATCCTGCCCTCAGGTGCTTTGGAGAATAGCTTCACTCCCTCTTCTTTGTGGCAACCCCTGGATAGTGGAACACTGCTCTCATGTCTCCCCTAGTCCTTCTTTTCATTAAACTAGACATACCCAATTCCAGCAACCATTCTTCCTATGTTTTAGCCTCCATTCCACTAATAATCTTTGTTGCTCTTCTCTGCACTCTTTCTACAGTCTCATTTATAAGAACTCCTTTTACTTTTTTTCTTTTTACAGCAACTTGAACAGGACTTTAGTTACTATTGCTTAGAAGGGTTAAGAAATGAAAGGGATGAAGAGAACATTCCCAAGATGCTGATGGATATGATTCTCCTTTGCATTAATTGGCCTGTGATAGGAGGCTGCTAAAAAAAAGCCAGAATTGTTTGGCATTCTCATCAGTGCTTGGCTCTAAATTCCTGGCCTTAAGAGAATTACAAGGGTGGCATTAAACTTCAAAGGAGAGCAGGCTTAGCAGTGATCTGGGTCTGAACAGTACTGGAAAGCCCACTGCAGTTTGAAGGCCTTACCATGCCTTGCCTAACGTGGCCCTGATGTTACAATATTTCAACAGGGGAAAAGGGAGACTTGAAAGATGGTTTCATAGCTGCCTGGCTCTGGAGCAGGAATTATGATCATCAGTCCTTTGCAACTGATGCATTAAACCTTATGAAGTTCATGTGCTGCAATGTATTCAAATGTCAAGTTCAATTCAGGAATAAGCGCCAAAACACTATTGAAAGCAGAATAAGCTTCATCACAAACATGATTACACATAAGGATTTCTCATCGTGTGGGCGAACATTTCTCCTGTCTTTTTCACACCTTTTAGAATATTGCTTAGGAAAAGAATTACAAATTTGTCAGCATAACGAAACAAGGGGTATAAGGCAGGGGTGGGCTTCAAAAGTTTCAGCAGCGGGTTCTCTGGACAGTTGCTGGGTGGGCGTGGCCCTTGGTAGGCATGGCCTAGTTGGCCTCCTGCACCATGGCGGGGGAAGTGATGTTTTTGCCTTCCCCAGGTTCCTGAGGCTTTCCTCAAGCCTCTGGGAGAGTGAAAACTGGCTTTGGAGGCCTTCCTGGAGGCCTGTTCCCCTCCCCCTCCCAGAGCCTCTGTGCAGGCCCTGCACTTACCTCACATCCAAAATGGGCCACATGGAGACTCCTGGGAGGGAAGGGGCAGGGTGGGAGGGGCCAGCCAGGGGTGAGATTTGGAGGTTCTATGAAATGGCCATAACGTTGGCTGCGGGTTCTCCCAAACCCAGGCGAACCCGTAGTAGCCCACCCCTGGAAGATGTACAATTTTGAGCCACTTCCATGTTTTCACTTGTTTCAAACTCGCTGTACTTGAAAACCAAATAAACTTGCACACTTCTTCAATCAGGTGCACTCTATATCAGTGGTTCCCAACCTCTTTTTTTGGGGGGGGGCATGCCTCACCTAAGTGTCTCTAAAATCCTGATGACCTCCCTTTGACATATAATTCTTACTTCACTCAAAAAGTGAACTCTACTCATGCGGAGGAAGCCTAAAAGGCCATTAACTTGGTTTAAATGAGGTTCAAATTGCCCCCATTAAAAATCAAATTGCCCCCCCTGTGGGGCGTGGGCCCTATGTTGGGAACCACTACTCTATATTTATTGAGAATACATTTTTTAGATGTTCTATATAAAAAGCCATGCTAATTAGGAGTTTTGGCAGTTGCAATCTCAAAACTTCTCCAAAAGTGCCTGATTTGGGGAACATTGACATCAAAGCAACTCTACAGTAGAACCTAAGTATTGAACATTGCTCTACATGATACAGCAGAATCTAGAAATAATGGGAATTATACTGTTCATGCAGCTCATATATTTTCCGAGTTGTCTTCTGGCAAACTTCTCAATGGTCTTGGAGGCTGCTCAAAGTAGGGAGATATTGGGAAAAATAAGGTGAATGACTGAAGGATGAGAATAATACCGGAGGCCTTTATTTTCATAAATCAATAAAAACCTTGTCCTCCTGACTTAATAGAGTGTAGAATCCTTATTTGGTATAACAAATTAATGGTCTTTTATAATTTTTGCAGTGTCAAATCTAAAATGTAATATATTAATATTAATTGCCTTTTCTTTAAATTGTAATAAAAAGCCATTTTTCAAAGTCAGGAAAGCAATAAAATATTCCTCTAATATCCGTAGAAACTAAGGTGCAAATGGATGAAAATCTTTTAACATGCAAATGATTTCATTAAGACAGATTACTATTTTGCTATGTACTTGCTAATCATAATTTTAGAGCCAAATTAATTCTTTATGTGTGCTTATAATTACAACTGTTTTTTTCCCCACCTAAGATTTTGAGAGTTAAGGGATTATGTTGAGTTTTTATATTAACCTGACCTTTCAGCATGCTTAACTAAAACTTTTCTGTAAGTAGAGTGCATTTCTTTGACAGTAAGACTCTAGAAGATTTGAAATTTTGAATATGGTTACACGGTCAATGATTTGGAGTACTCCTATAATCCATAAAGGCAAGAAATGATGGGAGGTATATCCCAACAGAAATTGAGGAACTGGATGAATTTGGAATTACAGAATTTCATGGTGGTGGCGATGATGATGATGATGATAATTATCTTTCTTCCTTTATTCGTGACAGAAGCATCACAATTAAAATAGAGCATATTACACAGCTTAATATTTAAAATATAAAATGCAAAATTAAAATATGTACAAGTTAAACAGGAGTTTACCCAGAAACTAGCAACATTCATTGTGTTCTGTCATGCTGCCATGAAGTACAGTCTACAGTGTAGACTGATCAGAGCACAAAGAATTAGGTATACTTCTGTCGCCACAATCACAAAAAGGAGAAGCCATTGGATAGCCCAATTTGTTCAGTGTCTCTGGATCTTGTTTTACCTGTGCACAGTCTGTGCAACAATTTCCATATTTCCCACCTTTCGCCACACCCAAGTGCCATCTCCTCCATTGGCTCCATCCAGTGTTGGTTCTTAGTAGCTTTCCATATGTTCACTCTGCTTTCAAATTCTTTGAAGTCTTCCACTGACCTAATGGATTTTAATCTCTGATGGATTGATTGTAAACCATAGAAAAGGTGTTGTCTCTTTACTGCTGATTTGAGCCTCTCTCTCTCTGCTTCTCTTAACAGCAGGCAAGCAATGCCAGCTAGCTCAGTGTTTCTCAAACTTGGTGACTTTAAGTCCTGTGGACTTCAACTCCCAGAATCCCCCAGCCAGCTGTGCTGGCTGGGGGATTCTGGGAGTTGAAGTCCACAGGACTTAAAGTCACCAAGTTTGAGAAACACTGAGCTAGATGGTAGATGTTATATAGTGGGGTAAGTTTTAGGCAACTGGTAATAATTCTGCTAGCTTCTTTCAGAGCAACATCTACTTTCCCTGCATATGCAGGAATGTTCACCTGCTGAGTAGCAAAGAGCTAAAGTTGTTGTCTTAAAGACCTTTGGTTTGGCCCCCTAAGTAGAGCTCATTAATTTCTTGGGGGATGTTATTTCTTCCTCTGACCTTCAGTTTAATGTTACTTACATGTTAGGGTCCTATCTAGAGTGACTCCCCACTAAAAATTTAGGCTTGTAGCAATTGTCCAATAATATCTCTTTCCATATAATGTGCAGCTTCCTGCTTATTATGAAGATGGAAGCCATATATCCGAGTTTGTGCGGGATTTGGCCTTAACTGGTTATCACAATAATATGGAAATAGCTCTACCAGGGCTTCAGTTAGGTGGTGTTCTACCTCCTCAAATGTTTGCACCTGTGTTACCATTACTCTATCATCAGCAATCCATATAGTTGTTACTACCTACAGGGAGCAGCTGATCATTGGTGCAATTATATCTAAACAGCGTTATAAATCTCAGCCATGGGATTTATAAAAAGGAACAACCTACTTGTTAAACTTGATTCCCAGTGACTGTGCCTATGCACTTGTTGGCAATATTACAGCAGTGTCTTTTGGGATGTTTTAAAAATTCCCTTGTCTAGCTGGCAGCCCAAGTACTAATCAGGGCTATTCGTGCTTAGCTTCTAAATAAGCCAAAGTTCCCAGGTTTATATAGACACCCAAGGCATTAAAAAAAAGGTCTCTTTAAAATGGTCATTCCATAACTGGCACAAACTCACTGGAAAAAGCCTCTCTTTTATGAGAATATAACTCCATTTGGGTAGTGTTGTCAGCTATTTGGTTCCCAAACGAATTAGAACTTTAGAAATAAGCAACAGCGTTCCTATTAAGGCAAATATATAGCTTGAGGATGATTTTTAAACCTATTTACACATCTGCTTTTCCTTTACCCTTCTTCTGTTACCTGGGCTATAATTGATACAAAACAAAGAGAGAGAGGGAGGGAAAAAGGGAGGGAGGGGAAGAAATATACACAGCTCTTAAGGAGTTCATATTGGAGCAAGAAAGCAATTGGGTTTGGCCAGGTAACTTATTGATTCAGACAATGGCAAGAACTGTGTCTTTAGTACTCTTTACAACTAGAAAAACAGGTTCTTCCTAGTTCAATAACAGCAAAAGGACTCTATTCATTTTTAAATAGCACAGCAGTAATTTGGCTTTTACAAGAAGCTTATCACTGACACAGTGGTGGTTTCCTGATCTCATTCCAACTGGTATGGATGGAATGGGTCCGGCGTCCCCCACATGGATATGCACAGCTCACGCTTGCATCATACCTGCCTGCGATGTCTCCGCAAGCCTCTGCAATGCTCCAGCTGCTTGGTGGAGCGCCATGCGTGTGTGTGTAAGTGCCAAAGGCTTAAAGGACAGGTAAGGAGCTCAGGCGGGCGGTTGGGCCCTCCGGAGCACCATACCGGAACAGTACCCGGTGCTCTGGGCAGGCTCCGGTACACCCATACCAGGGCATACCACCTGCAACCCACCACTGCACTGACATTATGGTGTGTATACGCTTCTATTTTTCAGTCAAGCCGATGTTACCTAAGTGACTTTCTATCAGTCTGATTTCCTTTCTGCAAAGTAGAGGAGACATGTGTTACAGCGGTTATGCAAGTAGATTGCAAGTGTACAAATCTGATGTATTATTAGAAATACTTTTACAGATGTCAATTTCCCTCTAAAGTGAAAACTTGGAGGATCCATGTTTCAGCTGAGTGCAACTTAAGATGGGGACCTGTTCATACACATTTTCCAGTATCTTGACAATCATATGCAAAACACAAACCATTGTACTATAGAGTATCTCCTGAAGTATCCCGTTATGCTGTAATTAGGGACAAAGTTTTGTGACTTACAATAAGAAGATGGCGAGTCTATTTTTGGCTGCCGAGGAAGGCTGTGTTGCGTTTTCTGAAGGTCTATAGAAGAGGGAAACGAGTATTCTCTCTATGCAGAGGATAGGTAAACCTCTCTTTTTCATCAAAGCATGGTGAGGTTGTGGCTGTTCTGAACTATTGTTTGGATTCAACATTAGCCTGGATGTCTATGAAGATTATCAATCATTCAGGTCCCAGTTGTCTCAAAGGTGCCTTTTCCCCCCTTCAAAAGACAACTGGTCTGTATTTTTTCCTTGAGGAAAGAAGAAGTAAATGTTTCGCTTCTCATCCAAGAAGCTTCATCAGTTCTGATGGCCGGGGATTGGAAGGATAGGTACTGATAGTTGAAGCTGGTTGGTTGGCGATGGAAGGATAGGTTCTGATGATCTTAAGGAGTAGGGATGGAAGGATTGTATTTCTTTGCAGTCATCTGGTCAGCAACACTCTCTCAGAGCTGTTGAGGCCACTTGGGTTGTTGAGGGTGACAGATAACTCCCCAAGTGGCCTCAACAGCTCTCGAAGAGTGCTAACAACCAGATGACTGCAAAAATACAATCCTTCTGTACAGACACACCCCACCCTCCAGCTCAACTTCAGTACCTGTCCTTCCATCTCCCCACCATCAGAACTGATGAAGCTTTTTGGATGAGGAGCAAAACATTTTTTCTTCTTCCTCTAGGAAAAAAAAAAAAACAGGCCAGTTGCCTTTTGAAGAAAAAAACACCTTTGAGATTAGTTCGGATGGAAGGCAATAAACAGAGTATTCTGTGGTTCCTTTGCTTGATTAATAGATTATTTATTTCTCTGCTTTAAGTGGGATTATCTCTCACCAAGAAAAACTAACTTTGTCCTTTGAGAGTGCTTTTTGATCCAGCTTATGTCCAAGTGGCATTGGTGCCTATTATTATTGTTGCGGTTTGTACTTAGTCAGTCAGAAATTTAGCCTGGAGTTGACACTATTATCCACCTATCAAGTCCTTCCCAAGCTTGATAGGCATCTACCTTGATAGGCAGATGTTGCTGCTTCATGGTGTTGAAAGTATCGTTGCAGGATGTAAGCTGTTCCAAGTAAACCTGCTTTTTGCAATTGATTGATGGTGATTTTTGTCAATGTGATGATGTTAGTTATTATTGTTCATCACATAGTCATCCAGATATTTACTGTTAGGATTATTATTCCAATGGCTGAATTGAACTTTTCTGGGAGTATCAAAATGTTCTTAAAGGATTAAACATTATAAAATATTTTAAGATGCCATTAATAATTGACTTGGGTAATATAACTTTGTTCCAGTGCAGGATGAACCTTTAAAATAAAACAGAACATAAAACTGTCAGTTGTGGCTTCTGTCTAGACAAAGATCTATGCATTAATAAGATCCAGCCATTTAAAACTGTTTGAAAAGGCTATGTTTAAAGATAGCTGAAAACTCCAGTTAGGACAGTCTAGAACAGCAAGACTGTTCATAAAACTCAGCATGACTTAGTAAGTCATTTTGAGCCCTTCAACTCCAGGGATAAAGCTGGTGTAAGTATCCAAAGTGATATTTAGTTGAGTTGATCTTGAAAGCCCTTAAAGATTTAGGATCAGTACATCAACTGAAGGGACACCCATTCCACCAATCTACAGAGGTTCTTTTGTAGATAACGACATCCACACGGCATAAAAAATACATAGAATGAAAAAAGCCTTTTCTGTGATGGTTTTTTATCTGCAGAAGGTTTGATGCTTGGACTCTGAAATTTTCCTCTTCCTGCAAATGCTCATTGTTGAAGAGCTCTCTCAATTTTCACTGCTTGTTTTCTTTTCTTCTTTTAAAAATATATTGGCTATATTACTGTCTAGTTTTATGGCTATTTCAGTTTTTTCTACTTTATGCTTGTGAACTGTTCTATGATTTTTGCAACTTAGGCAAAATAAAAGTACACAAACAAGCAAACAGAAAAATAGACAGGTATGAATGAACTTTCAGCGTGCTTTTGATTAGGATACAACATGTAAGGGGGGAAAAAGCATAGCCAGTTTATTTTCTGTCAAGAAAATGTGAAATCTTAATAACCATCACCAGAGAAACATTGCTAGTCTTAAGATAACATTTTAAGCTCCCCTTGAAATTCCTTAGATGTTTTGCTAGAACAGAAGCCTGCAAATCTGCTTCAAATTTTGCTTTAGGAGGATTTTGGTGACAACATAATAACAAATAGAGACTCCCTTGGAGATATGTGAAATCTGTCTGAGGAATTTCGTTTTTTTTAATGCTTATCATTCCTCAAAATTCCTCTTGTATTTTGCCTAGGGAGAAACCTCCGCAAAGATTTGCAATTTCACTTTACATATTTTTTTGAGGTGGGGGAGATGGGTGACAGTTTTAAGCCAACTATTTATTCTGAATTGGATTTCTAAATTGGTGAGCTTTGAGGGTATTAGAATTGCCAGACTCCTCGTCCGGTATAGAAGGCTTTTATGCTATTCTAAGCTTGAAAACATTTCTAATATTTATGGATGTAAACAGTATGACAATATTGTTAACATTTGCAAAGGTGCAGGGTGCTGGCAGAGTTAATATCCGAACAATACAAAAGAATGATAGGATTCCTTGAACAGTTGTACCAATTAGTGCCTTTTTGATCAATGCTCTGTGAGTGTCATCAGCACCAACTGCAATCTTATTAACCAGAGCTCTGCCATGCTACACCGCACATCACTGCACTTCACTGCACTTGCCCTAGCCTTTAAAGCAAGTAACTGCCAGTGACTGTACATCTGTTCTATTTTTCCTCTCCCAGTTCTCTACCACTGTATTATGGTTTCATTTATTTACCCGACTTACTCAGTTTCCTTCTCCCAAAAGCAGTTGTTCACAACAGCTTTCAAAATATAAAAATGGGTATAACTAACTCTACGATTACAACATGTAATCGTATATGTATGTATGTATGTATGTATGTATGTATGTATGTATGTATGTGTGTATGTGTTGTGGCCCAGCAGGAGCCGTTGGAGTTGCCACCAGACTCCGACAGCGAGGTGTCCTCTGAGTCGGCTCAAGAGGAGGTGGGGGACCCTGGACAGGGTTCCGACGCTGAGCAGGGCGCGGAGAGGCTGGTTGGCCACCAGGGGGCTCCTGAGGCATGGAGCAGTGGTGAAAGCCAAAGGAAGGGGGCTCCTGATGTCATGCCTTGGAGCAGTGGGGAGGAGTCACAGGACAGTGAGTCAGACATCAGCAGTGAGCTATTAGATGCTCGTTACCGATGTGCTACCCGGCGTAAGGAACAATTGAGCAATTACAGGAGGTAATGGCTCTCAGCTGCTGATCATTAGACTCCTCTCCAGACTATAAAGGGACTGCTTGTGGACACACCCTTTGCAGGAATCAACTGATCATTGGAGTTGGAGAAGCTCAGATCTGTGTCGTACTTTGGCAGGCTGGATTGCTGCTAAAGGGTTTACCTGGATTGCTGTCAATCTGTTCCCTGGACCTTGGCAGGCAGGAGTGCTGCTAAGGTGATTATCTGGAGCTTGGTAGCTGGATTGCTGCCAAAGGGTGTCGCTGTAGCTGGATTGCTGCCCAGAGTGCTATCTTGACTTTGGCAGGCTGGATTGCTGCCAAGGTGGAACCTGTATGTCAATAAACATCTTTGAAGAGACTTTGTGTTGGAGTGTCTTGGTATACAAGAGGAGGGGGTCAGAACATGTATGTATGTATGTATGTATGTATGTATGTATGTATATGTATATGTATATATATGTGTGTGTGTGTGTGTGTGTATGCAACACCATGTATGCTACATTTGTGTTGCATTTGTGCTGATAAATAAATAAAGGGAGACTAGTATAGATCTATTTCAAGCTATCGGTATGGCTAGCTGATGAGAGCTAAATAGCTTGAAATAGATCTATACTAGTCTCCCTTCATTTATTTATCAGCACAATGCAACACAAATGTAACAAAGGCAACACAAAAAAATGGCTTTCTGTCTGGATGGCTCCTAGGGTGAGCCGAAAGACAGAAAAGGGAAGCAGTATGCTCCGTCCCATATTTGGGCATACCAGGGGTTGGGACACAATACACACACACACACACACACATCAGCTAGCCATACCCATAGCTTGAAATAGATCTATACTAGTCTCCCTTTATTTATTTATCAGCACAATGCAACACAAATGTAGCAAAGGCAACATAAAAAAATGGCTTTCTGTCTGGATGGCTGCTAGGGTGAGCCGAAAGACAGAAAAGGGAAGCAGTATGCTCCCTCCCATATTTGGGCTACCAGGGGTTGTAACACAATACATACCTATTTCCCTGGCTTAGCTGATAAAGGAGGAGAGCCTGTGGCTTAGTGGCTAATACAACTGCCTGATATGTAATACAGCCCAGGTTCGATTCCCAGTAAGGGTATGGCTAGCTGATGAGAGCTAAACAGCTTGAAATAGATCTATACTAGTTTCCCTTTATTTATTTATCAGCACAAATGCAACACACACACACACACACATATGCGAAAAGACCCAACAAGACCAGCATACCCACGTGAAAATCTACATTCCCACCGATATTTTTAATAAGCTATTTATGGATAGTGTACTCCTAAGACTTGCAACTCTTATTTTCATATCAGTCCAAAGATATTTATGTAGATCTATAGGTTCTTGACTTTTTATCAATTAAATGCGTCCACAGATGTAATAATCCACATAATAATCCAAGTTAAAGCAACTAGCCTGATATTATAACATCTAACTTAATTTTGCCAATTCCCACATTTCTCTTAGATCATTTAAAATCTTGAATTCTTTTACATGTTAAAATTAATCCTCAGTACATCCATATTTTTCCCAATGATGAATGGCTATCATTTGGAAGTTATGTTCATTTTTACTATCAATATTCTTTCCAACCAAGTTATGTTTTCCATTTAATCTCAATCATTATCCTCCTCCAAATGTGGAGTTAATTACTTTTATATAAATCCTCATTCATTTGAGTTAAGTATAACCCTAAGTATTTAATTGGTTTAACACAAAATTTTGTTCCTTTTCAAATAAATTCTATGTTATCATCTATATCTTGTTCTTGTTAATTTGATACCCTAATACCATTCTGAATTGTTGAATAGATTCCATTATCAATTGTAGATAATCCCGTGGATGAGCAACTATAAGTACAACATGATTAGCACAATTGATTATTTTTACAGCTAAATCAGATGGTCTACTGGTCTGGGGATGAGACTTGCATAGAGCTGATTTCAGGGTCTAAGAATTTTGTGTACATATTTAATGTTGAGTAATTGTACAAACTACTGTAGAAGATAATGATTAAACTTGTTACTATGAAGTTGATTGGAAAAATTATACAGTAGTAATTTTTAACCCCACCCCCCCAATCTTATAAATTGGTCTTGGAAACAGGCAATATCAGACCATATTTTGCAGCTATTATTTTTACTTACATTATTTTATTAGTGCAAGACATACACATATATTTATGCACATCATTTTTTTACCTTTTCATTCTCTTAACAAGAATAACTGCATATTTTAATAGTAATTTAGGTATATTTTAATAGTAATATAGGGATATACTACAGCTCATCTTAAATATCATTCTAAAACCCAGTATTGAGCTGCTACTGACCCTTTATATTCCAAGGTGCATTCAATTTGTGTAAGTCGTGGAAGAGACATTAAGTCTATCTTCCATATAAGTTGCTGAAGTGCAAATGAGCGATACTATTATTTTCCTATCTCATGCGTCAGCTTTCTGTTTGTTTTGATGCATGGAGGTATCAGTCATTGCTAGAGGGAGGCAGGCTAGATTAAAGATATAGGTCGCCATTCCTGAAGTCTCTTGAGAATCATCTTTGTGATTCTTTTGCCATTTGATTGCATTCAGAAGAAGATTTCCTGTGAACTGATAAAGAAAGGGAAGTAGCGTATAGAATATAGTAATTCATTCTGTTAGGGATTTGGCATGGCATTCAAAAGAAACCAATTATGATTTATGTCAATACATCACAGATAATATCCTATTGATTGACTGCCAGAGCTTTGATAAAATAATGAGGTAGGCTTGCAGCCAGGCTTTCGTGGGCTGGACTGGGCCTTTGATTCTGTTCTCCCTGCCCTTGACAAAGGTTGCCTGGAACTTGTAAATAATTTGGGCTGATGAATGGTTCTGTCAAATATGTAAAGTCAAATAAACAGCAGTAGCTGTTCTCATTTTCTGTGTTCTGGTCCTCTTTGCTTTAATGATCAGGCTCACTTAGCATATGCTTTGACTTTGAAGACTAGGCCCAATGACCACCATTTCAAAGTTGGTTTGAACCAAAATAGGATGCACAGTGTAGCTGGTCAGACAAACTCATTCACTACAGCCTTTTGACTGGATAGCTATTACAGTCTAGCAGCAAGAAACTTTAATTACCCACTTGTGAGCCGGTAGCTAAAACCAGTGGGCAAAGTGTTCCCTCTGCCCATTGTACCTAAAGATTCTTGAATGAAGAATTATTAAAGTATCCAGATGAATAGTTTTAGGGACACAAGGCTCAGATTAAAACATTAAAACCTTGTGGTGCAATTCAGCTGGTTCTATCCAGTTCGGGTGAACCGGTAGAGGTGGTGGTGGGAGGCTCCACCCACCCGCCCAGACATCATCATGTCCCATTTTTTTGATGCTCTGAGCATGTGAGGAAGGTCCTGCACATGAGCGGAGGTGGCACGTGTGCTTACATTTGCGAACTCGTAGTGAAGGTAAGTTGATTTCACTCCTGGTTTTGTTCCTTTCTCTTTCCTGTGAATGTTACGTGAATCCAGAGGGAGAAAGAAAAGAATTGTTTCAAGTAGAGGCACTTGACAATACAAGATTCCCTACTAAAAATTAGAGTAAGCACAATTTTGCATGTTTGCTTGAGCAGGGGGTTGGACTAGAAGACCTCCAAGGTCCATTCAAACTCTGTTATTCTGTTATGTTCTGAGGCATGCAACCTCCTGAAAAAGTTCTGAAATATCAGAGAAGCAATCAAGCTAAGAGTAAAAACTGGTCCCAGAGCAATGTGTGGCATAAAAGCTTGTTTTTCCAGACCAGTGTTCTTCAGCCATGGGAACTTTAAGTTTTTTGGACTTCATGCAAGCTGGGGAATTCTGGGAGTTGAAATCCACATATCTTAGTGTTGACAAGGTTAAGAAATACTTGTATAGATAACCACCTATTCAAACTTCATTTGTCCTCACAAGCAATCCAGCATTTAATCTGTTGGGTAGACACAGAAGTGTTATCTAACCTATGTTCAGGAGCTAACCCATAATCAGATGCACCTAAGAGGGATGGGGATGAAATGAAATGAAATGAAATTTAATTTGTTAGCCGCACCCTCTCCAAAAGGACTCGGGGCGGCGTACAATAAAACACATACAATATACATATATATACAATACAAATACAAATAGACACATACACGTACATGTACATGGAGGAGGTAAAACTCATAAAATATATATAAAATAGGATTAAAATGACTATTTAAAACACCCTCAGTTAAAATTACAAAATTTAAAAAACCCGTCAGGAGCAATAGGATAAAACTATGGTTGAGCCAGGCCAGCTAATTGGAAAAGGTGGGTCTTGAGCTTTACACGGAAGGAGCGGAGATCAGAGGTAATCCTCTGGATTACCAGAGGTCATTCCACAGGGGGGAGGTCATTCCACAGGGCTGGGCCCGCCACAGAGAAGGCTCTGCTCCTAGGCGCCGCCCCCCGACACTGTTTGGTGGACGGCACCTGGGGCTGAATGTGTAGCCGAGAGGGTGAGGTTCTGCCCATCACTCATCAGAGTTGTGATCTTCCTCTGCCAATTCACTTCAGTGTTCTTGCCTGTGCAGAAATGTTGTACGCATGCGCCACAAGCAAACTGGTAGTAAAAAAAAAATGGAAACCCATAACTCGTGCAATAGACATGAGTCTATTATGGGGACCGATTAGATTTTTTAAAGGATGAACTAAGCTTTATTTTATAGTTTTAGGAAAAGAAAATTCATGAACTAGGATGACATCCTTATCCAATTCTGATAGAGTACTATACTGTGTTTTGCAAATAGGACTCAACATTCAGAAAGCATTTTGCCTGGCTGCATTAAGGTTAATAGCATTCTCTATACTGTAACATAGATCTAAAGGAATTGCAACTTATATATTGCACACATATTTCACCAGAATTCAAGCAAGAAGTCACCTTAGGAATTATCTCACTTTATTTCAATATCTATTGAAGACAGATTTACTTAGGAGTGCAAAGAAAGCCGCTTTTTTTTTTTGCCATACTTTAATTATAGTCTGGCATCATCAGCATACATAAGATGAAACCAATTCAAAAACTTGAAGGATATCAACCTTATTATCAGTTCTGCACTCTGTTTTTAATGAAGATGTGAGCAAAGGGTTAAATCAGATATTTGAAATTGACTGAAAAAGTGTTATTTCCAAATTGTTGGTTGGATCTATACAGGAAGATTGGTTCAAGAAGCAGACATTGTTCCCCTCAGGAGATGTGATGGCGCTCAGTGCAATTAATCTGGAGAACAGGAGAAAGCAGCGATGCTAAAACCACATACTCTCAAAAATGCAATTGCAGCTTCTACTTGTATGGTAAATAATTGGGATACATTTATCAATAAACTGCCAAGGGAAATGTAAGACCTCTTCCAGTTATTACTTTGGATGACAGAAAAATACTGGACACTGAGAGATTTCGGTTATTTTTTTTAAAGAAAGATTCAAAGTGTACACATTTATCACAGATATTATTTGTCAATGTTTGGATGTTCATGACTGCCTTAGAGGCTTAATTTTGGGTAACAGTTTGATGAGAGGGACCATATTTATTGGCTTTTATATCAAAAACAGATTTAAGTCAAAATTGCACATAGAGAAAGTGGAAAAAGCCCTTCAAATATGATAAGGTTGCATCTAGGTGGGAATTTCTCCAACTGTAATTTGGTTCTAAGGAATGGTGAGAAGAAGACTCTACCTGAATTTCCCATCTCATTTTAATTTATGTACATTTTTTCCTCAGCACATTTAATTCCAGGTTTCAAAATAATATAATAGATCTCTCTCTCTCTCTCTCTCTCTCTCTCTCTCTCTCTCTCTCTCTCTCTCTCTCTCTCTCTCTCTCTCCCTCTCCCTCTCCCTCTCCCCCTCCCCCTCTCCCTCTCTCCCTCTCTCCCTCTCTCCCTCTCTCCCTCTCTCCCTCTCTCCCTCTCCCTCTCTCCCTCTCTCCCTCTCTCTCTCTCACACACACACCCCAAAAACAAAATAAGTGGAATGTACAATGCTTGTTGTGCAAGCAGTATCAGGCAGTCCTTTTATTACTTGCTAATACGATACAGCAGATTTTATTTACTTACATAACTATATTTATACTTTCATAAATTTATTAGGTACCCAACTCCAGGGGACTCTGAGTGGCATACAGGACTGAAAACAGCTACAAACTTTAAATCAGGCAGACAGCCAAGACTAAAATGATCCAGCAAAAAGCAAATTCAACAAAACAAAAAAGGCTCCTTAAACAAACCCACCCCAGACCTGGGACCAAAGCCAGTTTTTCAAAGCTTTCTGAAACCCCAGGAGAGAGGATACCATCATTATCTCTGGAGGGGATGCTATTCCAGAGGGTTGGGGTCAACAGAGAAGTTGTGTTTCCTCAGTCCTGCAAGATGACAGTAGTTAATGGAAAGGACCTGGAATGCATCCACTTTGCTGGAACATTCTAGGTGGGCAGAAAAAAATGGGATGAAGATACGATGATGTCAAATGGGTCAGACCAGCGGTGGCATTCACTTACCTTCCCTACTGGTTTACAAGTGTGAGTGTGTGTGCACGCTTCATTCGAATGCACATGCATGCGCACCACCTTCTGTGCATGCACAGTGCTCACACATTACGTTAGGGCAAGTTTGTAGAGCCTCCCGCAGCTGCCGCCACTGGTTTGACCAAACCAGAGAGAACCAGCTGAATACCACCTCTGGGTCAGACCAAAGAGTTAAGTGCGAAGCATTGAATGGTTGATTGGACACTGTGGAAGAGCATAAACATGGCATGGGAGCAGCTTTAAGTCCTCTGAGTGCTCAAATGAGAAGCCCTGCTGAGAGACATTCTTATTCTTCTGCCAGAATAATACTGGGACTAGGACCCATATTATATCATCAGCTTTCTTGGTACACCAGCTTTCTTGGGAATGAGCCTCATTATTAGGGTGTATTTTCATACTCAGTATCCTGAAAAGCTATGAGGGAGGAAGGAAGGAAGGAGGGAGGGAGAGAGGGAGGTAAGGAAGAAAGAAAGAAAGAAAGAAAGAAAGAAAGAAAGAAAGAAAGGAGACAAGGAACAAGGAAGGAGGAAGGGAGGGAGGGAGGGAGGAAGGGAGGGAGGAATACAAGCTGATGACTGAAGAAAGCCAAAAGGCAGAAGATAGTATGCTCAATATTCCTCAACTTATCAAGGAAGCCTTGCTTTCTTGAGGGGGGGATGATCCATTGCCTCAGTCAGGAATGCCATCTGGGAAGCAAAAGAGTTAGATACTACAAGAGAAAATCACTGCGAAGACCTCTTCAGTTGATGGTAGCATTCCAAACCTCTCTACTGCCAAAATGGCTTGTCTTTTTAGTTAAGCATTTTCATCTGATTTAATAATGTGACAGATTGAAGCTTCAAAAGAAACTGGATTTTGTATAGCCTTGTCCCGAAAAGATAGGGGCATACCTTAAAGAGGCATGGGTGAATGAATGAATCCAATTTCTCACTCCTTTTTGGTGTTTGTAAATACTTCTTTGTTCTTTATTGCCACATTTCACATTAAAATATTTAACATCCTACAGGTTAGTAGTGAAAACAATGCTATGCATTTCTGTTTGATTATATGCTGGGCAAAGATCAACTTATTTCTGTCCTGAATCTCTCATCTTTGGAACTGCCAATGAAATAAAAGAATTGGGTGCACACAATCATGTGCCTGGAAAGTCTCTGAAGCCACTATGGAATGCGCACAGGCGCCTCAATGCTTTCAGGAGATGCTATGTAGAGCATTCCTTGAAATCTTTGCATAACCAGATTGTGTTGCATTAAAACAAACAAAACAACAACAACAAGCAATATGGAATACAAAGTTTGCATCATACCTGGTTCTACATGACATGATTCTAGGGAACATTTTTATATACATTAGTACAAATCAAAATCTCACTCTTTCTCAAAGTCTTAACAAAGCAATCAAATAATTTGATAATCAAAGCAAAAATATTATGGAAGTACATTCAGTTTCTTTTGTTTTTCCTAGGGCAGCAAAGTTATTAAACTATTGAGAGCCATGATGGCACAGTGGTTAGAATGCAGCACTGCAGGCTACTTCTGCTGACTGTCAGCTACCTGCAATTTGGCAGTTCAATTGTCACCAGGCTCAAGGTTGACTCAGCCTTCCATCCTTCCGAGGTGGGTAAAATGAGGACTCAGATTGTTGGGGGCAATATGCTGACTCTTTAAACCACTTAGAGAGGGTTGTAAAAGCACTGTGAAGCAGTATATAAGTCTAAGTGCTATTGCTATTGGGTAAGAAAATATGAGAAACTTAACACTTGCGATTTTTCAATAGCCCATGACTCTATAAGTTTCTTGTCTATGACAAGTAAATATTTTTCATAAATTGAGTTTAAACTCTGGTGAGCATTTTCAACAAATGTAGCTTTATTATTTATGTTATTTCTGACATTGTTTTAATTGTTTAATTGTTAATCTCATGGTTTTGTTTTAAATCATTTTGATTTTTTAAAATTATATACACCACTCAGAGTCACAAGCATGAGATGAGTGTCTATATTAATGTAATAAATACATGTGAAAAAAATAGTTTTGTTGCTATAAAGCTGTGGCAATGAGAGTGGATAGGAACAAGACTTTAAAAAAGCATTTATTAGACATGCCGGATTGAGAATATGAAATAGATATAAATTTAGGTTGTGTCTGAAAATACCTTTATGGCTGTCACCATAAGAAGCTATTATAGAAGAGAAATGATTACTAAACATAAATGGTTAACTTATAGTGATATATTAGTTCTTCCAGGGAGATTTCAAAATAAAATCAATAGAGGATTTGACACCAGAAGGATATCTATGACAACAGTTTTTATATGTACAATTGCTACCTCGAAAGATTTAAAGTAGATAACAGGACTTTTGGTTTTGAATGTAGTAACACGGAATTTGAAATAGAATTATGTACAAATGTGAACACGTTATTCCCAAAATGCATAAATGTTTAACAAAATTTGAAACAGAAGATAAACAGGTGAAAAAAAGTAGGATAAAATCAGCCAAAAACGTGGAACAGTGGGAAAGTATCTGGATTGAAAGGACTGACATTCACATTTGATTTTTTTTAATAAAATAATGTTCCATTGTTATTTGTCATCAGAAAAATTGTCTAAAATGTTAAATGTAATTTGGAAATGTGAACAACAAGAAGAGACTTTTTATCATGCTTGGGGGACATGTAAAAAAACTAAATATTTTGGATTCATATTAATTCAGGAGATCTTAAAGTCTAATTTTAAAGTCTAATCTACAATTGAAATAAGAAATATTCCTTTTGGGACTGAGGAATAAACAGTTAGGGAAAAATCTCAATGAATTGTTTCTACATATGATAATAGCAGCAAAACTTTTATAACCATGATTGAGGAAGGATTTAATGTTACCTACAACAAAAGCATAAATGGTGAAGTTGTGGGAGCTGGCTGAGACAGTGAAATTGATGGCTTTGATTAAAGAAAACACTGATTAATTGGACTTAAAACAAGAAACTGAAAAAAATATGAAATATGGATTTTATGATTTAAACAAATGCTTGATAATATAAAAAATGAAAGTTATGTTTCAAGTGGTATGTTGTAAACTTAGCATAAGAGTTTAAACGTTATGATTTCTTGCGCTGTGACGGCAATATGTTTAAAATTATGTTTGTATGATTTTATTTTTATAAGAATAAATAAAAATTTAAAAAAAAGAGTTTCTGTTGTAAAAGAAAATAGGAAGTCACTTCTTTATATTTCTTTTTTCTTCTCCGCTTCTCACTTTGATTTCTTTTTCATTCTTTACCTTTTTCTCTTTTCTAGCTTAATTATTAGTTTTTATTAGCTTTTATCTCTCTAGTTTAACATCTTATAGTTATTTAAAAAGAAAGAATGGGAGCAAGAGAAATGGCTAACAAAGGCTCAGTTAGCAGGACAATGCAAGTTTGCTGGTTGTAATTTCTTACTCATTCTTTCCTATATTATTCCAATTTGGGATTGGCACTGGCATTGGTGGGATCTTATTGTCAATAGAAAATTATAGATATCACTATATACATTTTAACTAGGTGTAGCGGAGTGAGTTTGAGGGGTTTTTTTTTGTTTTGCTAATTGGATGATAAAGCTGCCAGACTGTTTCTTTCATACCAACTAGCTCTCCTTTTCTTGCTGCCCCAAAACAGACAAAAGTGCAGTCACTCTGGCTTACTGAAATACACAAAGGAAATTCTCTCAGGAATAGACCTCTATTCTTTTCTGGCACTCAAAACCTCTAGGAGACATGTAATGAGGAAATATAGTGTTACTTCTCATCAAAAAGCACTAACTGAATTACAGGCACTCTGGGAAGAGGGAGTAGTTGGTTCTTTTAATGAACCTCTACTAAACAGCCATTGAATGAAGCCAAAAGTTCACTATTCCCTAGATGATTGAGTGGCTAAAGGTGGTCACTCTGCTACTCACTGCCAGAATGAAAGTAGTTTTTGGAATAATCAGGATTGGTTATTGTTACTCTGAAGTGTTTTATGGTGTTCTACCAGAATCTTGTTTAATGCATTGAGCAAGTATTGATAGAATAGCTAATGCATGTCTTGCCCCTAGCCAACAATGATGAATACTTTTGGATATTTGGCTTCTACTATTCCAGTTTTCAGGCCATTCTGTTCTACCACCACGTAACTATTAATGGAATTTGGAACTAATTTGGAACGATTAATGGAATTAATGGAAAAAGATGTTGAGACTCTGAAAAGAGTGCAGAGAAGAGCAACAAGACTGATTAGAGGCCTGGAAGCTAAACCACACAAATAATCATTACAGGAATTGGGTATGTCTAGTGCCGTGATGGCGAACCTATGGCACGGGTGCCACAAGTGGCACGCGGAGCCATTTGTCAGGGCACGCGAGGCGCTGCCCTGTCAGCTGGCCAGATCGCATGTGCGTGCTGGCCAGCTGAGTTCACCTTTTTAAAAGCCATTTTCCGCCTTCCCCAGGCTCCAGGGGCTTTATAGGAGCCTGGGGAGGGCGAAAAGAGCCCCCAAGAGGCCCTCTGGAAACTTCAGGGCCGTCCAGAGGCTTCCCTGAAGCCTTTGGAGCGCTTAAAACGACCCTCTGAGCAAACCGGAAGTCACTTCCAGTTTGCTCGGAGGGTTGCTTTAAGCGTTCCAAAGGCTTTAGGGAAGCCTCCGGACGGTCCCTGAAGCCTCAGGAGGGCCTCCGGGGGGTCGGGGGAGGCTCCTTTCGCCCTCCCCAGGCTCCTATAAAGCCCCTGGAGCCTGGGAAGGGCAAAAAAAGCATGTAAAAATGGGGGGGGTGTCGCGCATTGTGCGTGCATGCGCACTGGGGGGGTTGCACATTGCATTATGGGTGCGGCACGCCTGCACACGACCCCCCTGCGCTCCCCCCACTAGTGGCACGCGAGCCAAAAAAGGTTCGCCATCACTGGTCTAGTGTAATGAAAAGAGGAACTAGTAAAGACATGATAGTGGTGCCTCCAATATTTGAGGGGCTCCTACAAAGAAAAAGGGAGTCAAACTATTTTCCAAAACCCCAAAAGGCAAGATGAGAAACAATGGAGGGAAACTAAGCAAAGAGAGAAGCAACCTAGTACTAAAGTGGAATTTCCCAATGGTGTGAGTAATCAACCAACAGAACAGCTTGCCTTCAGAAGTTGTGGGTGCTCCATCACTGAAGGTTTTTTTAAAAAAAGACTGGATGACCACTTGACTGAAATGATGTAGGGTCTCCTGCTTGAGCAGGGAGTTCTCTCCCAGTTCCCTTATTCTGTGTTCTATGTTGAATGAATTGATTTTATACACCCTACGTATGTTAGCACACTGCATGTACCAGAGGTGGGTTGCTGCCAGCATTACTGCTGGTTTGGTGTGCCTCAAAAAAAGTGCATGCACATTTGCAACAGAAATAGCTCCGCGTATGCGCAAAACGTTAAAAAATGGAAACAAATTACAAGTTTGCAATGAAACGTTTTCTGCACATGCGCAAAACCGAAAATCAAGATTGCAGGGCCATAGGAGAACCAGTTCGGGGGCATGGCAGGCCTGGGACGCTTCATTTCCAGCGACCCAGGCCACCAAACTACTATCGGTTTGGCCGAACCAGTCCGAACTGGTAGGAATTCACCACTGACATTTACCCTGGGAATTGGATGGCATATACATGTGCTCTTGTTATTTGATGGGACTTAGGCAACAATATGTTGACTTGCAAAAATCCTAGTTTGCTTAAGATAGTGTTAACAGCTTTGGAATGAAAATAGGCTTTGGTTGTGCTGACAATGTGCTGCAAAAGGTTTGGTTTGGTTTGATTTGGTTTGGTTTATTTGGATTTATATGCCGCCCTTCTCCAAAAGGACTCCAAAAGGTTCCAAAACGTATGGCTATTTCCTGTTATTAGCAGAGAAGGCTGCATGTGACACAAATATGCCTAATAGCAATAGCACTTAAACTGATATATTGCTTCACAGTGCTTTACAGCCTTCTCTAAGCAATTTGCCAAGCCAACATATTGTCCCCAACAATCTAGGTCTTCATTTTACCAACCTTGATGGATGGAAGATTGAGTCAACGTTGAGCCGGTGAGAATTGAACTGCCAAAATGTTGGCAGCCAGCAGAAATATTTGCTCCCTTCCTTGCTTTCAAAATGTCAGTGAAGATTTGGTAATTTCATCAAGTCTTTGAAGCAGGATCCCTCTAGATCAGGGGTGCCAAACTGGAATTCTTCAAGGGCTGAATCAGCATTGTAGTTCTCCTCTACTGGCCAGCCGGGGGGAAGGGAGATGGGATGGACGCCTCCTTCATAATGGGTTTGGGGAGCCATGTAAGGCCCCCTGCACCACGTTTGTGGCTTGGATGGCCTCCTGCAGCATTTTGCTGGCCAAAATGGGGTACGGGGCCATGTGAAGCCCCTGCACCCCATTTTGGCTGGCAGATTGCTCCAGGAAGATGTCCAGGTTTAAAATAGGGCACCAGGGACCTCGTGTGGCCTCCATGCCCCATTCTGGTTAGCAGAGTGCTGCAGGAGGCTATCCAGGCTGAAAATGGGTGTGGTAGCTGTGCCCCCCCCCCATTCCCTGTTTTGGCTGCCGGAGGCACTGTGGGCCAATCCTTTGTTATTTCCAGGCTGCCTCCATGGGTTAGATTTAAGCACCCCATGGGCTGGATCTGGCCCACGGGCCTTGAGTTTGACACCCTGCTCTAGATGTTGAATTACTTTTTTGAATGTTGGCATGGCTTTAGTTTGCTAATTTCCTTTTAAAACAAAATTACAGATTTAGGAAGTTATATGATGCTCAGAGATAGTTGATGTACAAATTCAGTATGTAGAGAGACAGAAATACAGACAGGCAAATCCGAAAAGCATTTTGTGAATGTCTTGACTGACAAAAACCATGTCAAATACTGAAGGCCAGTATTATGAGCCCAAGAGAGCCAACCAGAGCACAAATAAGATTGTGGTTGTTTTGAAATATAAGAAAAACAAATGGTAAAGAAATGAAAGAATTAGCTAATGAAATCAAAGAAAAAAATAGATGCCTGTGAAATTAAGAGAAAGGAGAATTTATATAATAAACTAAATGAAAATGATTTGATCTGATGGAGCCGAATTGATAAGAATATGCAGGAAAGCAAAAGTGTAGGTTTAACAGTTGAAAGAGCTAAAATCTGTTAGAGAAACAGAAATGATGCCCCTAGATTGTTCTACACGTGAATATCCAAACATAACTCCACAGATTGGGAATTTGCTGCATGTTATCCTCCACTGGAAAAACCAGGTATGCCTTTTGAGATTTTAAACAGATGTAATACAGAGACACATTTTTCTGTTAGGTGATGTAAACAGATGAGGAGGAAAGAGTGCCTATTCATGTATCCAATGTCTAGAGAACACTATATCCATTTGGGGAAAAAAATCTTGCTTTCAATATGTAGTCTAAGCATAAATTTATTCGGAGGTAATCATAGGCAAGGAATAACTAAAGCATGACTGTTGTTTTATGATGAAAGTTTGAGAAAATTAATGAAGGATAGAAGAATGATAAAAAGTTCTGAATGTAGGACAGATGGCTTTTTGATTGTGTCAGAAGTGAATCTTGGCAAAAAGAAAAAGATAAAACATTTAAAGAAGAAAGAACAATACATGAATTGATGTATGGCTATAATAGGATGAAGGACATATTGCATAAATAAAAAATGTGAATAGATACGTAGAATGGCATTAGAATGAACTAGATTTAGGTAAGTTCTCATTTGTTATTTCCTACCTTTAATTTTTTTTTTGGCTTTACTAATTCATATTCCCTTTCTGTAATATGTTGCTTACCCTGAAAAGGGATAACATAATGAAAGTCTGCATTATGTGATTTTAATTTTATCTCTGCTTTCAATAGCATTGCTTTTATTATTTTACATACTTTGAATGTTTAATTATCGCAAGGCCCTTGGATTGTTGTATGGATTGAGCTGCAGAATACAAATTAAACAAACAAGGAAACAGATGACTATCTGAAGGGTGTCAAATGAGAAAAAGGTTGATTAAGACAGTGAATGCTAAAATAGTTTTGCCATTTTTACTAGATTCATTTCTACTTCCACTGAGTCTCTAAAAGTATTTCAAACATTGCTGGCTATGAATAGTTCACAAAGTTATCATGCTTTTCCGCAGAGAAAGTGAGAGAATAAAAAAAAAATATGGTGTCTCTCGGTCAAGGTTATTCACTCAATGTTATTTCATTCCAGTCTCTTAAAAACAGAAAAACAATTTAACATCTAAATGAGTCCTCCTTTCTAATAACATTTTGTCATCCAAGTTCTTATATTTTTATGTTTGCAAAATATTAGAATCTATGTATGCATAATCTGTTTTACATTTTCATACTATTCAAAATAACATTTTTCTCCACATTTACCATTTAATGCTTTGGTTACACATGATCTCATATTTATTTTCCTGGGAAATGGCATTTATTTTATTTTATCGTTTCACAGACAGATTAGCAGTGAAAAACATAAATCGCAGAAGTAATTTGGATTTATGGCCAACTGTCACCTGAAAATATAATGCTAGATCTTGAAAGAAAAGCTGGAGCTTAAATGTGAAAATCCTAGCTGGACTATTGCCTGGACTTTTTAATAAGATTATAATTACCCTGGATTTGAGACAATAGTTTTAACAATGATTTTGAGCCAACTTTAATTTAAATGAAGGTCTAATGAATAAACAAATATAGTATTTCATTGTTTACTAAATTAATTGCCTATTGAGTTATAATAAATTGGAATTTGTGGGTATATTAATAAAAAAGCACAATGTCAACCCTAGAAGGCAAAGATTAATGGGCACAAGACTTTCCATTGTCAAAAATGCCAAATGCCTGGCTATACTTTGAGATATAAGATGTTGTGCTGACAAGGTGCCTTTTCTTATAGCAGGATCAATACACACTTTCCACTGAAAGAGCTGGTTTATTCATGATTTATAACCAACATTTGCACCAGCCAGTATTATAGAAAAATGTTTAGGCAATAACTAAATGATCTCTTGTTAGCCATGTCTAGAAATCCAGGTACCACTTCCCACGATAATGTTAGGTTAAACCTACAATAACTAGTGTATCCTTCACTCTTTCACTTTTGGAAGGAGTTGGATTAAAGGTGATTTCCCAGTAGTAATTTATAGCATCTCCTAGGGCTCAGTGGCTAAGACGCTGAACTTGTTGATCAGAAAGGTCAGCAGTTCAAATCCCTAGCACCATGTAACAGAGTGAGCTCCCATTACTTCTCCCAGCTTCTGCCAATCTAGCAGTTTGAAAGCATGTAAAAATGCAAGTAGAAAAATAGGAACCACCTTTGGTGGGAAGGGAACAGCGTTCCATGTTTCTTCGGCGTTTAGTCATGCCGGCCACATGACCACAGAGATGTCTTCAGACAGCACTGGCTCTTCGGCTTTGAAACGGAGATGAGCACTGCCCCCTAGAGTTGGGGATGAATAGTACATATGTGTGAAGGGAACCTTTACCTTTAGGGGTAATTACCCCCAAAGGGCGATTTGAACATATGCTGGGGGGGGGGGGTAAATGTCTATGGAGATTCTCAATCATCCAGGTGATAGTTATACCAAAGGTGTTTTTCCAAAAGTAAACTTGATTTTGGAAAAAAATGTTTCCAACAAGTTCTAACTGAAGAAACTTCTTGCATGAGACATGAAACATTTAAAAAAAATAATCCAAGAAAATCCAGTGTCTTTTGGAAAAATGCATTTGGGACTATCCTCGGGGTAATAGAACAATTTGTACTTGCTTGTTTGTGAGTCAAGGAGCCAGTTAGGGGCTGCCACTGCTAAAACCCTTGTGTAAAACAACAGTTTCTTTGTTTTGTGGGGGTAATGACTTTGAGACTGAGAAAAGGGGTAATTGGGTCAACCAACTTAAAAACCCTTGTGAGTCATCCAACCATTGCTGTGCCAAAGGACTGATAATAAAGACAGGGTTTTAATCAGTTTAATGGTAGCTCAGTGATGCTATGAAGAGGTATAGCCACTATTCAGGAAATAGTCACAATAAGAGTGTGTGTGTGTGTGTGTATGTGTTTATTTAACTAAGTTATATAGCCACTCATTTCACAGCCAAATAACTCAAAATCTGTACAACAAAATTAAAATTATCTAACATCATGATCTAGAATACCTAAAACTATTATTAAAAACATTAAAACCATAAAAATAGATAACACAAGAATAATAGATGAAAGAATATTAGTAATAATAGCGGTACCTCATTAATTCACTACTTCCCCAGGTCTTTTGGCATAATTATTTGTTTATACATATTCAGAAATTACTTAGTTTAGGGCATTCTCTAAATTTTATTCAAGGATAGTCCAAGATGATCAAGAGAAGGACTATCTGCTAAAGATACAAAAAGTGAAGCAGATACACAACTTTTCAGAGTTCCAGTGCAGGGGAATCGTAGCATGAATCTTTCTGAAGACTCTTTCAGGTATCAAGCCACTGTGAAAAATTACATATTGTACCCAAAATGAAACAGCTGTTCTGGATAGTGGACCCAGAGAAGCAGGAGATTCCTAGTCTTTCCATTTTACTAAACTGTCCCAAATAGATGCTTTGCTATGCCTTGTGGCCTGTATTCATTGCTTCTTCCAGATCCCCGCTTACTTTCCAGATAGTTCTGTGCTAAAAACACAATGGGTTTCCTTAAAGAAAAAGTTAAGAATCTTAAAACTGGGAACGTAGTGGTGCCAATGAATCTTGTCAGTTTGAAAATAACAATCTTGTGGATTACCTAACCCAAATGTCTATAAATTTCAGTTCACTTCAACAATAACCTTGGACCTATTCTAAACTGACCTACCATTTCCATTATTGAATGTGGAAATGTTTTGCCAATTATAGAAAATACAATGCTTTGATTGGAAAACTTTATAGGTCAATGGTTTTGATTAAAGTGTAAAAGCCCCAATTATTTGGTGGAAAGCTCTGTTGCATCCAAACAGCACACATTGTGGAACTAAAGACTAAAATTTAAAGCAGTTTTGCACACCCAGCAAAGCTTTCTGTTTTGTCTTAGAACAATGTTGGCTTCCTATCATGGGGCTTTAATCCTGTGAAAACTTATGAAAGAGCTCACTAGCATCCTATATACATGTACAGTAGGGGACGCCCCACCTAATTTAATCAAATTAACTTCTGCACTATAGGTTTGCACAGTCAGTTCCACTGAACCAAATAAGATTTCTTTCCCAGCCAGCACACAGGGGAGTTGGACTTCAAGAGGTACAAATGACTGATAAACAACATTAAAAGGAATTTTCCCAAGAACAAGATCAAAAGCATGGGAAAAAATATCAACTAGAGGGGACAGAGTGGGGGAGTGGGGATTGAATAGACCATTGGATGTACATGATTCCAAATGATAAGTTGATCTTTTAATGAATGCTAACAGTACTCTCTAATCACCTCTTCCTTATTAATCAAGCTACAAACCTTGCTTGGCTGAATGTTGAGATTAATGGGTCTTAATGATCAGGCCAAGCAATGATACTGAACTTGGTGGAATCAACTTCAGGGGCCAGGAGCCTGAGAAAACCCTCTGGGACTGCTATACATTTAAACTGGTTGTTGGCCTGACAAGAAGCAGCTAAACCGCTAGTTATCCAGAGCAGCACCTGCTTCCTTCATTTTCAAGGACAAAGGCAGGTACAGGAGTGTCCAGAGATTAAAAAAAAAAACCAAGATGGCTGCCATGCCAAAGCTCTTCTATGTCTGTTGCATTGGGAGGAACTTAAAAAGGAGTGTGGCTTATACTACATGGTATAAGTGGCTTATACTACATGGTTGCCACCTTGACTTTTTTTGACTCCCTTATAAATGTTCCTAATTTATTATTTATTTATTTATTTCTTAGCGCTTATAGACCACCCCCTCTCCCGAAAGGGACTCGGGGCGGTGTACAATCTATACAGAAATACATCATAAATAGCTATAAAATTAGACAATTAAAATTATGAAGTAGATAGATAAATAAATACATAAGAGGAGGATAAAAAGATTTACAGAACTGTACTGCTAAGTAAATAATTTAAAATTTAAAAATTTAAAACCCCAACAAATATCCTATGAAATTAAATTTAAAAGAACAATCCCCCTAAAAAACCAGTAAGAAATATGTTTGCCAGGAGGTAGACGTTATAATTATGCCAGGCCAGCCAGTCGGAACAGGTGTGTCTTCAATTTCTGTCGGAAGGAACGGAAGTCGGTGGTGGTTCTAATGTCGGGGGGGAGGTCATTCCAGAGGGTTGGGCCCATCACAGAGAAGGCCCTACTCCTTGGTGTCGCCCATTGGCATTGCCTAGTGGACGGCACCAGGAGAAGCCCCTCCCTGTGAGAGCGAATTGGCCGCAGGGATGTGTGTGGGAGGATGCGATCCCGCAGGTAGCTAGGTCCTGTGCCATGGAGCGCTTTAAAGATGGTGGTCAAAACCTTGAAACGCACCCGAAAAACCACAGGCAGCCAGTGCAGCTCGCGCAGGAGCGCTATTACGTGGGAGTACCTGATACTCCCCATGACTGCCCGCGCGGCTGCGTTCTGGACTAGCTGCAGTCTTCGGGCACGTCCCAAGGGAAGCCCCATGTAGAGAGCATTACAGTAGTCCAGGCGAGACGTCACCAGTGCATGAGTGACCGTGCGTAGGGCATCCCGGTCCAGAAGGGGGTGCAATTGGCGCACCAGGCGAACCTGGTGGAACGCCCCCCTTGCCACGGCTGCCACATGGTCGTCCATTGACAGCTGGGCATCTAGGAGGACGCCCAAATTGCGCACCCGTTCCACAGGGGGCAATTGTTCGCCCCCTATGGCCAGCGTTGGGGTCAGCTGGCTGAACCGAGGTGCCGGTAGCCACAGCCACTCCGTCTTGGAGGGGTTGAGTTTGAGTCTGTTGTCCCCCATCAAGACCCCGACGGCTTCCAAACACCGGGACATCACTTCGACAGCCTCGCTGGGGTGGTTTGGGGTTGAAATGTACAGCTGAGTATCATCAGCGTACAGATGATATTCAACCCCAAAACCACGGATGATCTCACCCAGTGGCTTCACATATGCGTTGAACAGGAGGGGCGAGAGGACCGACCCCTGCGGCACCCCGCAGGTGAGTGGCCTCAGGGTCGACCTCTGCCCCCCTGTCAACACACATTGCGACCGGTCGGAGAGGTAGGAGCCGAACCACCGTAAAACGGTGCCTCCGACTCCCATCCCCTCCAGCCGGCGCCATAGGATACCATGGTAGATGGTATCAAAAGCCGCTGAGAGGTCTAATAGGACCAGGATAGAGGAACAGCCTCTATCTCTGGCCCTCCAGAGATCATCAACCAGCGCGACCAAGGCTGTCTCTGTGCTATGCCCGGGTCAGAAGCCGGACTGGCGTGGGTCTAGATATTTGGATTCGTCAAGGTGTCGTGGAAATTGCTGTGCCACCACATTCTCAACAACCTTCGCTAAAAAGGGAAGGTTGGAGACTGGACGATAATTAGCTAGCTCCATTGGGTCCAGTGAAGGCCTCTTGAGTAGGGGCCTCACCACCGCCTCTTTCAAGGCAGTTGGTAAGGATCCCTCACCCAACGAGGCGTTCACCAGGCCCAGGAGCCAGCCTCGTGTCACCTCCCAGGATGCCAGTACCAGCCAGGAGGGACAAGGGTCCATTGAACATGTGGTGGGTTGCAGCCGTCCACGCAACCTGTCCAAATCCTCGGGGGCAACAGAGTCAAACTCCTCCCAGAATGGTCTCACAAGACTCACTGTTGACGGCTCATCCGGTCCACTGGAGGGGGCCCATCCGCTCCGGATCTGAGCGACTTTGTCCTGCAGATATTCCCCAAACTCCTCTGCTCTACCCTGCAAGGGTGCCCCCCGCGTCCCCTGTGACAAGAGGGAGCGGGTCACCCTAAACAGGGCGGCAGGGCGGTTATCCGTGGACGCAATAAGAGTGGCACAATGTCTACGTTTGGCCGCTCTCAATGCCACAAGGTAGGTCCGTAAACAGGCTCTTACCTGCGTTCGATCAGACTCGGAGCGTGAGGATCTCCACCTGCTCTCTAGACGTCTCCTATGGCGCTTCATCACCCTCAGCTCCTCAGTGTACCAAGGAGCACGGGTGGCTCGCTGCCGCAGGAGAGGTCGCAAAGGCGCAACCCGGTCCAAGGCCCCAGCCGCCGCCCTATTCCAGGCGGCCGCTAGGTCCTCCGACCGAGCGCGGGTCAGGGCTACAGTAGTGGCCCAAGCTCCATCTGGAACCTATCCGGTTCCATCAGGTGCTTGGGGCGGTACCAGCTTGGACAGACTGGCTCCGCCTCCTCACGGTGGAGGGTAGCGCCAGGGAAGTCGAGCCGGAGAGATGAGTGATCTGACCATGACAGGGGAGTAATAACTAGATCCCCTATTCCCAGATCACTCGTCCACTGTTCAGATACAAAAACAAGGTCCAGTGTGTGACCACCCTCGTGTGTGGGGCCCTGAATTAATTGGGTCAGGCCCATGGCTATCATGGAAGCCATGAACTCCCGAGCCACCTCAGATGCTGCTCCCGTCGACGGCAGGTTGAAGTCCCCCATAACCAAAAGCCTGGGGATCTCAACCGCCGTCTCTGAGATCAGCTCGAGGAGCTCGGGCAGGGCCGCTGATGTATAGCGAGGAGCCAAGTATACAATCAGCAGGCCCAACTGCCTCCCTGGGCCCCATTTCACACCTAGGGACTCACAACCGGGTATCTGAGGGACAGTGAACTCTCTCGGTTCTAGACCATCCCGTATAACTACTGCCACCCCACCACCCTTACCCAGGGCCCGAGGTTGATGGAATGCACAGAAACCCGGTGGGCACATTTCCACGAGGGGTAAACCACCCTCGTGGCCCAACCAGGTCTCCGTTATCCCTGCAAGGTCCAGCTCCCCCTCAGAGATCAACTCACTAATGAGGGGGGCCTTGTTGGTTACGGACCTTGCATTGCAAAGCATCAGCTGCAGGCCCTGGCTCTGTAGTTCCTGACCACCTAGTCTGCGGGGGTTGGTACAAACGACCAGGCGTAGCCAACAGCCACGGTCTCCCAAACAGTGGCAGTGTTTTCAGTCAGTTACCAAAGGCAGCTTCGACCTAAGAAATACAAATAATTTAACGTTGTTTTTAAATGCCAGGGTTAGCATAGGTTAAATATTTCTGAGGCATATTCATTTAGTTTGGTTTGGTTTGGTTTTTTATTCAAAAGCTAGGATTGAGCTAGGATTGAGCTAGGAATCTAAAAATTGCTAAAATGTCCCGGATTACTGTACTTATTGGTTTAAAATAATCTGAAGCCTCTTCTGAGAAACCACAGCCCTCTGCTCATTTTCCTCAACTCTATTTCTCTTTTGTCTTGCTGGAAGCCAATGTTAGCCGCCATGATTCTCTTCAAGCCAATCCAATCCCATATTTTACAGACTAGATGTAACACATGCTTTGAAACTGCGGGGTTTTTGATGTTTCACTTTCTATGCTTTGGCAATAATATTCGGGGGGGGGGGGGGATTTAATTTATTTTTCATAAATTGTTATAATATGTATTACATTTTTAAATATGTTATTTGTATTATGATTTTAAAAGTTGTTAGCTCCCCAGTGTTGACACAGTAAGATGGGTGGCCATATAAAATGAAATACATATATGAATATATAAAGCATTTGTCCTACAGGTAGTCCTCAATTTACAATACTTCAATTAGTGACTGTTCAAATTTACAGCGGTATTGAAAAAAGTGACTTATGGCCATTTTTCACACATATGACTGTTGCAGCATCCCCACAGTCATGTGATCAAAATTCAGATGTTTGGTCATTGACCCATACTTATAACTGCTGCAAGTCCTGGGGTCAAGTGATCCCCTTTTGCGACCTTCAAAATTTTTGCGTGCACCGAACTGGCAGTAATGCCGGTAGCAAGCCACCCCTGTTGTGAAGGGAACACTATCTGTAGTTACAACAGACTACTTTCTCCAAAGGTGAGGGCAGAAGAGAAAGGACCTATAGTTCTTTGACAAAGTGACAAAATTAGTGGACCAGAGGAATGCCATCAATATAGTTTACTTGAACTTCAGTAATGCATTTGATAAGGTAGACCATAACCTACTACTAGATAAAGTAGAAGAATGTGGGTTGGACAACATCACCACCAGATGGATTTATAACTGGCTGACCAACCACACTCAACATGTAGTCCTCAATGGAACTGCATCTACATGGAGGGAAGTATGCAGTGGAGTACCCCAAGGCTCTGTTTTAGGCCCAGTACTCTTCAACATCCTCATCAATGATTTGGATGAGGGAATAAATGGGGAACTCATCAAATTTGCACATGACAGCAAGCTGGCAGGAATAGCCAACACTCCAGAAGGCAGGCTGAAGATACAGAAGGATCTTGACAAACTTGAACATTGGGCACTATCTAATAAAATGAAATTCAATAGTGAAAGAGTAAGGTTCTACATTTAGGCAACAAAAATGAAATGCACAGGTACAGTATAGGTGGTACCTTGCTCAACAGTAGTAACTGTGAAAGGGATCTTGGAGTCCTAGTGGACAACCATTTAAATATGAGCCAGCAGTGTGCAGCAGTTGCCAAAAAAGCCAACACAGTTCTAGGCTGCATCAACAGAGGGATAGAATCAAGATCACGTGAAATGTTAATACTACTTTATAATGCCTTGGTAAGGCCACACTTGGAATACTGCATTCAGTTTTGGTCACCACGGTGTAGAAAAGATGTGGAGACTCTAGAAAGAGTGCAGAGAAGAGCAACAAAGATGATTAGGGAACTGGAGACTAAAACATGAAGAACGGTTGCAGGAACTGGGTATGTCTAGTTTAATAGAAAGAAGGACTAGGGGAGACATGATAGCAGTGTTCCAATATCTCAGGGGTTGCCACAAAGAAGAGGGAGTCAAACTATTCTTCAAAGCACCTGAGGGTAGAACAAGAAGCAATGGGTGGAAACTAATCAAGGAGAGAAGCAACTTAGAACTGTAGAGAAATTTCCTGACAGAACAATTAATCAGTGGAACAGCTTGCCTCCAGAAATTGTGAATGCCCCAACACTGGAAGTCTTTAGGAAGATGTTGGATAGCCATTTGTCTGAAACGGTATAGGGTTTCCTGCCTAGGCAGGGGGTTGGACTAGAAGACCTCCAAGATCCCTTACAACTCTGATATTGTATTATTGTATTATTAAAACTTTTGAAGTATCACTGGGTTCAACCTTCCTTTTTCTGCTTCCTCATTTCTATCACAAAAGGCAAGGGAGCCAAATTAGAAAATCTCTTGTCCAAGAGATAAGCACAGTGCAAGGTGCTTATTTGTTCTCATAGTTCATACCAGAGAATTCATTTCACAGAAATCAAATGCTGGTGACCAAACCACCACCAAAATAAATAAATAAATAAAAATCAAATTTGAATGGTGCATGGATGGGAAATCACTAGGAAAGTTCAGAACTGTACGACCAGACCAAGAAAATATAAGAAATCCCAGAAAAGGGCAGTGGCAAATTATTTCCCCAGAGCAGCAAAGATCCATGTAACCTTCAGGTGTTGATTTTTGTCTTATTTTGTTCTATTGTATTTTGTAGTATTGGGTTTTACTAGTGGATGGTACTAGGGATTAGGGCTCTCAGGCTATTCAAACTCAAGACATTTCACAAGCAGGAACCATTTTAATTCAAAGAAAAAAATGCTGTCATGCAAGTCACCTCACCCCTGTGGCATACTTGAGCTGCATATATGAATGACTTACTAAAAAAGCTAAACATAAGCAAGTGCTAAATTATTTTCCTGGAATTGAGCTTTAGATATCATTATAATATAACAATAAAAGCGTCCAGGCCAGGATATACAAGACATGAATGGATGTTCTATTTTATTAGGAACGCTCCAGTGGTGCTATTCAGCCGGTTCTATCCGGTTTGGGTGAACCAGTAGAGGCAGTGACGTGCAGTGAGGTTTATGGCTGGTGAGGCTGGTGACATCATCAGGAAGGCGGGGAATGGGACCACGTGTGCAGGAGGCTGAGGCTGCCTCAGCCTCCTGCACACATGGTCCCATTCCCCGCCTTCCTGAGTCAACATGAAGGGGACCGCGGAGCGCGAGCCAGCGGAACACACTTCTCGGTCCCCTTCATGTTGACTCAGGAATGCAGGGAATCAGACCACGTGTGCCTTTTCCCTTTTCCCTTTTTTTTTCTTGTCATGATGAGAGTGGTGAGGCTCTGCCTCCCCTGCCTCCCCTGACCGCACATCCATGAGTAGAGGTGACAGCGGGAGGCTCCTCCCACTCACCCGGACATCATCATGTCCTGGTTTTGACACTGTACACCTTCAGGGAAGGTCCTGCACATGCACGGAGGTAGTGCGTGCATTCATATTTGTGAACCAGTAGTGAAGATAAGTAGATTTCACCCCTGGAATGGTCTGAGAATCATGAAAAAGAAATGCACTCTTTCCTTGTTTTCCTTGTTTGTTTTAAATTTATTTTTCAAAGGGCCAACCCTGGCTTTGACTGATAAACTCCATGCCAGGGGCCACAGTTATTTTACTAAATAATGGGATTGTCAAAATCCCTTTGTGTGCACTGCATTTAATTTCTGCGTCTGCCCTATTATTATTTAAGAACAAAATGCATGAACATTTGCATTAATTTCTTATGCAATTTTTGAAATGTACAATGTTGTAGCGATCAATTTCCTTAATACTGTATAATCCAAAGCATAATTGTGTTCTCATCCATATATTTGTCCCAAAATTGGTGGCTAAACTGATTCATTAAAAAGATTATACTAAATAAACCATATTCCCAGCTATGCCGATGTGGGGAAATGTGAATTTGAATATTTTTATATTAGAATTTTAAATACTTTACATATTTAATAATATATGTTTTTAATATTAAAGTTTTAAAAAATGAAATGCAACTGAATCAAGTATCCCAAAAATTTGTCTCCTTCCCTCCATTATAAAGATTTGACATAAGAAAAATATACAATTCAATTTTGCTTAAAGCTTCTGGTGTCATTGGCATCCTACAAACACTGGGGAAATTTTGATTTACTCAGTGACACAGCATTTGGCTCATTTTCTTGCTTGATTACTGGCTTGGGAGAAGAAGCAGTATGAATTCCTAGAAGAGCTTGATACTTAAATGTCACAACTATTCTTCCCGTCATAATATACTGTATCTCCAGATACCTGAGGAGTGACATAACAGATCAATAGCAAAGTGAAATCCTATATTTTCTTCTTGATATTGCTAAAATAAATCTTTTTTAAAAAAAAACATCACTTACAACACAATACAATACAATAGCAGAGTTGGAAGGGACCTTGGAGGTCTTCTAGTCCAACCCCTTGCCTAGGCAGGAAACCCTATACCGTTTCAGACAAATAACTATCCAACATCTTCTTAAAGACTTCCAGTGTTGGGGCATTCACAACTTCTGGAGGCAAGCTGTTCCACTGATTAATTGTTCTAACTGTCAGGAAATTTCTCTTCAGTTCTAAGTTGCTTCTCTCCTTCATTAGTTTCCACCCATTGCTTCTTGTTCTACCCTCAGGTGCCTTGGAAAATAGCTTGACTCCCTCTTCTTTGTGGCAACCCCTGAGATATTGGAACACTGCTATCATGTCTCCCCTAGTCCTTCTTTCTATTAAACTAGACATACCCAGTTCCTGCAACCGTTCTTCATATGTTTTAGTCTCCAGTCCCCTAATCATCATTGTTGATCTTCTCTGCACTCTTTCTAGAGTCTCCACATCTTTTCTACATCGTGGTGACCAAAACTGAATGCAGTATTCCAAGTGTGGCCTTACCAAGGCATTGTGAAGTGGTATTAACCCTTCACGTGATCTTGATTCTATCCCTCTGTTGATGCAGCCTAGAACTGTGTTGGGTTTTTTGGCAGCTGCTGCACACTGCTGGCTCATATTTAAGTGGTTGTCCACTAGGACTCCAAAATCCCATTCACAGTTACTACTGTTGAGCAAGGTACCACCTATACTGTACCTGTGCATTTCGTTTTTGTTGCCTAAATGTAGAACCTTACTCTTTTCACCATTAAATTTCATTTTATTAGATAGTGCCCAATGTTCAAGTTTGTCAAGATCCTTCTGTATCTTCAGCCTATCATCTGGAGTGTTGGCTATTCCTGCCAACATGGTGTCATCTGAAAATTTGATGAGTTCCCCATTTATTCCCTCATCCAAATCATTGATGAAGATGTTGAAGAGTACTGGCCCAAATAGAGCCTTGGGAACTCCACTGCATACTTCTCTCCATGAAGATGCAGTTCCTTTGAGGACTGCGCGTTAAGCCAGTTACAAATCCATCTGGTAGTAGGTTATGATCTACCTTATCAAATGCCTTACTGAAGTCCAAGTAAACTATATCAACAGCATTCCTCTGGTCCACTAATTTTGTCAAAGAATGCAATAAGATTCATCTGGCATGATCTGTTTTTGACAAACCCATGTTGGTTTTTGGCTATTTGTTTGCTTCTAGGTGTTTGCTAATTCATTGCTTGATTATCTTTTCCAGAATCTTTCCTGGTATTGGGGTCAGGCTGATAGGTCTATAGTTTCCTGGATCTATTTTTTCCCCTTTTTGAAGATGGGAACTACATCAGCTCTTTTCCAGTCCTCTGGTAGTTCCCCAGTGCTCCAGGATCTTTGAAAGATATAGTTCAGTGGTTCTGAGATCTCGTCTGCTAGTTCCTTCAGAACCCTGGGGTGTAATCCATCCGGTCCTGGTGATTTAAACTCATCTAGGGTAGACAGGTGCTCTTGTTTTTTATACTCACATTGCTGGCAATATGAGGGAACCTGCTGGTTGCATACTATAATTTCCTATAAGAATCATTTATATTAGTAGAGTTCACATATGGAAAGCAAGCCACATTTGAGGAACATTTTTAATCCTTTTAGGACAAGCTCAGCTTTCGGGGCTAATGTTTATGTACTATTATTTAAAAGAAAAAAAGTGGCTAAGCAGAAATGGGGTTTCCCAGTCACAGCAAAATAGAGAGAAGTTCCTTTTTGTGATCACTAATATAAAAGAGAGAAGTTTAGTGGAGTGGTTAAGGCACCAGGCTAGAAAGTGGGAGATTGTGAGTTCTAGTTCCACCTTCTAGTTCCAAGCTAACTGGGTTGCTTTGGGCCACTCACTCTTTCTCATTCATTGGAATAAGGCACAGGAAAATCATTTCTGAAATCTTGTCAGGAAAACTTTAGAGAATTGTCCAGGTGGTCAGCAACCTGACTCAAAGGCACATAAGCATTCCCTTCCACAACCACACACAACAAGGTTTTTGTTTTTGTCCATTCCATCCCTCCATTCCTTCTTCTCTCTCTTTTGGTCATTTGGCCTTGTCAAATGTAACAGTAAGGTTACTACTGTTTCCCTACTATAAAAGCTTTTAATTGGGTTTACTTACTTTCATTTACCTTCAAGGTTTATATACTGCAGCATCTGCAACCACCTATCAGGCAGGAAAAATCAGTTAAACATGTATGGAGACTACCAGGTGAGCACAAGGTTGGAGGGTAGACTGGTAAATTGAAAGCTGTATGAACATCCTCATGGAATCATCAATAATGAAGATTGAATGGAATCTTCTGTTTTTCTTTTGCTCTCCAGGAATTTGAAGCTATAAATGTAGTATTTCCTTCTTCATTTTCCCCTCTGCAATGCTGTTAGGTAAGTTTGGTCTCAGCCTAGTTCTTCCCTGTGTTTAAAGAAAGTGCACATGTCCAAAAGAATACCGCAGATCTGACTGTACTTCACCAGCATCTCTAGTGCCATTACATTATCTTCTAAAGGGTATCTGGGCAGGATGTCTCAAAAGGATGGCCAGGAAAAGAAGGAATTCTCTCCCAATATTGCCTGCAACCCATATACATTCTTGGCATTGCAAGTGGTAAGAAGACGAGGAAGGCCTGTGTAGTTTCCTTCTCACAATCCCCCTTACATTCCAGAGGCTCTGGACAGCTGACAGTATGCCAAAAGGCTAAGGGGTTCATCTCTTAACCTTCATGATCGTCACAACCTCTCTGCTACTCTGCACGTGTGAGTGTGTCTAAACTGCCAGGTATGGCCAGATAAAATTTGCTCCTCTTAAGTCTGTCACCCTGCAAGGTTATTAATAGGGTTCTGCTTAGAGGGAGCGTAGGCAAGAAAGCAGATATCTAGTTTAGGAACCCCTTTTGTCCCTGACATACGTAGGTCAGGCTTCTTCTTTCTTGGTTTTCAAGAAGCTCCTGGAAACCTTACTTTCTGAGCATCATTTGATGAATTTAGACGCTTCATCAGAGATTAACGCAGTCATCATTTGTTACTCTTGTTCATTATGACCACTTTGTGTTGTAAGGTTTCATTCGGATGTTTTTTCAAACCACCCAGATGTGAGATTGTAGTTGATAAAGAAATTGTCTTAATTAATTAAATAAGTTTAAAAATTCAGCCTTTTACTGCACATTTTGCCAAATATTCATTAATTTTTTTGGGGGGGGGGGCTTTCACTTATGTCTAACATTTGTTGGCTCACTGTATCTGGATAGCCTGTGAGAGGACAACAACAACGCTCTCTGCTCTCATGTGGATTTTTTCATGTGATCCCACTTTCTGAATCCCCGAATTTGGCGTTCTGTTGCTTTTCACAATGAATGCAAATGTTTTGGAATGCTGGAGAAAAATCTGGCTTGTTCTCATGTCAATAAGAACAATGGGCAGTTTTGTTCTGTAGTACGCAAAATATTTAGAAGGAGCTCATTAGTCATTTCTTGTGTCCTGATGCTTGCAGAACTGTCCTATTTAAATACAACTGCAGGACAAATTTGCTATTTGGCAAATATATTCACATGTGATGAAATATGGCTTGCCAAATTAACAAGAACAGCAATATTCAAAGATAATACTGGAAAGCACATATGTACAGAGGTATAAAGTTTATGCCATCACCTATAGTTGAATGAAATCCCTTCTCCCACCCCTTAAAAACTATTATGCTTACATTTATCTCTATGGACTCACTCTCCAGAGTAGATCACATCATGGGCTGTTGCTATATGGTATATATATTTTCTGCCATCCTGCTAAGATTGTATGACTTATGGTCACAGCTGTAGAAAGAAGTCACACCCAGCATCCTGGATTTACACTTAGATGACCCCAATCAGATATTGGTCAAAGAACTGGCATCTGTTGGGAAAAGGAGGAAGTGAGGTAAATTAAATTTATGTGTTTGTTCCTTCCATGCTTCCAAACTATTGACTGCTGCTGTTGCCAATATTTGTCTGATGCTATAAACAATTTGGCTACTGATGTTTTCTTTTAAGTGCTTGGAATACGTGGTCAGCAGTCCTTTGATCCAGATGGGTATAAGGCATATAGATTTCTAATGCCAAAATGTCAAAAATGTGGTGAAACTCTGTGCAGGGCTATAGGCAACTTCTGATTTTCACAAACAGAGAATAAATGCTAGGGAAATGTGGATTTTTATTAGTGAGGATCCACAAATAGCTTTGTGGCATCTTTAAGCTGCTGAACCTTTTGTGGACTGGAGACCACTTCATGAGACATACACACAAGCTTACATTATAATAACTTTGTTAAACTTTAAGACATTTCTTTAAGGCATTTCAAAAGTTTCTGTTTGGAATTTTCAATGGACTAACAGAACTAAAGGTAAAGGTAAAGGTTCCCCTCGCAAATATGTACTAGTTGTTCTCAACTCTAAGGGGTGGTGCTCATCTCCGATTCAAAGCCGAAGAGTCAGCTCTGTCCGAAGATGTCTCCATGCTCATGTGACCGGTATGACTAAATGCCAAAGGCACATGGAACACTGTTACCTTCCCACCAAAAGTGGTTCCTATTTTTCTACTTGCATTTTTACATACTTTCAAACTGCTAGGTTGGCAGAAGCTGGGACAAGTAACGGGAACTCACTCTGTTATGCGGTGCTAGGGATTTGAACCGCCAAACTGCTGACCTTTCTGATCAACAAGCTCAGCATCTTAGCCACTGAGCCACCACGTCCCTTCTAACAAAACTACCCCATCATAAATAGGAAACTTTCAAAAAACTAAACATGATTTTAGTTATTTATAAAAATTAACTTTTTAAATTGTTTATTCACTGACTTCCATTTGAGGAGCATACTTTTATTTATATATTTATTTATAAAGCACCTCGTTCAAAGGCTCTGGTGGTATAGTGACCACAATAAAAGACAGATAATAAGCTAGCGTATTAAATGCCTTTTCTCTCAAATACACATACAGACATACACACACTGTTTTATATCTACATGTATTATAACATGATGTTCCAAGCTCAGAAGTCAAACATACTTGTATTTAACCAGATTGTTTTGATATTTCAGTGTTTGTTCTTTCACTTCAAGTATTTGTAGCATTTTTCCCAGCTCTTTTGAAGCTTTTGCCAAAATTAAAAGGAATGGTAGTATATCAGCACTTAGAGATTTTAGATATGAAACAACTAATTATTTGCCAGAACATTATGAATCACTTAAGTTTCTCCTAGTCATGGCTCTGATCTGTGATATGGTCCTCAGAAAGCTACTTATGCTCAAATTGTACAGTTAAAATGTCCATGGCAGTATCTGTTTGATAAAGATTTTTGTGCCTCCTTCAACTCTGATTCCTATAAATACGCTTCATAGTCAAAGGCATCATTGGGGAATGCTATATAACTCTCCAGTCTGTTGGCAGTGACATTAAAGCCAGTGCTTAGTTAGGTTACAAAAACTCCACATTCCAACCACAAAAAATGGAAGAAAACAGCAAGTGAAATTCATATGTTATTACATAATAGTTTGCATGAAAGCTGTGATATTTAATCGTTGAATTTTGCAGACATGTATAAGCAGGCATTTTAAAAATGACAGCTCCCACGATCATAAAGGAGATGGGATATGCTGCTTTTTTTGAAGTTTGCACTTCCATTATTGGAACAGCATGAAAGAGGAGTGAAGTAAGTTCTTGTTATTGTTAGCTGCAAAGGCGTGTCTGACCCATCACGACCTCATGAAGAACGTTCCTCCAGGCCTTCCTGTCCTCTACCATCCTCTGGAGTCCATTTAAGTTCACACCTACTGTTTCGGTGACTCCATCCAGTCACCTCATTCTCTGCTGTCCCCTTCTTCTTTTGTCCTCAATCTTTCCTAGCATTAGGCTCTTCTCCAGTGAGTCCTTTCTTCTCATTAGGTGGCCAAAGTATTTGAGTTTCATCTTCAGGATCTGGCCTTCTAGAAAACAGTCAGGGTTGATCTCCTCTAGGACTTACCAGTGTTATAGTCTTGCAGTTCAAGGGACTCACAGGGGTTTTTCCAGCACCATAGTTCAAAGGAAGTACAGTAAGTTCTACAAGCTTAAAATTACTCTTTAAATAACATAACAATTTCAGAAAATCCGGTAAATCTTAGGCAGTGAATATAGTTCCTCAGTTCTGCCTTACCAGCTCTCGCTTAGTAGACATTTGTAGGGCTCAGATATCAGAACGTGCTGATTAAATAGCAAGGTTCTGCTTTTCAGAGTTTGTTGCCCACTGACAGATAAGGTATCATATCTCATTGTCCATCTCTCCCAATTGTATAGCTTCCAAATCCCAATCCTTTTGCATTCCCTCATATGCCTCATGGGGCACTCAATTTGCACAAGATGTTCCTCATTTTCTAAAAAGAGACTCCTTGTTCATTTTTTAAAATGAACTGACAAGATTTATATATTTTACAGCACCAATGGGTAGGATATGGTTACTACAGTGCATATATATTTATAAAATAAATAAATAAATAAAAAGTACAAATACAACACAAATATAAAAAGGCAACATTAAAAATAAAAATATGGTTTTCTGCCTGCATGGTCTTCTGTGATGAGCCGAAGGACAGAAAGAGGGAGTATTTAGGCATACCAGGGGTTGTAACACAAATACATACATATATATTTACACACATATACATATACATATACATATACATATACATATACATATACATATAGACATACATACATGGCTGTGGGGAGGGGCAGGTGCGAGGGTAGACAGAGATCGCATCACCGGTTGGGAGACCGTGGTCGTTGGGTACGGCCGGTCATATGTCCCAACCCCCGCAATCTAGGTGGTCAGGACCTACAGAGCCAGGGCCTGAGGCTGATGCTATGCAATGCCAGGTCCGTTGTCAACAAAGCTCCTCGCTATGCATCAGCAGCCCTGCCCGAGCTCCTTGGGGTGATTGCCGAGATGGCAGTTGAAACCCCCAGACTGTTGGTCATGGGGGACTTTAACTTGCCGTTGGTAGGGGAGACATCCGAAGTAGCTTGGGAGTTCATGGCTTCCATGACAGCCATGGACCTGACCCAAATAATTCAGGGCCCCACACATGAGGGTGGACACACACTGGATCTTATTTTTGTATCTGGCCAATGGCGGAGTGATCTGGGAGTAGGGGATTTAGCTATCACCCCCCTGTCATGGTCTGATCACTCACTGCTCCGGCTCGACTTTCCAGCCGCTACTCCCCACCGCGGGGAGGCGGAACCGGATTGCCCAAGATGGTTCCGCCCCAGGCGCCTGATGAAATCTGACCGGTTCCAGATGGAGCTCGGGCCATTTCCTGTAGCCCTGACCCACACCCGGTTGGAGGACCTAGTGGCTGCATGGAATAGTGCGGCCACTGGGGCCTTGGACCGGATGGCGCCTTTGCGGCCTCTCTTGCGGCAGCGAACCACCCAGGCCCCTTGGTTTACCGAGGGGCTGAGGGTGATGAAGCGCTACAAGAGACGCCTAGAGAGCAGATGGAGATTGTCACGCTCTGAATCTGACCGAACTCAGGTGAGAGCCCATTTACGGACTTACCTTGTGGCATTAAGAGTGGCCAAGCGTCAGTATTGTGCCACTCTTATTGCGTCCGCAGACAACCGCCCTGCCGCCCTGTTTAGGGTGACCCGCTCCCTCCTCCAACAGAGGCCGCAGGAAGCCTCTTTGCAGGGCAGAGCAAAGGAATTTGGGGAGTATCTGCAGGACAAAATTGCTCAGATTCGAAGCGAGCTGGTCCCTGCTAGTGGTTTGGAGGAGACGTCGGAGGCGGGTCATGAGGTACCATTCTGGGAGGAGTTTGACTCAGTTACTTCTGATGATATGGACAGGCTGCGTAGGCAACTGCGAGCCACCACATGTTTATTGGACCCGTGTCCCTCCTGGCTTGTATTGGCATCCTGGGAGGTCACATGAGGCTGGCTCCAGGAGTTAGTCAACGCTTCTCTAAGTGAAGGGTTCCTGCCGGCCGCCCTGAAAGAGGCGGTGGTGAGGCCCCTCCTCAAGAAGCCTTCCCTGGACCCAGCTTTATTAGCCAACTACCGTCCCGTCTCCAACCTTTGCTTTCTGGCGAAGGTTGTAGAGAGTGTGGTGGCACAACAGTTTCCACGCCACCTGGAGGAAACTGATTATCTGGACCTGCGCCAGTCCGGTTTCTGGCCCAGCCACAGCACGGAGACGGCATTGGTCGTGTTGGTGGATGATCTCTGGAGGGCCAGAGATGGGGGCTGCTCCTCCATCCTGGTCCTATTAGATCTCTCGGCAGCTTTCGATACCACCGACCATGGTATCTTATTGCATCGGTTGGAAGGGTTGGGGGTGAGGGGCACCGTTTTGCGGTGGTTCTCCTCCTACGTCTCCGGCCGAGTGCAATTTGTACTGGCAGGGGGGCAGAGGTCGACCTCGAGGCCGTTCACTTGTGGGGTGTGTCAGGGAAAAAAAACACCCTGTTAGAGATCGATGAACCGTGGCTGATTCCCTTCTGCATATCTTTTGAGATATTGAGAAAAATAAGTCTTTAAAAGTATTCTAATTAATAAACAAACTTTAATAATAAAATAAAACAGAAAATAACTAATTAGTTACATTTTGATAATGAAAGCTTCGTCAGCCAAAAGTTGGCTGGCGAACAAAGAAGAGAGGAATTTTGGAATGTGTAACGCGTGCGCAATAAATCACTTTCAGATAAGAACCCTTTTTTGTTTTATGACCTGCGCAATAAAGCTTTCTTAGTTTAACTCTTGAGTGTCAGTTTAGGCAGTTCAGGCCTAGCAAACCTTTTAACATCGTGACACCCCTTCTTTTGCTAGTCTGGGCTGACGTCATCAAATCATCAATTAAGGCACATCTTCTTTCGCAGATACTCGTGTTGATTTGCGGCGAGTGGTTTGTTAAGCATGTCTGCGATCTGATCATGTGTAGAAACATATTGCAATTTAACAAAACCTTGCTTAACTAATTGCTTTGTGTTTTGATAACGAATGTCAATGTGTCTGGACCTAGAACCTGTAAAATGTGACTCAGAAATATAGACAACAGATACATTATCTTCCATCACGGTGATTGGTCGAATCGGACGTGTCCAGATATCTGTGATCAAAGCATCAAACCACGTTAGAGAATTACAAGCATCTGAAACACAAGCATATTCAGCTTCAGTAGATGAACATGAAACAAAACTCTGTTTTCTCACTTGCCAGTAAACAGGACAACCATTTAGGAACATCATGTAACCAGAAGTGCTTTTGCGTGACTTCTTGTCGCTCGCCCAGTCGGCGTCGGCAAAACAAATCAACTTTGGTTGATCAGTGTGTGTTGGTTCTAGCAATAACTTCATGTGTTTAGTGTGTTTCAGGTATTTCAACAACTTCTTAATGCATGACCAATGAAATTGTGTTGCCTTACCTACGTGTCGTGATAAAAGATTAACACTAAGTGCGATGTCAGGTCTGGTCCAACTACTAATGTATAATAGTGAACCAATGACTGAACGATAAAGTGTTTGATCCTCGAACTCAGGACTTGGTTCATGTGTTAAGTTGTGAAAATCTGTTTGCATGGGTGTCTTTGTTGTGCTAGCATCTTTCATGTTGCAATGATGTAGAATGTGGTCAATTTTCTCTTCTTGTGAAAGACTAAACCCCTTCTGTGTCTTTTCAATTTGAACACCTAAATAAGTGCTAATGTGTCCTAAAGATTTTAGTGTGAAGTATCTCTGCAAACTTTTGGCAAAAATCTCACTCATTTTCTTATTTGGACCAATATAAACAATATCATCAACATAAACAAGAATTATCTCATATGCATTGTTAGATCTTTTTGTGAACACGCATTCATCAGTTTCGGACTTAATAAAGCCCATTGAATTTAGTTTGTCAGTAAGACATAAATACCACATTAAACCTGACTGTTTCAGACCATAAAGACTTTTGTTCAGGAACCAGGTATCCCCTTCTTGCTTTCGGAATCCTGGAGGGCTTCTCACGTAGATCTCTTCATCTAGGTCTGCATGTAGATAAGCTGTGTCCACATCAAATTGGAAAACTTCTAAACCACGAATAGTTGCAGTGGTTAAAGCAATTTTTACACTTTCAGTTCTGACTGTTGGTGAGTAAGTGTTTGTGTAGTCCTCAGGATAACGTTGAGCGAAACCCTGAGCTACAAGTCTGGCTTTGTATAAAGACTCACCATTTGGTTTCTTCTTGATTCTGTAGACCCATCGGGTGCCAATGACTTTCTTGTTTGCTGGAGGTTTTGCAGGTGTGAATACATTAAGTTTCTTCAAACTGTCCATTTCATCCTGCATTGCATCATACCATTTGTCTTGTTCTGAATCAGGAAGCTGTTTGATTTGTGTGAATGTCTCTGGAGGAAGAGTAACGTTGCAAATCAAAGGTACTGGTGTTTTTGTCAGTTGCCATGAATAACGTTGTGGAGGGATTCCTTTTGTGGCCCTCTTGGAGCGTCTAGGAACAACAGACCAGTCTTCTTCTTCTTCATCATCATCATCCTCGTCCTCACGTTCGTCGCTAGCATCAGCATCCGCGAGTTGCGAAGACGGAACATCAGGTTGTGAAGAACTGGTAGAAGGAATATCTGCCTGCGAATTATCATCAGGCTGCGTGGCATCTGGAACACCATCTCTAGGAAAATAAACTTCAGGATCATTGGAATGAATCCTGGACCAGTCAATGTCTTCCTCAAAATTAGCAGATTGTGAAATGACAATCACATGTTTAGTATCAATGAATTTGTACCATTTTGAATTATCATCAATACCCATAAATCTCAGTCTCTTTGCTACTGCACCTCCCTTTCTTCTTTGACTTAAGGGAGTGTTCACCATAGCATATGAACCAAAAATGTGGAGGTTCTTGAGATCAGGCTTGTAGCCATACAGCATGTAGAAAGGAGTTTGATTGATTACACTGCTCCAAGTACGGTTGACAATGTAATTTGCATATTTGATTGCTTCACCCCAGTATGCGTTACTGAGATTGGCATCTTCTAGAAGACAATGCATCATGGTTTGTAGAACCCCTTGTCTTCTTTCTACGACTCCGTTATGAGCCGGTGTATATGGAGCAGATGTCTGATGAAGAATTCCATTCTTACGCATCCAGTCCTGGAAACGCTGAGACATGAATTCTGCACCACGGTCACTCTGGATTCTGGCGATGCGAACTTGGTATTGTGTAGAAACAAACGCTGCAAAGTCTTTAAAGATCTGAAAGGTCTCAGATTTCTCTCTCATAGGATATACAAATCCATATCTAGAATGATTATCTACAATTGTTAAAAAATACTTTCTGCCACCAATTGTTGGTGGGAAAGGACCCACTATGTCAGTGTGTACCAAATCAAAAATGCGTGTTGACCGGCGTGTAGCGTGTTTGGGAATTGCAGCCGCCTTGGATTTAGCCTTTTTGCAAACCGCACAATCCAAAAACACCTTACACCCCTTTAGATCCAAACCTTTTGCGAACTCCGGCATCTTTCTAAGAACACGGAAACTGGCATGCCCCAATCTTCTGTGCCACTTGTGAATACACCTGGAATGCAAAGGTTTACCAGTTAGTGAATTCTCAACATTAACAGTTTCATGAGGACCCTCAGGCTTGCTTTGAGCAATCTGTTTCTGTTTTCTTTGTTTGTTGGCTTTAGGAGCCTTTGGCACAGTAACGCTTTCTCTCTCTGGGACAACTCTCTCTGGGTTTGCGTTGTGCCTTTTTGGAGTTTGCATACTTGCCTGTGCTTGCCCTTTAGGCTTTGGCTTTAAGTAATAAACACCACCAATCAGCATGGTTTCAGCAACAATATCACCATCTTTAACTAAGTAACTTGCTTTTTCGAGGTGGTGAACCTGGAACTTTAACTCTCTAGACAAGTGACTTTGACTAAGCAAATTACTGGTTGCTGAAGGTATGTAATAAACATCAGGGATGTGTGTATTGAGCTCTTCAATGTAAACAGTTCCTTTTCCCATAACCTTGCAAGTGTGGTTGGTGAAGGAATACAGTTCTCGATACTCGGGCTCTGGTTCGCCCATCTCTGTGAAAAGTTCCCTTCTGTGGGTAACGTGCACAGCTGCTCCACTATCTAAAGTCCACAAAAGACGTCTGTCGAACTTTGGATCAGGTTGTGGAACGTTGGTTATGGCCAGTGTTGCAAGTGGAGCTTGTGAATCACGCCTTGGACCACGACGACCTTGTCTTCCGCCTCTACCTCTGCCTCTGGAATCTGTTCCTCTGGGCTGGTACGTGGCGGGAGCTGGAACTCGTTGGGGACAATCCCGGGTGTCATGTCCCACACGGTTGCAGGTGTAGCATTTTGGCATCCTTGGAGCGTAGCCTCTTCCTCGGAAGGGACGTCTGGCTGGAGCCTTTGGTGCTGGAGGTCGTTGCAGATGTGGGGTAGCTAACCTGATAGCTTCGTCTTCCACTAAAAGTCTGCAAACGTGGTTAACTGTGCGTTGAGCAATAGGCACGTAGTTAATCTTTGCAACAGCATCTTTCCATTCATAATTCAATGAGTTAATGATGATGCTAATCATTTGGATATCATCGATTACATGGCCATTTTGTCTCAATTCACTTCTCATTCTTTTCAGTTTGGTCAAATGTCCACCAATTCGTTCACCGGGTTTCAACTTCGAACCATGGAACTCAGACATGAGCAAACATGAGGATTCAATTGAAACGGGCCTGTAGCAATCTTCCAAAATAGCCCATATTTCTTGGGCAGTTGCATCAGGTGGAAAGATACCTTGGATCTCAATTTCCATTGACATGAGTAAAGTCGTGATAGCTCTGTTTTCAAGGTTTCTTATTGCAGGTGTCCAGGGTTGACGGGGAGGATCAAAAACCATGGAATATGTGCCTTCTCTTCGAAGCAAGAGCGCAATTTCACTGACCCAGGCTTTATAATTCTCTCCTGACTCCTTTAATTTGGACTCACCAGTCAAGGGGGTGACTGTGAATACCTGCTGAGGAACAATTTGTTGCTCTGGTTGCAAATCTGGTTGTTGAACCAGGGGATGCTGGGGTTGCATCATTGGCCTTTGCGTGGCAACATCAAATTGGCTTCCTCGAATTCGCCTTTGGCTCTGCCTTTTTCCATCTAGGGAGGATTCAACGCCGCCAGGGGGTGTTGAAGACTTAACCTCTGGAGACAAAGTTTTGGCTTCTAAAGGACTCATAGACATATCTCTGAAAATCTGGTCCAATTGCTTAATCTTTTGCTGTAATAATTTTTCTCCGCCAGCAGATGGCAGTGCAGCTTCACTTTTTGGCTGCCTCTCCTTTCTATACGTATGCTGAAGTTCAATGGGCTCAAAGGGACCACGTGACCTCGGTGACGTGTACATGTCTCTTTGTTCTAATTGACCAGTGAACTCTGTGGGGTGTGTCTTAGGCTGTTGTTTTGAAGAAGACAAGATGGCGTCCTCAGACATTTTGGGAGTGGGGGAGCTTCTTCTACTTCGCTTTATTTCGTTAAAACACACTCTCGCCTCCCTAACATATTTTTCTAAACGTTCTATTTGATATAGATAGCTTTGCATTTCTTGCTCATCTGGGGAGATGTCATAAACTTTGCTTTCTGCGTGGGAGGATTTTAACTCTGCCGGCAGTTGCCGTTTAGACTTTTGCCGTTCATTAATTGTATCTTGATAATGAGGGACATTTACTGACCTCAGTCCGTAGATCTTGCCTTCTGTAACTCTTTCCCCCATTTCTGGCTCGGCACCTGAAGAATCTTGCTCCTCTGTATCCGAGGGAGCCTCTTTGTCAGAGGAAGCTGATTCATCTGTGTTCGCCCCATCTTTCTTTTTCTTTCTCTTCTTCGACATGGCTAATTAGGCTTAGTCGGTTATCTTTAGATAGCATGAAGGGAAAATACAGCCATAAATTGTAACCATCTCAGCTTGTATCATCAAAAGCCAAAACTCTGCTACCAAGTTGTCAACCAAACCTCTGCTACCAAGTTGTCAGGGGAAAAAAACACCCTGTTAGAGATCGATGAACCGTGGCTGATTCCCTTCTGCATATCTTTTGAGATATTGAGAAAAATAAGTCTTTAAAAGTATTCTAATTAATAAACAAACTTTAATAATAAAATAAAACAGAAAATAACTAATTAGTTACATTTTGATAATGAAAGCTTCGTCAGCCAAAAGTTGGCTGGCGAACAAAGAAGAGAGGAATTTTGGAATGTGTAACGCGTGCGCAATAAATCACTTTCAGATAAGAACCCTTTTTTGTTTTATGACCTGCGCAATAAAGCTTTCTTAGTTTAACTCTTGAGTGTCAGTTTAGGCAGTTCAGGCCTAGCAAACCTTTTAACATCGTGACAGGGTGCCACAAGGGTCGGTCCTCTTGCCTCTCCTGTTCAATGCATACATGAAGCCGCTGGGCGAGATCATTCGTGGGTTTGGGGTAGACTACCATCTGTACGCGGATGACACCCAGCTGTACATCTCTACCCAACCACCCCAACGATGCTATCGAAGTGTTGTCCCGGTGTCTGGAAGCCGTATGGATCTGGATGGGAAGTAACGGACTCAAGCTCAACCCATCCAAGACTGAGTGGCTGTGGCTACCGGTGCCCCGGTTCAACCAGCTTATTCCATCACTGGCCATTGGGGGCAAACATCTGGCCCCTGTGGATCGGGTGCGCAATTTGGGCGTCCTTCTGGATGCCCGACTGTCCATGGATGACCATGTGACAGCCGTGGCCAGGGGGGCATTCCATCAGGTTCGCCTGGTGCGCCAATTGCGTCCCCTATTAGACCGGGGCGCCCTTCGCACAGTCACTCATGCACTTGTGACGTCCCGGCTAGACTACTGCAATGCTCTCTACATGGGGCTCCCCTTGAGATGCTACAGCTGTTTCAGAATGCGGCCGCGCGGGCAATTTCGGGAGTTTTTAGCTACTCCCACGTAACACCTCTCCTGTGCGGGCTACACTGACTGCCTGTGGCTTTTCGGGTGCATTTCAAGATGTTGACCATCATTTTCAAGGCGCTCCATGGTACAGGACCTAGTTATTTGCGGGATCGTATCCTGCCCCATACATCCCTTCGGCCTATCCGCTCACACAGAGAGGGACTCCTCCGGGTGCCATCCAGTAGGCTGTGCCAGCGGGCGACGCCTAGGGGAAGAGCCTTCTCTGTGATGGGCCTGACCCTCTGGAATGACCTTCCCCCTGAATTTAGATTGACTACGGATCTCCGCTCCTTCCGTCAGAAACTTAAAACCCACCTGTTCCAGCTAGCCGGTCTGGCCTAATTCCAGCCTTCCCACCTCAGCTTTGGTTTTTAAGTTTTATGATTGGTTTTATGGGTTAGTTTTAATTTTTATAAATTGTACAGGGGTTATTTAATCTATTTTTAATGATGTATATTATTGTTTGGATGGGTTTTTTAAATTTATACATGTACACCGCCCCGAGTCCCTCCAGGGAGAGGGGGCGGTCTAGAAATCTAATTAAATTAAATTAAATTAAATTAAATTACATACATACATACATACATGTACACACACACACACATACATATACATATACATATGTGTGTGTGTATATGCATGTATGTATATATGTATGTAGATCTGCCCTTCAACATACATAGGACAAACAAACAGGAGAATAAATGCACGCATTGCAGAACACAAGAATGCAGTAAGAAAAAAAGAAAAAAAACTTCCTCCCTTTTCCAGCACCTTAAAGCTACAGGACAGGGCTTCTGGTTCCTGCTGCTGACGGCGACGGGCAGGCTCTGCTTGCCCCGCACTTTCCCGGTGGGCCCTTCACTCCTTGGGGGGCACAGGACGCCCCATAGAGGCTCCTGCCGGAGGGGTGGCACCGCGGGGGATCCTCCGAGTTGGCGGTGGCCGGGGGGGGCGCATCGCCCCAGGCACTGGGGAGCATGATGGGGAGGCACTCTGGCGTCTTCGCTGCGAGGCAGTGGGAAGAATAAACACTCAGAAGGACGCAGCTGCGGTGCGGTGAGGCGAAATCCACTCTCCATTCCCTTTGTATATGCGGAAGAAATTGCCAGCTATTTAAAATCTCCTTTCGGCTTGGCTTTGAGAAGCGCGCCTGGAGGGAGGGGGATTTTCCCCCCCTCGGACAGGTGGCTGTTAACTATTGTTGTTCTCGGCCCTTGGGGGAGGAGGTAGGGAGAGAGCCAATTAATGATGCCACGCTCTTAGCAAAGGTGAATTTCGGATTTAAACTGATAATGGAATGATGATCTGGAAACTTTGGAAACTTTGAAACTTCTGTTATGCCTCCTAAGCCCGAAGCTGGCAGGGCAAGATGGTACACTTCCGTTGTCTTCACAAACAGTGAAAACTGACTCCACCTATAAAACTTAAGGCATCCGGTCTTTGTCTCCGTGCTACTCAGATAAATGTCTTGTTGTTTGTGACTTTTTTGGACTCCCTGGACTGAAAAACTTTACTCTATTGCCAGTGTGACTTGAAAAATCCTCTTCTGCCTGGACCTTTTGTCTCCTGAACTCTCTTGGCAGTTCTACCTTTCTGACTGATCATTCTCTGTACTGACTGAACTCTATAATGTCACGTAAAAAACCATCTCCGGGGAAGCCTGGCTTTGCTGCCTCTGCCCCAACATCTACAACATCCAGTCCAATTACACAATCAACGATAACATCTCTGATGCAACCTAAAACCACTGAGACTGAATTCCAACAAATGTTTCAACAAATTTTACAGGGACAAGAGGAGATTAAAAGACAATTAAAAGAGATGAAAGAAGAAATTAAAGAGAACCAGGACTAGATCAACAAAAACTCACAGAGACTGGATCTTTTGGAGGGTGGGACGGCTGAGATGAGGAGGGGATGGAAGTAGTGCAGAAGGGGAACAAAGAACTTGACACCCAACAGATGAAAATAGAATCTGAGAGAATGTCCTTTTACCTTAGATTTCAAAATGTGGTGGAGACAGATGATGAAGATATAAGGGACATTATGACAAGTATTTTGGCTGAATACATTCAGAAAGAGAAACAACAGATGGGGTGGGAACTAGATTTGGTTTATATAGTTAACTCAGCCTATGCTAGAACACACAACACATTAAATTTTTCAGAAAAATCACAAGAGATGAAATTCTGAATGCACAAAGGGGGCAAGCTTTGAAATACCAAGATAGGGAAATAACCATCCTGAAACAGATCCCCAAGAAAGTGAGGGAGAAAAGAAAAAGCTATTCGCAATTAGCGAAGAAACTATACCAGAAGGGAGTGTGGTTCAGATGGTTGATGCCTGAAGGTATGCTAATATTCTGGGAGGACACAAGAGTTAGAATTAATACACCCATAGAGGCGCAGGCCTTTATGGAAAAAAATAAAGTACTCCTAGATAAATCAGATGATCCTACAACAGACATGCAGGACATCGGAGGGGCCGGAGCACTGCTGGCGGGGGGAGAAGGGGCAATACCAAGAAAACTCAGATCACAAAAATGAGTAAGAAAATCCACTTGATATAAATTGATCGAAATTATTAACTGAATTTACATGCTGACTATATATTGTTATTTAGTATTGAATTTTTTTGTAAATGTATTCTATGAGTATGGAGGGAGGGGACTCCTGCCGCACATTGCAACTGCCAAAATTTGTAACCTTTCCTCTACCCTTTTCCTATATTATTTCTTAAAAAACCAATAAAACTTTGTTTAAAAAAAAAAGCTACAGGACATGAAATCAATTTTGAAGGAGCCAGGTTAATCTCCAAAACAGAACACCTTCAACAAGAGAATAATTATGGAAGCCATCAAAATAGAGAAACACCCCCACAACATGAATAAATGTGATGATATCTCCCGCCTACCAAACATCTGGAAACCAGCCCTAGCCAACAAACGAACACTACCCACCATCCAGGCCGTTACAATACAAAAGAACAATGAACACACAGCCAGCACCAATCAGCACCAATCTACCAATCATGATACAACCACACAACCAATCATTCCACCTACTGAAACAAAGCCAGCACTCCATCCCCTCCCACCAAGAAATACAGAAAGACGGCAGCTCCGGTCACACTTTAAGCCAAAGACCACAGCCTGAAGATGGCGAGTGCGATCTCGCTGAAACGTTGCAAAGACAATCTCAATCTTACACGGGAAAAGACCCAAATACAACACAACCAGCATACACACACACACACACACACACACACACAGATGTATTTGTGTTACAACCCCTGGTATGGCCAAATATGGGAGGGAGCTCCCCCTTTCTGTCCTTTGGCTCATTACTAGTATGGCTAGCTGATGAGAGCTAAATAGCTTGAAATAGATCTATACTAGTCTCCCTTTATTTATTTATCAGCACAAATACAACACAAATATAAAAAGGCAACATTAAAAATAAAAATATGGTTTTTTGCCTGGATCGTCTTCTGTAATGAGCCGAAGGACAGAAAGGGGGAGTAGTGAGCTCCGTCCCATATTTGGGCATACCAGGGGTTGTAACACAAATACATACTATTTCCCTGGCTCAGCTGATACAACTGCCTAATATGTAATACAGCCCTGGTTCAAATCCCAGTAAGGGTATGGCTAGCTGATGAGAGCTAAATATATGGCTGTGTGTGTGTATGCTCCAACATATCTCTGGAACGCCTTGAGCAATTTCAACCAAACTTGGTACACAGATCACTTACTCTCTGGAAACAAATACTGTGAGGGTAAGACACCCCTAACACCCCTCAGGGTATGTGTTCTTTTAAGATATAGCCTGTTGTGCCTTAAAATGGCTTCTACAGTACTGCCATGAAATGGCTTCTACTGTACAGCACAGTGGAGTTGCCATGGTAATGGCTTCACAGTACACCACAAGGGGGCTCCCTCTGGTAAGGAGGAAAATCCAACATTAGAAATTACGTTTGGTCTGGACATTTCCCCATCTATAAATAAATACTTGGGCAATGCCGGGTTATCAACTAGTAAGTAATATTTTCAATATCTCTGTTTCTTGAAGCAAAATATGTGCAAGAACTAAATGGAGGATTCTCCATCTGCCTTACCTTGTTCCATGTTCACACTTTTCCATGGTATTTTCCTGTTTATCATTTATATGCCACTTTGCTTCTGGAGATGGAGCAGTTTGAAAACAAAAATAAGTAAAATATTGTTATAATGGATTTGCTTTAATGAACTAATTATAAACCAGCTTGGGAAATTATTCTAACAGTTTCCAAGATTCTGTGTTTATCCCAGAGTAACATTTAAGATATCTTATTAAAGTCTATACACTTTATGCTTCTTGATCTCATCCAGCCATGTGGGGTTTGAAATTTCCAAATCTATCCAGGTTAGATTAAAACATCTGTATAAAAGAAACTGTGCAGAGTTACAGGGAGCTTCTGATTTTCACAAACAGAAAGTAAATGCTAGGGAAATGTGGATTTTTAGTAGTGAAACTCTATGAACAGTTTTGTGGCATCTTTAATTTGCTGAACCTTTTGTGGACTACAGACCACTTCATGAGATGTACACAAAAGCTTACTTTATAATAACTTTTGTGTTATTATAACTTTTACTGCTAAGGCTGACCAGAAGGTGGCACTGCTACAATTATAGCAATTTCACCCAATATCTGTCAGCCTTACCAGGTAGACCCAACAGGAAACACTACCAGGTAAACGAATTCTACTTTATCATAAAGCTACATTAACAGAATCTTGCAAGTCCGAAAGTACAATTCTCCTGTTGTCATCTTTACATCCTGAGAACTTAGGGAAGGTCCTTTCTGGGCCTTTTGCTCCTCCCACTATGCAGCTGCAGTCTATGCTGTCTCTTATCTGACTGTCTCCTACACAGCTTCTCTTGCCCCTGTTTCCCAAGGTCTTTCTTACCTACCATTAAAGTAACTTGAAATAAATGAATAAATTTAAATAATGAAATAAATTTCATTTTCCATTACTTCCTCTAGCTTTGAGAGGAAATTCCATTTTAATCAGAGGCTGCTGGAGACATGGTATAACCCAATCATGTTTAGATTTTGGTCCTTTTTTAGAATAACAAAGTTGGAAGTGAACTTGGAGGTCTTCCAGTCCAACCCCTGCTCAGGCCATTTCAGACAAATGCTTGTCCAATCTCTTCTTTAAAACTTCCAGTGTTGGATACTTCAAAACTTCTGGAAGCAAGTTGTTCCACTAATTGTATAACTATCAGGAAATTTTCATGTCACCTAGTCCTTCTTTTCATTAAACTAGACATGCCCAATTCCAGCAACTGTTCTTTATATTCTTTAGTCTCCAATCCCCTAATCATCTTTCTTGCTCTTCTTGGCACTCTTTCTAGATTCTCAACATCTTTTTTCCATTGTGGTGACCGAAACTGGATGCAGTATTCCAAGTGTGGTCTTACCAAGGCATTAAAAAGTGGCATTAACAATTCACGTAATCTTGATTATATCTATCTGTTAATGCAGCCTAGAACTGTGTTGGCTTTTTTGGCAGCTGCTGCTCACTGCTGCTCATATTTAAGTGATTGTCTACTAGGACTCCAATATCTCTTTCACAGTTACTACTATTGAGTGAGGTACTACCTATACTGTACCTATGTATTTGGTTTTTCTTGTCTAAATATAGAACTCTACTTTTTTCACCATTGAATTTCATTTTGTTAGATAGTGTCCAATGTACAAGTCTGTCAAGATCCTTCTGAATCATAAGCCTATCTTCTGGAGTGTTGGCTATTCCTGACAGCTTGGTGTCATCTGTAAATTTAATGAGTTCTCCTCTATCCCCTCATCCAAATCATTGACAAAGATGTTGAAGAGTGCTGGGCCTAAAACAGAGCTTTGGGGTACCCCACTGCATACTTCCCTCCATGTAGATGCAGTTCCATTGAGGACTACTAGTTGATGCGGTTGGTCAGCCAGATATGAATCCATCTGGTAGTGATGTTGTCTAACTCATATTTTTCTATCTTATCCAATAGTATATTGTGGTCTACTTTGATAAATGCCTTGCTGAAATCCAAGTAAATTATAATCTACAGCATTCCTCTGGTCCACTAATTTTGTCACTTTGTTAAAGAATGCAATCAGTTACGTCTGGCATGATTTGTCTTTGACAAACCCATGTTTGCTTTTGGTTATGACTTTGTTTGCTTCTAATTGTTCGGTAATTCGTTGCTTAATAATCTTTTCCAGAATCTTCCTGGGTATTGAGGTCAGACTGATAGGTCTGTAGTTTCCTGGATCTATTTTTTTTCTTTTTTGAAGATGGGAACTACGTAGACCTGTGGAAGTTCCCCAGATCAAGGATCTTTGGAAGAGATAGTTCAGCGGTTCTGAGATTACATTTGCTAGTTCCTTTAGAACCCTGGAGTGTAATCGATCTGGTCCCGATGATTTAAACTCATCTAGGGTGGACAGGTGCCAACTTACTATTTTCTTGTCTATTTTAACTTGTGTTTTAAATCTTTTTTTTTTACGATACTGTTTTTGATAGGTTGGACTATTTTTTCACTTTGTGTAAAAAGGGATGCAAAAAAATGAGTTAAATAGTTCTGCTTTCTCTGTGTTGCTTGCCACCTTCTTACCGCTTTCTCCCACTAGTGGACCAATTGTTTCCATGACTTTTTGCTTTGTTTAAAATGATAAAACTTTTCTGGAAGTGGCTGAGGTATCCAACTTTCTTGTACATGGTAAAGAGTATCACCTTTCCCTCTTGGGAATGTGTATTCATGCATGGTTGGCAGCCTTCAGCCTCCAAAAATTATTGTGTTATTGTACACATACAAGTATGGGGGAAAGCAGCAGATTAATTCTGAATTATGAAATGTGCATAGGAAATTTTCAAATGATCTTATCTCATGGAATTAAGTCTCAGAGCTTAACTTTTATTTATTTGATTTTTTCAGTTGCCCAACTCCAATGAACTTAATGTCTAGTCTATGCTTCCAAATGCCTTATTTTTAGTTTTGTTGGATCCAATTGCATTTTACGTTGAAGTAGCCAAATGATGTTTCCCTTTTAGCTTTGGATTTCTGTATTAGTAATTGCTGAAATTAATACACATGCTTCTAGAGCCAGATTTGTTCAAACATACATGAATTACATCTCCTAAAGTTGTAAATACTTTGTAAATATTGACAAGGCTACATTCTTAGAAATATTCTGAAAGGCTATGACATATTTCTATGTTGAATAGTAGATCAAAGGTGTAGATTTGTTATATATCCATAAATTCATCTTCTTTTAGGGATTAGCTTCCTAGAGATGTTCTGAAAGTTAATGGATAGTTTCTTCTAAAATAAACACAGTGCCAGCAGAGATGTTCAGTAGGGGTGGGAAAATTAAATACAGAGATTATACAACCACATTTTAAAGAAGCAGTCTGTTTGAAGTGCAAAGAGCACTACTTGAAGTTAAGTGCCCATCCCTTCTTATCATTACTGATTTTACATGCTAGGAAACAAAATACCTTATGAAACAAACTTCAGCATACATATTTTTTCTCCTCCCACCCTCCCCTTTTAAAAATAAAACCCTTTCAGTATTGTAGCCATCATCAATGCAGTTCTGCTTTACAAAGCAGTCATCCATTCTGTTGATTGAGTGATTGCCATTAAAATGACATGTTAAAGGAAAACAAAATGTAAGACAGCATTATGTGGTTAGTGCATCTTTTTTGAGATATATTCTCCAGATGAAGCTATAAAAGCAGTCCACCGAGGATGTGAAAATATGCGAGCATGTGTGCTATCCACTGAGGTGGTCATTTTGCTTACATTACAATATTTTCCCAAGAAGCCCTGAGTAAGCATTTGTATGGAAACCAGGTAATATTATGCAGGCTTCTCCCAAATAGCCATCTAAATTTAAGGTCACAATTCTTGATCATTTAGAAAAGTTGTTACTATGAAGAAACCCATTTTATTTACTATTTTTATCCCATCTTTATTATTTTTTGTAAATAATTCAAGACGTTGAATATACCTAATATTCCTTCCTTCTTTACTTTTGTCTCAACACTAACCCTGTGAGGTGAGTTGTGGGGGTGGGTGGGTGGGTGGGTGGAGAATGCTTTGGCCTAATGAGAGACCATGAACCATAGTGACTACCCAGTGGGCTTTTCATGCCTATGGCTCATGGTCTCTCATTTTTTAGCTTGGTGTCTTAACCTGTTCTGACCAGAGGTGGTATTCAGCAGGTTCTGACCAGTTCTGGAGAACCAGTAGCAGAAATTGAGTAGTTCAGAGAACCGGTAGATACCACCCCTGACTGGCTCCACCCCCATCTATTCTCTCCCTCCTGAGTCCCAACTGATTGGGAGGAAATGGAAATTTTGCAGTAACCTTACCCTGGAGTGGGGTGGGAATGGAGATTTTACAGTATCCTTCCTCAGCCATGCCATACCCACCAAGCCATGCCACAGAACCAGTAGTACAAATTTTTGAATTCCACCACTGGTTCTGACCCAGATCCCCAAATGTGATAAACCCTCTGAAGTTAACTCAATGATTCCTTTATTAGGAGCCCAGCAAAAAGTTTCTCTCTCATTGAAGGCTAATAAGTCTGACCAACAGGGAGATGAATAATTGTCTGCCACATCTGTTCATCTCTGCCCCATGGTTTTTATCTCCAGAGCTAGGGGTGGATCTTTGCTAGCAGAGGTGGCTCTTCCTTCCCAAGGATCAGCCCACGGATTTCCACTGCTCTCCTCTCCTCTGCCTTCTGTGCATCTGTGTGTCAGGCACTGGACCCAGCTGTTCCTCCTCTTCCTCATCAGCCACCTCCAGACCTAGAGGTTGTTGACTGAAGGCTGACAGTCAAGGCTCCATCTCTGTCTCTCTCTTCTCTCTCTCTCTGCCAGCTCCATTCTCTCTTCCCCCTCAGAGCACTCGGGTTCACTTGATGTTGACCCTGACTCCCATGCCTCCTCCTCCTCTGATTCAACTGCTGGAGGGGTCGGTAGCCGACAAGCCACAACATAACCACCAGACAAAATTGGCTCCTTGCAAACTATAAGGTTCAAGCTATTTATACAGCAGGCTCATAGTTTAAGTCTTGCACTTCTTCCTTCCATCTGTGTATCCTAATGGCTAAGAGTCATTCAGAGTTTGGTAAAAAGAACAGCTGGCAGGGAAACTCTAGGAGTTGATGTCCACACATCTTAAAGCTGCTGAGGTTGAGAAATGCTGGTCTATCTGAGGAAGAGCCAACATCACGATGATACAGACGTGCGGTCTCAATGCTCCGAGACCGCAGCCGCTTTTGCCGCTGGGTGGTCCAATCAGAACTAAACTTTCCTGCAGAGACGATGAACAGGAAGAATATGTCTTGCTGATCTCAGGGACATCACAAAGTACCTGATTGATGCAAGAGAAGTTCTTCAAGCCGGCGACAAAAAATCCAGCCAAGGCTGATGAAGTCGGGGCAGTTTCAAAACAGAAGGATACAGAAAGAGAAATGTTTCCAGCTGGTGAAGAATTTTTACCGTTTTAAAAGAGACTGCCTATAAAAAACTTAAAATTAATTTAAATTGGAGAACAGAAGAAATAAGTGGCGGAATTAAGTTTGGAATGCTTTTGGACAGTGGGTTATCTTACTTTTTAAATGCTATGTTGATGGATGGAATTTATGCAAGCCTTTTAAAACGAATGAATTAAGTTTTCTTCTTCTATTTTTTTTCTTTTATTATTCTTTGTAACCTATGGACTAAAATTCTCCTCTTTCATTACTGTGGGTGTTTTTCTAACTCATTCAAGAATTGGACCTTTTTTTTACTTGGAATACAAAAAAGATACAAAAAGAAACAAAGAAAATTGCAACAATAACACCGTTACTCGGAGGCTGGAGGTTTGTGTATTGGAAACGAAACACTTTTACTTTTCTTACTGATTATCCTGGCTTGGCACTCCAAGGTCTCACTGCTTATTTATAGAGAGTGATAAGAAGAAAAGCATACAGATGTCCCTTTGAAGTATATCTTTAACCAGAGAAAAGTGAAAATAAAACTTTATTGTGAAACTATGCTTAATCTTGTAAAAACCTTCCAAGCCAGAGCAGCAGTGTTTGTTAGCTGGAGATAATGGCACAACTTCAACAGCAGAAAGAAACTTTATGTCTGCAAAAGATATTCTTAGAAATTCAGAAATTATCAAACACATTTGAGAGGATGGAGAAGAAGTTGGAACACTTAGAGCATCTAACAGTAAAATATGATGAAGAAGTTGGAGATGTTTATCAAGTGGAAAAAGTGGAAGTTAGAATCCTAAAAACTGAAGAGGAAAATGACCATAAAGAAATTAAATCTGCTGATATTTATGACGTTAGTTTGTTTCTGGAAATGTAAAGAGTGGAATACTGAAAGAGGAAATAAATGGAGGGGAACTCTACCCCAGATGGCAAGACACAGAAGAAGAAAAAACAAAAGAATTTATGGATTTAAAGAGATAAATTTTATTAGCAACATCATTGATAACTCTACCGACAATCAAAGATAAGCTGATTAAGGAAACAGAAGAAGGGCATCGAAATTACATGAGAGATTTTATAAGCAAGGAGTTGCTAAGAGGAGTCCATACAAATTTGATTAAGGAGATGATTAGAGGACTGACATCACAAATGGCAGAAGACATGAGACTGTTTTGCTATTGGTAACGTACAGGTTGATAGATGGAAGTGTAATTTAAAACTAGTTAAACTTAGTGAAATTTAGTGACAATAGATATAGTTAAATAAATAATTGATAATGATAATAATGTATACAATGTGTAGTGTTATGATAAGTAATAATTGGATATGAAAATTGAATAGTACCCATGAAAGGAAGATTAGAAATCCTTTTGGATTATATATAAAGGTTAATAAAAAAGAATTAAGTTAGATTCAGTTAAGTCTTGATTATTAGGGGGGGATGTTATGATACAGGATACAGTCAAATAAAGGAGGGATAATGATAACAACGTATATACAGGTATGGGTACAACATAAGGAAACTGGATGTAAATTGTAAACAGTGATTTGGAAAGGAGGATTAGAAAATTTTGTTACTAAATATTAAGGATGTTTAGCTAGAATAAATATTATAAATAATATTATAAATGCCAGTATGTGGTTATGTATTAAATCTTGGTATATTTTATGATGAAGGACGTTTAGACAATTATAGTCAAATGAAAATGGAGGTATGATGATGGTAACATGTACAAATATCTGAGTTAAAATGAATTATGGTTGATGACTGTGGAAGAGATGCACGAAAGTCTTTTGTAACCACCTGACACACTTTCTACAGTATGTAAAGAAGGAAGATTCTTTGTGTTGTGTTTGTTTTGAAAATTTAAAATTAAGAAAAATAATTTAAAAAAAAGAAATGCTGGTCTACCTGACTTTGCCCAGGAGATAATAAAATAAAATAAAATATTAAAATAAAGGAACACCATGGCTGAAGTGACTAAGTCTCTTACTTGCTTCATGCCCCCAGTTAAGCTCCTATGGGAACAACATTTCTGGTTTTCATATCTTGTATGTATGTATTTATTTCATACCTGCATAGAGTTATGGATTCTATATTTTATGTGTAGGTATAATTCCCTGAATGAAGACAGTTGAAATTCAACACATCTGGAAGGCAAAAATCTGGGGAAGGCTGCTGTAGTACCATGGCATATTGCAAACTTGCTTATTAAGAAATTTAGAGAGTTGCAATCATTTCTCCTGTCTACATATGGCTTTATAGTAAAATAAAAGAACTATTTTAGGTAGCAGTTGAAATGGATTTGTGCTTAATATTTAATAACATCAATAAAGGGGATTAATACACATTACTTTGCAGCCACCCAGTAACGCATATGTGTCAGTTGTTGATTACTAATAGACTATTCCTGTTCCCCAGTAAATCAGCAGTTCTGGGGTCTGTTCTATTAGGACAAATTAAGTTTTCCTTATTACATTTTTTCCTTTAAAAAAAAATATTGCTCATCATTCTGCAATATACTTTGCTTGTTAATCGCCTAATTATCCATGGTAATGCAGCAGAAAGACCTTTGTGTCCCAAAGGTGCTTTTTCAAGAGGCAACTATACTTTCTGGCTTTTCTTTGAAGACATTTTGCTTCTCATTCAAGAAGCTTCTTCAGTTCTGACTGGATGGGGGCGGGGGGAAATGGAAGGATTTATATTCCTTGCAGACAACTGGTCATTTGCATTCTTTTATAGAGTCGTTGAGGCCCCCTGGAGTTTTATCTGTGTCCTCAGGGTCACCTGAGTAGTACAAATGGCTGTGGAACCTTCTTGGAACTGTTGAAAGGCCTATGTTGTAGACTGGAGATAGATGTTGTCTATAGATGATCCTTCCATTTGCCATCATCCAGTCAGAGCTGAAAAAGCTTTTGGGATGTGAAGCAAAACGTCTTCAAAGAAAAATCAGGCAATCCAGTTGCCTCTTGAAAAAGCACCTTTGGGACAACCATGACCTAGATGGCTGAGAATCTCCATAGACATTTAAATCTCTCTTCTGAATTTTCACTTTTTAATTTCTTTAGCTCCTGTCTATTTTTTTTTAAATCTCTCCTTTTTCTCTTTATGAACCTGGACTACCTTAGACCTAGCCTTTTTTTTTTAATATATATATATATTTTCCGCACCTTTTCTTTTATATGCATGTCAAGGTGGTAAACATACAAACAAACTTCCTTCTCCTATTTTCAGCACAACAACATACCTGTGAGGTGAGTTGGGTTGAGAGAAAGAGAGTGACTGTTCCAAAATCACCCAGTTCATTTTTCATATCCATGGTGAAACTAGAAACTCATAGTCTTTCAGTTTCTAGGCCAGCAGTTTAACCACTACACCAAACTGGCTTTGGCTCTTTTGCCAGAAACAGCCAGGGGTTGGAATTTGAGGTTCTCCAAACCAGCCATAATGTTAGCTACAGGTTTGCCCGAATCTGGATGAACCCATAGCAGTCCACCTCTGGATTGATTGCATGACTGCGGCCACCATTTTTACTTTTTAAAAAGCCTATCTGTCCCTGTTCCTCCACTTTTTGTGGTTTTTGTTTTAACAACCTTTCGTTTTTTCAACCTTTTTCTAAGAGACCAGCTGTTGTACACCCATAGACAAATGTGAGCTATGAAACTGAATTCATGCAGATCTTTAGCTGCCCGATAACTTTAAAGAGCTTTCTTATGAATCCCGTCTTCTAAATTTGAAGCCTGTGGGCAGGAACTGTCTCATAACTTGATATTTGATCCTTTTTGGCTGAGGAGCAGGATAAAAATGTTTCAAATAAACAAAAGGCAAGCTACAATCCTGCTTGACTATTTTTAATGTTGTGGTTGAGCTTAATAAACGGTATTATCCTATTAATGTTCTTTGTTTATTACTCTAATGGACAATGTGGCTGGAAGTATGTGATAAACAGATATTGTTCCTTCTTTAACATCATGATAATCTTGTTTTTGTTCAGCTATTTCCCTAGTTGGGTTTTCCTGGGCCAAATTGCTGAAAGGCCTTTTCTGTTTTGAGAAACTGCAGTACTGATTGATGCACTTGAAGTTCATTTTGTTTCCTTTTGACCTTCCCGTTTCACCTCCTTTCTGGCTTCTTGATTTATATATATCATTGCATATGGCAGCAGGATTGATCTGCATATGGATGGGAAGTAGACATAGAGTGATACTGTGGACTAGAATTAATAAGAGGAATAGGTACGGCAATCAGCCATTGCTTTCATATGTTCAGATGAAGGTCTGAAAAAGCTAACAACATTGGACTTGATCCAGGTACACAGCTGTGTGGATGCATGCTCCTGCAATTAAATCTGTATTACGTCCAGTCTGTGAATACAATACTCAGTCAAACAATGCAGGAACAAAACTTCTGTACACAGAAAATAGAAGCCATGAGAGTTTAAGAAGAATATAGATTAAACTGAAGAAAACAATTGGCTCATATTTCTCTTTCTCTGCACTTTTTTTTAAAAAAGACTTTATTCAGCCTCTAGAGAGCTTCAGAAGCATTTGTGTTCTATCGCTGCTGCTATCAGGAATTTTGGCAATTGGAGTTTGGATTGGAGAAGGCTGAACAAGATGATGTTTAAAGTATAGTCTGTCTGTGTCTGTCTGTCTGTGTCTGTCTATATCACCTAGATAGCTCCCCACTCCCTCTCAGTGGCTCACAAACAATAAAAAACCCAATATAAAAGCAATAAAAACAATAACTCCCATCCCTCTTATGACAACAAGCAACCAAACAAGCCACGTGATGGGCTCTATTCCACTCTAGGTTTCCTAGGACAGTTGGCAGAACTAGAACTTTAGGGCCTTGCAAAAGGGTGTTGAAATGGGATGCTAATCTAATCTCTGCAGAGATGATGTTCCAAAGGGAGGGGGGTACTGCAGAGAAGGTCTGTCTTCTGGGTCACACCAGATGTACCCTCCTTAGGAGACTGCACCCGCCACATTCTTTGCCTCCCCACTCTAGTGGGTCAGGTCGGTGGATGTAACCAGGAGAAGACAGTTTCATGTTGTCATGATACTTTTCTGTTTGCTTATGAAGATATTCTTCCTGGCTTATGTGAGATGGTGATATCTAGACCTAACTGTAAAAATAAAATGAAAAATAAAAAAACTACATTTGAAAGAATGGTTTTAGAAATTTCATCATAATGTAATGTTCATGAGGCCAGAATACATTACAATATAAAGGTTAGTAACATGTGAACAGTCATTATATATTTCATGTCTTTGTTGCTCAAAGGATGAGATAATTCTCATCATTTGCATGATGTCATAATGACAAATATGGTATCATTTGATGTCTGGTTTCCTTCCCTTAGCTATAAGAATAACAATTCCCTGGTATCGTAGTAAGAAATAGACCTGTCAATTTAAGGGAATGAAAAGACCCAACTTTGCGAAGCTATGCTTGCTGGTTTGCAATAGTTATCTTCCATTACTAACACCCCAGCATTCTTTATTTGCTTAAGCATGTCACAGTACAGGTTTTCTTAACTACAGTATATGAACTACAATAAATCTCCTTCAGGGTAAGTGATTCACTGTCTGCAACATTTTCAGTCTTGGGCTACGTGAATTACTTGTGGTCCATAAATCAAAGGTAAATGGCCATGAATTTGGTCTCTGAAGAATTATCTTGTGGAATGCTGATTTTGGTCTAAACCTATTCAAAGAGCTCATTTGTAAGCTAACAGGCAAAGAAAGGGAAATATAGTGGCCGACCTGTTGTGAAAGACCCTCTTCTCTAGTAAGAAGCGGGTCAGCTACTTTCTTCTTGAATGTTTGGTGCACACAAGGAAGACCCCAGATAGGAGAGGTTGCTTCATCAAATAAATGAAAAGCAATTAGAAATGCATGGGACAATGAAATGAACAAAAAGCATAAATGAATACACACTCCAAAGGCACTGGATTTCTACTTCTGATCTCAGGAATCTACAATATATAAAGAAAAGCATGATGACCTCAAAAAGCATGTTAACTTCATCTTGGAAGTTAAGAATCCTACTCCTCCCATTGAAGCACAGACAAAGAATTTCTACATCCAGGTTTCTTAGCTGATAGACTGCAAGCAAATTTGAGAGGGATTGCACTCATTCATGATTTGGATTTCTTTGTCAAGCTGCTCATGGCATATTGGGCCATGTATATGATCCTATTCTGATCTAGGCTTCCCGAGACAGTAAAAATCACATGTTTAGTCACAACCCTCTTTTTATTTAAACAGCTGTGAATTATCTTCATTCACAGCCCGTCATGATTACAATCAGTCTGTTATGAGTCTGACAGAAGTCTGCCACAGTCTTTCAGGGTAAGGCTGTTAAGCACCCACCTTTATCTACCTTGAAACACTGCCAGAGACCTAATTGCCAATTAGTTTTGCAAGACAAAATGGAGCACAGAGTCAAACGGAGCTTCAGAGTTTAAACAGACCAGAACGAACAAAAGTTGCTTCCTGCAAAGGGTCATGTCCATTTGCTCCTCTTTTATGTCTTACGGGAAGGGTCAATCATTTCCATGCTCTTCTCCCGTGTCGCCCCTTTTATCTTAACTGTTATTGCCTTCTGGCAGCTCTGCACATGCATGCATTGGGAACAGGTTTCCCCTGTTCCTCTGCCTCTCTGAGGCTCTGGAGGCAGCAGGTAACTCCCAGATGGTCCTGGCTCCGTCTCTGGCTTCGATGGAGAGCCCTTGTCTGATTCTTCCCCAGACTCCAGAATTGGCCCACGTTCCTACCCAACCTCCTCACTGTCTGACTCTGCTGCCAGCTCCTCAGGCCGCCAGCAGACCATAACAGATCCAGGCAGTGAGATTTCCTTTGTACTTGTAGAAACAGTTCCTGCAGCAGTCTGAACTGACCTCCGGCCAATGGTGGGATTCAAATAATTTAACAACCGGTTCTCTGCCCTAATGATTTCTTCCAACAACCAGTTCATCAAACTGCTCAGAAAGTTAATAATCGGTTCTCCCAAAGTGGTGCAAACTGGCTGAATCCCACCACTGCCTCCAGCCATGGTTATCTAACCAGGATCAAGACCTTCTTGCCTTCTCTCACTTTACTCCTTCTCTTTCTGGACTTCTTTTTGATGACATCATGCAGCAGGCTGAGCCTGTGTGCCTCTGCAGCCCTTGTATGCCCGTCTCCTGTTGTGTCTTCCTTCAAAAGATAGAAGAGACTTACCATTTACTCCTCCTGGAGCAGATGCACAGGATTAGCACTAGGTTCTGGATGACACCCACCTCCCAGAGGAATACAGTAAAGACCAGAAAAAGCCACCCTTGAAAGAGAAGAAAAATGAAACTAGCTAAGATCACCTCAATTCTGAATGCATCATTGTGGGCAATGTTCAAAAGTAGATTGGAGATCTTTCAGGAACTCTTCTTGGCACAGTGGTTAGAGTGCAGTACTGCTGGCTACTTCTGCTGCCTGCTGCCTGCCTGCAATTTGGCAGTTCAAAGCTCATCATGCTCAAGGTTGACTCAGCCTTCAATCCTTCTGAGGTGGGTAAAATGAGGAACCAATTTTCTGACTCTGTAAACCTATAGGGAGCGCTGTAAAACAATGTAAAGTGGTATATAAGTCTAAGTGCTATCTATTGCTATTGCTTCTTATAAATGTACAGACTACTGAATGATTCTCCTGGCCCTGGTAACATGTCCTGACAATGATCCAGCAATCCAGCTTTGGGTGCATATGTCTGATTTGCAATTACATCACTGATTCTATATCAGACTGGCCTCCCTTTTCAGCTGGACAAGCTGACAAACTGCTGTCCAGACAAGGTAAGAATCCTGTTTGACAGCACCCAATTTATTATTTGAAAACCCCCTATTGAAGGTCATGGTCATAGATACATACATGGCAAGGATTTCATAGGCCATTTAGTCCAATTTCCTGTTCTGTACAGGTATCCAGTTAATTATCTTAAGTGGTCATCTAGCTCCCATTTGGAAATTTTTAGCTTGGGAATCCACCTTTATTCTGGGAAAATGATTCCACTTCTTAACAAATTTTATTATTCCTTTGAGATTCATCTTGAATTTTCTTTATTTAATATCATACTACTAGCTGTTTTCCTGACCTTCATTTCAATAGAGAAAAAGTCTGCATTCCCTCCACTTGACTGATTTTTAGCTGTTTACAGATCTCTACAATTTAAACCCATTCCTCCCCCCCTTTTTTTTCCACGTTTGCCACAATGGGTCCTTTAAATGGATTTGGCTTCTAAAATCTTTATCATCCTGATATATCTCAATAATTTTGCTCAAGATTTTCCATATCCCCTTTAAAATGTGGTGCCCAGGAGTGGACAGATTATGCCAGGTGTCATCTAATCAATAAGGACTGCAATGGAATCATTACTTCTTAGAAATTTAACATTTTTATTAGGTTATAAGATAAAATTTGCGGGATCGTATCCTGCCCCATACATCCCTTCGGCCGATTCGCTCTCACAGAGAGGGACTCCTCCGGGTGCCGTCCACTAGGCAATGCCAGCGGGCGACGCCCAGGAGTAGGGCCTTCTCTGTGATGGGCCCAGCCCTCTGGAATGACCTCCCCCCAGATATCAGAACTATCACCGACCTCTGCTCCTTCCGTAAGAAGCTTAAAACCCACCTGTTCAATTTAGCCGGCCTGGCCTAATACAAATTTTAGTCCCTCAAGCCTGTATTTTTAAATTTTTAGGAGTATGTTTTTTAGTTGATTTTAACTTTTATTATTCTGTACAGTTGAATTTAGGTTTAATTCGCTTTTAAGGGAATATATTAAGGGTAATTATCTTTTGTATCTGTTTTTAATGAGATGCCTGTACACCGCCCCGAGTCCCTAATAATAAATAAATAATAAATTCGAATTTATTAGCCGCTCCCTCTCCACACAGGACTAGGGGCGGCGTACAATAAAACATATAAAACATAAAAACATATGTGCAAACACATAAACATCCAAATACACACATATACAAAGACATACATGCACGGAGGAGGTAACAAATTACATCACATTAGGAATGTTAAAAATCAGCCATTAAAATACCCCATTAATAATAACACAATTTAAAATTCAAAAGGACTGTCAGGAGGAATAAGAAAAAAAAATTACGGTTGAGCCAGGCCAGATAATTGAAAGAGGTGGGTCTTCAGCTGTACACGGAAGGAGCGGAGATCGGAAGTAATCCTGATGTCACGGGGGAGGTCATTCCACAGGGCTGGGCCCATCACAGAGAAGGCTCTGCTCCTGGGTGTCGCCCCCCGACACTGTTTAGTGGATGGCACCCGAAGAAGTCCCTCTCTGTGTGAGCGGATTGGTCGTAGGGATGTATGGGGCAGGATGCGATCCCGCATGTAACTAGGTCCTGTGCCATGAAGCGCTTTAAAGATCGTAATCAAAACCTTGAAACGCACTCGGTAGACTACAGGAAGCCAGTGCAGCTCGCGCAGGAGAGGTGTTACAGGGGAGTATCTAGTCCTCCCCATAATCACCCGCGCGGCCGCATTCTGGACCAACTGCAGTCTCCGAGTGCATCTCAAGGGAAGCCCCATGTAGAGAGCATTGCAGTAGTCCAGGTGAGACGTCACCAGCGCATGGGTGACTGTGCGTAGGGCATCCCGGTCCAATAAGGGGCGCAATTGGCGCATCAGGCGAACCTGATGGAACGCCCCCCCTTGCCACGGCTGTTACATGGTCATCCATGGACAGCCGGGCATCCAGGAGGACGCCCAAATTGCGCACCCGTTCCACGGGGGCCAGTTGCTCACCCCCAATGGCCAGAGATGGAAGCAACTGGTTGAACCGGGGGGCCGGAAGCCACAGCCACTCCGTCTTGGAGGGGTTGAGTTTTAGTCGGTTGCCATCCATCCAGACCCGTACGGCCTCCAAACACCAGGACATCATTTCAACGGCCTCGTTGGGGTGGTTCGGGGTGGAAATGTATAGCTGAGTATCATCAGCATACAGATGATATCCCACCCCAAAACCACGGATGATCTCGCCCAGCGGTTTCATGTATGTGTTGAACAGGAGAGGCGAGAGCACCGACCCCTGTGGCACCCCACATGTGAGGGGGCTCAGGGTCGATCTCTGCTCCCCTGCCAACACACGTTGCGTCCGGCCAGAGAGGTAGGAGCCAAACCACCGTAAAACGGTGCCCCTGACTCCCAGCCCCTCTAGCCGGTGCAACAGGATACCATGGTTGATGGTATCGAACGCCGCCGAGAGATCTAATAGGACCAGGATAGAGGAACAACCCCTATCTCTGGCCCTCCAGAGATCATCAACCAACGCGACCAAGGCCGTCTCCGTGCTGTGCCCGGGTTGGAAGCCGGACTGGCGCGGGTCTAGATAATCATTCTCCTCCAGGTGACGTGGAAACTGTTGTGCCACCACACTCTCTACAACCTTCGCTAAAAAGGGAAGGTTGGAGATTGGACGATAATTGACTAGCTCCGTTGGGTCCAGGGAAGGCTTCTTGAGCAGGGGCCTCACAACCGCCTCTTTCAAGGCGGCCGGCAGAAACCCCTCGCCCAACGAAGCGTTCACTAGGCCCAGGAGCCAGTCGCGTGTAACCTCCCAGGATGCCAGTACAAGCCAGGAGGGACACGGGTCCAATAAACATGTGGTAGGTCGCAGACGTCCACGCAACCTGTCCAAATCCTCGATGGCAACCGAGTCAAACTCCTCCCAGAATGGTCCCTCAAGACTCGCCTCGGGCGCCTCCACTGGACCACTGAAAGGGGCCCATCCCATCCGGATTTGAGCGACTTTGTCCTGTAGATATTTCCCAAACTCCTCTGCTCTGCCCTGTAAAGGGGCTTCCCGCGGCCTCTCAAACAAGAGGGAGCGTGTCACCCGAAACAGGGCGGCAGGGCGGTTATCTGCGGACGCAATAAGAGCGGCACAATGTTGACGTTTGGCCGCTCTTAATGCCACAAGGTACGTCCTCAAATAGGCTCGTGCCTGTGCTCGGTCAAATTCGGAACGGGAGGATCTCCAACGACTCTCTAGGCGTCTCTTGTGGCGTTTCATCACCCTTAGCTCCTCGGTGAACCAAGGGGCCAGGGTGGTTCGTCGCCGCAGGAGAGGCCGCAAAGGCGCCACTCGGTCTAGGGCCCCGGCAGTCGCACTATTCCATGCGTCTACCAGGTCCTCCACCCGGGGGCGGGTCAGGTCTACAGGAGGTGGCCCAAGCTCCGTCTGGAACTTATCTGGTTCCATCAGGCGCTTGGGGCGGAACCATCTAATACCTTCCGGTTCCGCCTCCCCGCAGCGGGGGGTAGCACCAGGGAAGTCAAGTCGGAGAAGTGAGTGATTTGACCATGACAGGGAGAGGGGGCGGTCTATAAATTTTGAAAAATAAAAAAATAAATAATAAATAAAATACAAAAGCAAATGGGAAGACACAATGGAGGGAGAAGGAGGAGAGAAAAATGACTTCTGACTCCCTCTGTTGCAGTAAAAAAGCATTAACACCAATCCACAACGTTTTGTTTTTCCATAATGAGCCATTTCTATAAAAAACATATCAGTTTAATCAGTAAAACCCAAACTCAAGGTTTCATTTTTTCCCACTTCAAGCACAAAGTTCAGAAGTGGCCTCGTGTGGAAGCAAAGGTTTTTATATTCTTTCTGTTAACCAAAACAGTCAATTTAGCCATTTTTGCCAACTCCATCAGCTTCTGTAGCTATTCATCCAAAGTGGGAATTGAAGTGCCCTTCCATTTTTGTGCATATAGTCTTGCTGCTGTCAACATATCAAAATTCCAATTTTTTTCTCCAAGTCTTTTTCCATTAAACGCAAAAGAAAAGTTTCTGGTTTCATTTTTGTTTTTATTTTAAGAATTTTTTGCATTATAATATGAAACTGGCTGAATGGAATTGTTACTTCTCATAATCTAGATGCAATATGGTGTTAACAAATTCATAGATTACATGTGTCTTTTAAAATATTGCATCACACTGATTGCTCATGTTCAATTTTGGTCAGCTAGAACTAGATTTTCACACACATGAGTGCTAAGCCAAATGTTCCCAAGCCTTTATTTATGCATTTGCTTTTTCTCTACTCAAATGGTTAAGAACAGTGATGGCGAACCTATGGCATGTGTGCCACAGGTGGCACGCGGAGCCATTTGTCAGGGCACGCGAGGCGCTGCCCTGTCAGCTGGCCAGCACGCATGTGCGCACTGGCCAGCTGAGTTCACCGTTTTTAAAAGCCATTTTTTCGCCCTCCCCAGGCTCCAGAGGCTTTATAGGAGCCTTGGGAGGGCGAAAAGAGCCTCCCCTGCCCCCTGGAGGCCCTCCGGAGGCTTCAGGGACCGTCCAGTCATTTTGAGCGCTCCGAAGGCATCAGGGAAGCGTCCGGACGATCCCAGAAGCTTTCGGAGTGCTTAAAATGACCCTCGGAGCAAACAGGAAGTCACTTCCGGTTTGTTCGGAGGGTCGTTTTAAATGCTCCTAAGGCATCAGGGAAGCCTCTGGACTGTCCCTGAAGCCTTAGGAGGGCCTCCGGGGGGGCGGGGGAGGCTCTTTTCGCCCTCCCCAAGCTCCCATAAAGCCTCTGGAGCCTGGGGAGGGTGAAAAAAGCATGTAAAAGGGGGGGTGTCGCGCCTGTTGTGCACGCATGCACACTGGGGGGTCACGCATTGCATTATGGGTGTGGCACGCCCACACATGACCCCCCTGCGCTCCCCCCACTTGTGGCACGCGAGCCAAAAAAGGTTCACCATCGCTGGTTAAGAATATTAAGGGCCTTTTGAATCACAATCACTCTTTTGTCCAGTTATTAAGTTATTATCCAGTTGCCGTAGTTTAATGTCACCTGCTAATCTAATAAAATCATGGGCTGCATTTGATGTGAAATATCAATTTTGTGTTATCTACATGCTTGCGTTTGACATGATATATCAGTTTTGTGCAATCTGCATTATATTAATTGTTTCCTTAGATGTACATAGGATTAGAGATAAATTGAGGCTAAACATGACCTGTTCAAAGGAAGATATGATTGTTAAGCTATACATTAAAGACAATGTTTAGGTTACATATTCGCGTAGAAGTGGTTTTTAGTACAAATATCTCAAAGAAGCTAATCAAATTTAAGAGTGCAAGAGGAGAAGAATCATTAACTTCTTTCTACAGACACCAGTATAAAGGAATTACATACAATATCTAAGTAGATTAATTTTATTAAATACAGCCAGAATCTGAAGCAGGGATTAGAGAGGATCCTTTTTTCATCTCCATTTTTAAGTTGCAGAAATGTGAATATTTAAGGTCTAACCTATGATTTAGCATAACATTTCAGAGCTCAGTGCCCATCATTTTCTGAAATAATTTTATAAAAGTCAACTTATTCTGCTGAATCATCAAATCCTAGAACCAGGTTGAAGGACCAGGCAGGTATTCTATATAGCTCACTGAACAAATGTAGCACCTGTGACTTTTGACAACCTTTCAAAAAAAAAACCCTCTAAGGAAAATAATTTACTAGTAATTTATTCCAGACCATTTTTTTTAAAAAAAGCTATGGATATCATCTTTTTGTGATTGAGCTGGTTACAAGACTTCCCTATAACTATCTGCTTCTTGGCAATATCTCATTGGGATTAAAAAAAATCAGGTCTACTCCAATCACACACATTACTTGTGGAAATTGTGTGGGGAGATATAAAACAGTATTTTGCATGGGTTTACCAAGGAATAGTGAACAGAGCCAGCTTCTGTGGCCTCCACTGTATGCTATTATCAAATTAACAGCTGAAATAGATTATAGTCCTTTTAAAAATCCTTGTATTGACTAGTATTTTTTTAAAGCATACTTTGCCCTAAAATTATGTTAATTAATTAGTACAACTTGTAATGCTTTTTCTTGTCTGGAAACAGTTCAGTTGAGATTTCAACTTTCATCTTTCTTTATAGAGCAAATTAGTGGGGGAAAACTGTAAAAGCACATCCTTTTTTCACAGCTGAAAAGAATCAATAGCTGCTCAAAAGTTCATTCTTAGAAAAAAATGACCTTTACAAAGATAGAAGTGGCAAGAAAGGAGGCTAAAATGCCCAATGGATTTGCCTTATTCTGCAGGGTCAGGGAAAGCAGTTTCATAACCTTCAAGATTAAAACTTTGCTTTTATTACATTGCAGGACGCAGTAAAGATTTATAACCAGATCTCCAAAATGCTTTCCTTGCGTAAGGGTTGTGTTGCTGGCTTTAGGTGTGAAGAAGAACCCTTTTATTCATGCCACATGTAAACTTCTGTTTTAGTGCTTTATCCTTGTCAAAAGTATACACTCTTAACCCTATATTTAAATCAATTTAAAAGGAGAAGCACTGTCTCAATTTTTGTACTCAGTATTTCACAACAATGCCTGCAATGCATTCTTTTTATTTATTGTATGTTTTATTAATAAGTAATATATTATACATTTTATGACACCATATCAAAATTGGGTCTCTTCTAGTATTAGCAAGAAAGCTCCTTCACTTTCACAAGTGGCCAAACGAGCTATTCAGATCACCTCTGTGTTGCACTAGACATCCAGTTCAAATTCAAATTCACTTTAAGCCATGGAACTAATTTGGAGCCACAGTCTAAATTTCTCAGTTTAACTCTATCCCACATGGTGGTTGTGGTGGTTGTAAAATGAAAGGAGAAAGACACCTTCAGCTCCTCAAGGAAAGGAGAGATAGAAACCTGACAAATGCATACATTAATTTTTTTCCCTAAATGTATGTACATTTGGGGTAACATGTAGAAATTTCATATACAATATCTAATCTCCAAGGAGTGCTCATGTTGCTTGCTGATTTGTCATCATCAAAGCCATTTCATTGTTATTACATCATTAAGGCAAATATGGATGACTCTGTTCTCATAAAAGTGCTTATATGAGTTGCGGTGGCCCAGTGGTCAGAGTGCAGTACTGCAGGCTATTTCTGCTGACTGCTACTTGCCTGAAATTTGGCAGTTCAAATCTCACCAGGCTCAAGTTTGACTCAGCCTTCCATCCTTCTGAGAGGAGTAAAACGAGGACCCAAATTGTTGGGGGCAATAGGCTTACTCTAAACTGCTTGGAGAGGGCTGTAAAGCAATATATAAGTCTAAGTGCTATTGCTAAGTGCTATTGTGCCAAGCCATGGATCTTATGCATTGTTATTTATACAATACAATAGCAGAGTTGGAAGAGACCTTGGAGGTCTTCTAGTCCAACCCCCTGACTAGGCAGGAAACCCTATACCGTTTCAGACGAATTGCTATTCAACATCTTCTTAAAGACTTCCAGTGTTGGGCATTCACAACTTCTGGAGGCAAGCTGTTCCACTGATTAATTGTTCTAATTGTCAGGAAGTTTCTCCTCAGTTCTAAGTTTCTTCTCTCCTTCATTAGTTTCCACCCATTGCTTCTTGTTCTACCCTCAGGTGCCTTGGAAAATAGTTTGACTCCCTCTTCTTTGTGGCAACCCATGAGATATTGCAACACTGCTATCATGTCTCTCCTAGTCCTTCTTTCTATTAAACTAGACATACCCAGTTCCTGCAAATGTTCTTCATATGTTTTAGTCTCTAGTCCCCTAATCATCTTTGTTGCTCTTCTCTGCACTCTTTCTAGAGTCTCCACATCTTTTCTACATCATGGTGACCAAAACTGAATGCAGTATTCCAAGTGTGGCCTTACCAAGGCATTATAAAGTGGTATTAACACTTCACTGATCTTGATTCTATCTCTCTATTGATGCAGCCTAGAACTGTGTTGGCTTTTTTGGCAGCTGCTGCACACTGCTGGCTCATATTTAAATGGTTGTCCACTAGGACTCCAAGATCCCTTTCACAGTTACTACTGTTGAGCAAGGTACCACCTATACTGTACCTGTGCATTTCATTTTTGTTGCCTAAATGTAGAACCTTACTCTTTTCAACATTGAATTTCATTTTATTAGCTAGTGCCCAATGTTCAAGTTTGTCAAGATCCTTCTGTATCTTTAGCCTATCTTCTGGAGTGTTGGCTATTCCTGCCAGCTTGCTGTCATCTGCAAATTTGATGAGTTCCCCATTATTCCCTCATCCAAATCATTGATGAAGATGTTGAAGAGTACTGGGCCCAAAACGGAGCCTTGGGGTACTCCACTGCATACTTCTCTCCATGTAGATGCAGTTCCATTGAGGACTACACGTTGAGTGCAGTTGGTCAGCCAGTTATGAATCCATCTGGTGGTGATGCTGTCCAACACACATTCTTCTACTTTATCTAGTAGTAGGTTATGGTCTACCTTATCAAATGCCTTACTGAAGTCCAAGTAAACTATATCGACATTTCTCTGATAATGACTAGATTATTAAAAATAAGGACTTACCAATTCATTGTTAACCAAAGAACATTTAGCTTTCAAATTTGCACCTATATCCCTTAAAGAGATAATTATTTTGCCTAGAGTAAAAGTACTTGGACTATTTAATCAGCTCTTGACTTAACACTTGATTATATACATCCATGTCATCCATTTGGAATACATATGCATCACCGTGATGTATATGTATTCCAAATTTTTCATGATAACCGCACACTGTGGTTACCTCGCGTGTGCAATAAACTATACTCATAAAGATATCAGTGTGCATGATCCATTATTCCTTGGCAAACAGAACAGGGAGGGTTATGCAGTATCTATGGTTGACTTCCTAAGATGATACTCCTCAAAATACTTTTGGATGTTTTGGACTAGAATGGGACAATTCACCATGGCTAACTCACCACAGACATCTCACCATGGTCAACTTGCTACAGCCAACTCACTCCAGCCAACTCAACACAGGACAATTCAACAATTCAATTTAATTATTAACAATACTTTAAAAATCATTTTAATGTTTGTCATTTACATTTTATTTTGTCCTTCCTTTGCCATCCTTTTTTAATGATTCCATTCCACAATTTCTTGGATTTTAATGTAACTCTTGTGTGCTGCAGTGAGTTGTTCTGCAGCAAATTGTCCCTAGGGAACTGTCCTGTGGTGAATTGGTCATGGCAAGTTGGCAAGTTGGCCACAAGTTGTCTTAGACCCATTTTGGATTGCAAAGCAATAGCAGGTATTTCTTAGGCTTAATATTTCTTATTTAGATCTTCTAGACCAGGCATTTTTCTGATAACTTCTTTGAAAAAATTGTTGCCTCAATGGAAGCAGGAAAAATCCATTGTTACCATTATATTGGGGGGTGGGGGTGGACAGCAGGTTTATCTGAGGATCTCTTTACCTTTGAAACACATTTTAATACAATACAATAGCAGAGTTGGAAGGGACCTTGGAGGTCTTCTAGTTCAACCCCCTGCCTAGGCAGGAAACCCTATACCGTTTCAGACAAATGGCTATCCAACATCTTCTTAAAGACTTCCAGGGTTGGGGCATTCACAACTTCTGGAGGCAATTTGTAAAGAAAATTTTCATTCATTGTACAACATATAGCTAAAATGCAGCAGAATTTCTTTGCCTAGTACAACTCATAAAATGACTGCTGGCAATGATGATCTAGGGATTTAGAGACTTGCATGCCATTAAATCCCCTGAACAATGCTCAGATTCGGAAGCAGACATGTCACATTTGACTTGCAGCCTTTGCTGTAGCTGATCCTTGAAGTAGAAAGGGCAGACCCTTAAAGATCCCAGAGTTTTTAAAGTAGTGTATTTTTGGCTGCTGCTTTAGACCTTGGTTTGCAATAGATCAATGTGCAGCAACAATGGTAGAGGAATTTCTTGCTTCTGAGCTCTTGTTCTTCAATTTGGCAAACACCTTGGGCTTTGCATTATAGATTACCCTATTGGTTTCTGACCCTTGGTAATCAACTCTGACTTTGCCTTGTGCAACAACTTGATACTGCTTCCTGCTTTCAGTTCCATGCATCATATGCTTCTCTCAACAGCCTGGATATGACTGTTTTAACCTTTCCATGGTCCATTGCATACATTACTGACTGTGCTTTCTACCTAATTAAAAAGCTAATGAAAATCTAGACATTTTACATTGATTTTTGTATGGCCCAAAGCTTCCTCTTTTTATTTTATTTTATTTTATAAAAACTGATAGCGAGTACTGTCGTATATATAATGAAAAACTGCTATTAAGAATTCTTTTCTCTTAGGCTTTTTATTATACCTGACTTACATATAGACTAAGCTTAGTGCCTGGTAGGATCTGCATATCACATACTGTACATCCAAATAAAAATCCCACAAAGTTGGGAAATGATACATATACAATTATAAATAGATAATTGTTCATGTAAATAAAAACTATTTCAATACAATACATGTAGGTTATTAGTGATTTTGTTTCTCTCATTAAAACATGTAAAAGAAAATTAAGAAAATCCCAGGCTTCTAAGGCCAATATAATTCATCAATGTGACATTCAATCAAATGGTTTCAATTTGATTGCAGCAATAGCTAAACTCAAGAGAGGGAATATGTGAAACCAAGTGTATGTTATTTGTTTTCATAATAATTAATTCCTTGTGTTAATAAATGGTGCATGAAGTTAAGCCCTAAAATCTATAGTACATGAACTAACTAGCTATACTTTCTGTTATCTGGGATGACTATGGTGTTAATGACATTAACTTAATGATAGAAGATGCCTATTGATTATTTCAGTGTTTATTTCAAAAGAACACATCTATATAATTAACAAGATTTAAGTCTGTCCTGGATTATCATTCAGGAATCATAATCCTATATTTTTGATGAGGAAAGGTTTCAATGTGGTATGCTGTGAGACACTATCGCTGAACCTGATAAAGTTTGGTTTACTGGAAGGATGTCTCAGTGGGAACAAAGATGGTCTGAGAAAATCAGGGAGATAGATAGAGATAACCTGTCCTTATTCTTTCCATTAGACCAGAGAGAGGAAGTAAGGCAATCTTGTAGATAAGCAGGAAAATAAGCAGGCAGTCTTTTAAAAATTTAAATATGCAGCAAAGCAACATTAACTGGTTATTTGTCACAGATATTTTAGGGTTGTCCCAGAAACTGAATTGAAAAACAAATCTGTTGAAGATTAATGCTGGAAATAGTATGTGTGCGTATCTAGCTATATTTAGATTCATGTACACACAAAAGGACATACCATTAGTCTCAAGAATGCATAAACCTTCTGAGATAATTTTCCAAGGAACCAGCTCCTGAGTAACTCTGACAGCCATGGGATTCTTGCTAGTAAGATATTTTAATACACAAACACAAACAATCTATCATATACAAATACTTACGTGCTGGAAAAAAATCCTTCTTTAAAACAAATTAAAGGAACTTTTAATCCCACACATGATTACACTGTTCTCTGCAAGAAAGAATCCCTAAGAATGATAAATACCTTTGGGTTGTTTTGCTCTTAGTCTAAAAAGAATGGGTTAATTAATTTTCAGTATTATAGAAGCCCGTTCAATGGCAATGGTTAATGTGCTTAACAACTTTAAAATTTTATTTAGCCTTTTTTCAAATTGGAGTGGAGTGATCTTACAGACAGTAGGGATTTGAAAGTAGCTCAAAAATTAACACCTAACAATATATTTTCTTGAGAAAAAACAAACTTGATTACTTGACTTGAGAAAAGTACGTTTGTTTTCATTACCTCTTATTTTAGTCCAGCTTCCTTTTGTGGCCTATTTTCAACACCATCTGAAAAAGGTAATACTTTCAGCATCTGCTAATATAGGCTTCACTCAGGCTAGCTATTGCAATTGTTATGGTTGTAGTTGAGCAACCTAGCATACAGGGCCGGATTTAGATGAAAAGAGGCCCTAGGCTATTCCACTTATGGGGCCCTTTCACCTCCCATTTTTAAGTTTGTAAATTACATGAGAGATAATAAAATACATCATTACTGTGATATATATCAATATATTAAATCAAACATGTTGTAATTGGTACTAACCTTTATAAAAAATGTGGCATGGATAATAAATAAAAATAAAAGGCCCCTCTTGATCTTGAGGTCCTAGGCTGAAGCCTAGTTAGCCTATAGGAAAATCCGGCCCTGCTAGCATACCATTCAGAGTGCAGAATGAGTACTATCAAAGGAACCTGTTCTCACAGCACACCTCCATATTCCCCATCCTCCACAGGAAAGCAGTAAACCACATGGCTTGTTCTAATCTTCTTGTGTGGATTAACAGAGTAGCTTTTCCCACGAGAAAATTTGCATTGGATTTTCTGCTCTCAAAATGATGTTTTCTTAATTTAATTCCTTATCCTTCCTAAATATGACAGCATTCTATCCAGGGAGTTCTAAATCTAAGATTCAAAAGCAATTGACATGATCACAAACAAAAGGCACTAAAGCTAAATTATTAGCAATGACATTCTACAAATTATTTCCATTTTTCAAACATCTGTGGGATAATGTGAATATCTCCTCCTCTAAAGAGCCTGGATATATTCAGATGTGGAAACCAATAGCCTCTAGTGAGAATTTTTGTCTGAATAACAGCACATCTGTTACATCCAAAAAGATGGTAACTCTTCCACTTTTACCCTATCCCATCTAAAGGAAGACAACTCAACAAAAGGAAGTATATATGTCATATATACATGAATGACAGGCAGTTTGGTATAATAGTTTAAGTCACTAGAAAACATGAGACTGAGAGTTCTCATCCCACCTTGGGACATAAAGCCAGCTGGGTGTCAGTATGGACACTGATTCACTGATGTGGAAAATCTCTAAATTCACCCTGGATTAATTCAGGTACAGATCTAGATGATGCAAGACTGAATCTATCTATCTATCTATCTATCTATCTATCTATCTATCTATCTATCTATCTATCTATCTATCTATCTATCTATCTATCTATCTATCTATCTATCATCTATCTATCTATCTATCATCTATCTATCTATCTATCTATCATCTACAATATCTATCTATCTATCTATTTATCTATCTATCATCTATCTATCTATCATCTATCTATCTATCTATCTATCTATCTATCTATCTATCTATCTATCTATCTATCTATCTATCTATCTATCTATCTACAGCATCTATCATCTATCTGTCTGTAAAATAAAGATCTATTCTTCCCATTGATTCAAACTAGATTTCAATATCAATGGTTGACTTTCTCCCCTTTTTGATACTATTGGATGAAATACATGGGCTTAATTTATGAAGAAATTGGAAGAAAGACATCAGTTCTTGCAATGCAAAATCAGCTAGAAATGTGCAAGCTATTGAGGAAGCATTTGGTTTTGATGAAGCTTTGACCCATACTCTCCTTCCAGGCTGCCTCATAAAGCTACATGACCCTTTCATTTCAAAGAGTAGCATCAGATAGCCATGCTGCTTGACCTTACTCCATTTCAGAGGTCCTCTTAGTCTTCTCCTGCCTACAGAAGTAATCTTCGTGAAAAAGCTGAGAGAAGCTCTGAAGGGAGGTCCTGCATTAGATGTGTAGTACTAATCTCTGACAGATCCATATGTTGAAGTTTTTGGCAAGGAGATTTTAGGGAGATAAGGGAACAGTTTTTTCTGGCATGCTGCACACCTGCTTGGGACATCCTTGACAAAAGCAAATCAGCTTTTAGGTTGGCTGCTTGTTATGTACAGTGAAGGCTTTACAGGATCCAATTTGCAATCCAATCTCAGCCCATCCAGCATGAGTCAGAAAGTTTGGAAGATTAAACCTCTGTCCCGGTGACCGACCCAGATTGGATCCTGCAACGTTATTCTGGGACTCGTGTAATCACCTTCATTTGTGAGTGAAGGCCTAGCACAGGGACTGAAGCCACCTGACCATGTTTTCCTTTGATTTTTACTTTTTAAAGTATAGCTTTTTAATTGTTAGCAAAAGAAATGAAAACATAGAGATTGTATTTACTAATACATGAAATAAAAAATCAAGATAAACTACATTAAAATTTATTAGAACATTTGATACACACAATGGAATTTTAAACAATAAATTAAACTCTAATCACACAGAATCATATTGATCAGACTCCATGTGACAAGTGGTAGAAAATCAATTCACATGGGGAACATGTGCTTTGTTTTCCATCCAGAGTGTCAGCTTAAGCCTACTAGAGTTTTTTCCTTTAAAATAGATAAATCTTTTGCAGATAAATACTCAGTTTTCTATGCTTTCAAATATTTCAGGGTATAGTTTAACTGCATCCATACTGTTACCTTCATTTCTTCATTTCATGCATGCTAAAACAAAACAGTGTCGCCACAAAACAAGTGCAAAAGACATGATTCACAGTCATTTCTGATATAATTGCACTTCTGATGTACAGAAGTCGAAATGCAACCTTTTTGACACATTTTTGGGTAGGCCAAATTGTTTTTGTGTAAAATATAGTTTAAAAAGAATAATAAACTGGTTAGCAATAAGCTAATCTGAAAGCTAGTCTGAAATACTGATGTCTTTTGTCATCATGACTTGCAGAAAAATGATTTACCACCAATGTTCATGTTGCATTTCCCATTATGCCAACTTCTCATCAGAGTTCAGATCAGATTAGAGTCTCCTGCCTAAAATGCGTCTTGAAGTTTTTAATGTGGGAAAAAATAACTGAGTTGTAACTAAAAGGGGAACCAAGACTCTGCCAAGATATTAAAGGCACATGATAATAGCATCCTAGTTTTGCACATAATGGTTGTTGAGAGAAATCACTTGAGTTGCAAGAAGGAATAGCAGTCAAAATATAAAGGGAATGATATAATTGAAAATTGGAGATGTTAAACCTTATTTTTCACATGAAAGTAGTAATGTCTTGTAAATCTAGTGGTTTTGACCATCCCATAAAACCATACCCAGGATGTTTTAATTAATACAGGGATTAACATTGGAACTCTTCTAAAACACTGAAGAAACCTTCATTTTAACACTTATTCTTCCCTCAGATTTGGGGATTTTTAATCATATATTTTAATCAATATTAATACAATATAATAGTTAAAAATGCTAAGCCTTGCTAGCAAAGAAATACATTGGACCTTTCCCCCTAAGTATTCCCCCTTCTATCCACAATCCCCATAGTTGATGGCAGACTGTCACTGCATGATATTGAAGCACAAGCGAATGTCAGGTGGCAGCAGACAATATATTTCAAAGAATACATATTCTAAATTGTTTAAAGGTGCTCTCTGAGTTTGCTTGTTTTCCTGCAAATGTTTCATTACCCTAACTAGTAACATCATCAGTGCTAGCAAGGAGTGTTGTTTGCTGTCAGTTTATATTCTGGTGCTTGCCTGTCTGTGTGGGTGGGAGCAGTCTTAAGAGATTCTTTGGTTAGGCTGACTACTGATGACTCTTTGGCAGTACCCTTGATTGGGGTGTTGCTTACTTGATTGTTGGTCTGAAGTTAACCTTGCAAGTAATGCTCATTTTTACAGATGCCCAGAAGAACCTAATATAATAATAATAGTATCATAGAAATGCTGCACTTATCAAAATCTCTAAACACTTTTGAAATATCTACAATCTTATTAGCTGTTTGCAGTGATGCTACCTGTGGCACAGGAGAGGGACTATTAGCTCCATTGCTCACATTCTCTTTAATGCCAAAATGATTTGTGACTTATGTATGTATTTATATTTCAAGTGGAAACTATGTGAATGGAAGAGTGAGGCTAAGTGAGGTGGTGGTGCATGGTTGGCCTTATTATTTTTATTCTTCCTGTCTGCATGAACAAAAGAGGTTTAGCCTTATATATTGGTGTTGGGAATTACAGCCTGCGGGATATACCCACCTCCTCAATCGCTGGGGGATATGCTGTGGCTTGACCCAAAGTGGGGGGGGGGGGAGAGGAAGAGAAGGCAAAGAGAGAAAATGAGTGGAGAATAGAGGAGAGAGAACATAAACTACAATGTTTGTTGTAGAAAGAGTGGCTGAAGAGAAAAGACGGAGAAGAAACTTGATGTGAATATAGGAAGCAGTAATTAGTTCTTGGTTGAGTTGCTTCCCTGGAGGAAAAGAAGTGAAATGCCCAAAATATGGTGTCTTCATCCAAGTCTAGAAGGAGGCAATCAGCAGGCAGAGGGTGGGAGTCTTTGGCTAAGTCTCTGGGGAAAGACTGGATCAGAGTCTCCAAAGATATGTTCTTCCTCTAACAGAGGAGACATAGCCGATGATTGGCTGAGTTACTCCAATGAAAGGAAGCAGTAGTCCAAGCACACTTGTTCATAAATATATTCTCTTTCTTGATAGTCCTAGAAACAGGGAAGGGAGACAGAGTGAAAAGGTAGGAAGTTATGCATTCAGGAGGAGAGTTAGAGAGGAATAGTCTATGGTAAGGAGTCCCAAAAGAAACCTGGCCTTGGGAAGAAGCTGGGATTTACAATTCCTACTGTAAATAGCTTTTGCTGTTTGTAGTAAAGATCAACCATAAAGGCCTCCAATTTCTCCATGTCAATTTTCCCTCCTCATAAACCTAAATATACATCCAGTTCAAAAAAAAATCCAGTCTCAACACCTCCCTTTGTTCCTGCTTGGAAATTATAGGAGCTGTGCTCTAATTTAATTGAAATATTCAGGTTAGATGAGCCAATCATTAATAAACAAACAAAAAACTCTAGGAGACCATACTGCAAGCCACAATATTGAAGAGAGGAAATATTTGGCTGCTTTCACTAGATGCAAGAGCTGTACCCATCATATCTCTGTCATAATTTTATTGATGTGAGTTCCCCTCCTTGAACATTATTTACTAGAAAAAGAAATTAAGCCAAGTGAAGTTTTATGCTTTTTCCCCAAGAAAGAAAACAATAAACTTATCATACGTACAAGACTACTTTTAATGAACACCTTGCTAAGTGGGGAATAGTCATCAAATGCAAGCTTGACTTTAATGCTGTTTTATCGAGACAATGGGATTTGCAACATTAACTTTTTATCTTGTTTTTGGTAATGATTTAACTTCCCTAATGGAGACAGAAGCATACATAAGCAGATTTGGGGGAGTGTTATTGTATAATTAAACCATGAGTTGCAATTATTATGAATCCGGTATGACTGAGCATTAATATGAATTATATTAGAGATTGGTGTGCATTTTCTTTCTTTCTTTTTTCACTTCAGATTTCAACTTTGGAATGATTTGCTCAAGGCCTTTTTTTTTTAATTGTAAGTGTGAGAGATGAAATTTTCCTCTTAGGAATTGCTAGAATAAATGTGGTTATTCACTCTCTATTTAAATATTCCTCTTGCCCTTTATAGATCATTAGTGCATATTTGGAGCCTAAGACACATGGGCATGTAGTTTCTTTCTCCTATTTTGATGATGCAAGACAGTTATAAAACCAAATTAATAGTCCAGTTGAAAGATTCGAGGTTCTTTGAAAAATCAGTGAAGGGCAAAGCAACCTAATTTTATTACTATGTTTCAAATATGAAGGCAGATTAGTCACCAATGAATAAGTTTTAAAAATATGAGATGGGGGTGGTTTGCAACATCTTGTATCAGCTGAAAAAAAATTAAAACATCAATTCCTTTGAAGGAGGAGGTTGAAAGTGGGGATGACATGTTTAGAATGAAATCAGAAAACACTATTATGGTTTGAAGTACTTTGGTGATACCAGATAGATAAATTGAAAATGCCTATAAGACATCTCTATGAGATGAATGGCAAACTGAAATCACTCCTAAGGAAAAACAAGCAATTCTTAAAGAAATAAACAATCCACTACTTTCCAAAATAGAAACAGACATTGTTTGGGAACATTTAAAATTCCCCCCACAACACACATTTTGCATCAGTAATGTCCACAAGTGAAGTTTGATTCAATATGCAATAAGGATGAGGCTGGGAAATGAATCTACTGTGTATCTGACCATCTTATGTAAGACCTTGCCTTCACCTACCTCAAATTATTTGAAGCGACATCACTTTCCATCCTTGTTGTTAAAAGAATCCTGCTGCTTTATGGAGTTGCATGCTGTATTGATTTTGTGCAGCTGTCATTGCTTTGGAGAGCCTGAAATGTTCTTGTTTACTTGCATATACATATTTCAGATTAACATTTTAAAGGTCAGAATTATGGTCCTCAAAGCTGTGATGGAAATCTTGATGTTCTGTCAACAATATCTGTTTGGAATGAAGAATGACTGGACAGAGATCTATGCAGGGGTAATTGTTGGAATTTCTAAACCTCCTTCACCTTTCTGGATTAAAGATTCCTTAATAGTGGCCCAGACAGACAAAATAAAACTTTTCTGTTAAAAGTAATTTGTACATGGATTTTTAGCACTGGAAAGCAAGCTTGCATAGATTCCTTTTAATCTTAAGGGAATCAATCTTTTCTTTTTTTAGTGTGTCACAAAACTGATTCTTTCCCTCTCTCCCTCCCTCCCTCCCTCCCTCCTTCCTTCCTTCTTTCCTTCCTTCCTTGTTTTTCAGACAGATGAAGACTGATAGAAAGACAGCCAGGAGGTCAATCTTCTAAAGAAGAAAAGCCTGACTTTTAGGCTTAAAGAAGCAATTCATCATTTCAGATGATAAACATACTTCATAATACAGTTTCCCTCCTTTTATGTGCAACTTAACAGTAGGGAATACATAGCAGAGTGATCGCTCACAAGTCAAGCAGCTGGCCATTTAGGCGACAGGGTTATGCCTGACTAAAGAATAACATGAATTCCAAAATGGATCAAACTGAGTGTCTGGCAGATGTCACTTGAAAACTATATTTCCTCATTGAACAACTTTCCACAATATCTCAGCTGTACGTTAGCTAAGGATTGTGAGCACTGCAATCCCATCACATCCATGCAGGGTTTGACTGAGTAAATCTAACAAAGCACTACTCTATTCCCGTCTTTGGTCTTGGCAGAATTTGTCTCCAGAACTGTGCAGGATCTATAGCCTACAATATTGTGGTTGTATTTATCAGTATTAATGATATTCTGGCATAATTGGTTAAAAAATATCCCTGCAGGCTTGTTCCTGCAATTTGGCAATGGCAATTTTTTTTTCATTCTTGAAATTCAGCTGAGATGTATCTTAAGAAATGTTCATACGTGTCTTCAGGTAGGTTTGGAAGCCTTGTTTCTTCTTTTTAATAAGCCCCCTCCCCCGCCTTTTAACACTTGTAAAATTTCAGACATGACTAAGAGCCATCAAAATGATCCCCAAGTAAGATCAGTGCTGATCTGAACCTTCCTATTTAATCAAAAAAGGAAGGGCAAGTTATATATATATAGCTTACAGTTCAATTGTTCAAGTGTGGATGTGGTCAGGAACACCTTTTCTTTAAAATAACCATTGTAAGATGCAATTCTCTATTATTGTAGGATTTATATTCTAATACAGAAAATTCTCAAAGTGAATATAAAGATAAAACCAGATACTTTTCTTTTGGGCTTAATGGAAAAAAGATTTGGAAAAAAAACCCCAGAACTTTGATGCTATTTATATTGACGCCCAAAAATGAAAGGACACTTTGACCCCAACAGTGGATGAATGGCTGCAAACATTGATGGAGTTGGCAGAGATGGCTAAATTGATTGCTTTGATTAAAGAAAAAAATACAAATGCATTTGTTTTTACCTGGAAACCACTTTTGGACTTTGAGCTTGAGATAGAAAAAAATGAAACTTTGATTTTTGGCTTTACCGATTAGTTAGATATGGTGTTATGGAAATGGCAAGTTTAAACTATTATATAAAACTAAATAGCTGTGTTTTGATGTTTTACTCTATTCTACTGCACCAAAGGGAGTTTGAAGTCAATGCCTTTTCTTTTCTTTTCCCTCTTCTCTTCCACACTTTTCTCTTCCCTTTGCTCTCCCTATCTCTCCTTTTTGCTTTGGTATTTTATTTGCATGTTATATCATAAATTAATAAAATTGTATGTATTTATGTATGTATATGTGTGTGTGTGTGTGTGTGTGTGTGTGTGTGTATATATATATATATATATATATATATATATATATATATATATATATATATATATGTATTTGTGTGTGTGTGTGTGTGTGTGTGTATGTATGTATGTATATATGATGTATGTATGTATGTATGTATGTATGTATGTATGTATATATAGTTGTATTTGTGCTGATAAATAAATAAAGGGAGACTAGTATAGATCTATTTCACTCTATTTAGCTCTCATCAGCTAGCCATACCCTTACTGGGATTTGAACCTAGGCTGTATTACATATTAGGCAGATGTATTAGCCACTAAGCCACAGGCTCTCCTCCTTTAACAACTAAGCCAGGGAAATAGGTATGTATTTTGTGTGTGTGTGTGTGTGTGTGTGTGTGTGTGTGTATGTATGTGTGTATGTATGTGTGTATGTTTTGTATTTGTGCTGATAAATAAATAAAGGGAGACTAGTATAGATCTATTTCAAGCTATTTAGCTCTCATCAGCTAGCCATACCCTTACTGGGATTTGAACGTGGGCTGTGTTACATATTAGGCAGATTTGTTAGCCACTAAGCCACAGGATCTCCTCCTTATCAGCTGAGCCAGGGAAATAGGTATGTATTTGTGTTACAACCCCTTTTATATTATATTTTATAATATAAAAAGGCAACATTAAAAATAAAAATATGGTTTTCTGCCTGGATGGTCCTCTGTAATGAGCCGAAGGACAGAAAGGGGGAGTAGTGAGCTCCCTCCCATATTTGTGCATACCAGGGGTTGTAACACAAATACATATACATGTACATGTACATATACATACATACATACATACATACATACATACATAGTTTCAACTCATCCTGAACATGATGCTGAACATCTTCATATTCTTTTTTCCTTCAAAGAAAGAAAGAAAGAAAGAAAGAAAGAAAGAAAGAAAGAAGGAAGGAAGGAAGGAAGGAAGGAAGGAAGGAAGGAAGGAAGGAAAGAAAGAAGAGCAGATTTTTCTTTTCTTCTCTATGCCTGGCATGTTATAGATGATTTCCCAAATCTAGTTGGGTCATCCTGAAGTGAGAACATGGTTCTGTGTTTTCCAATTTGCTAAATTTTCCAATGAAGAGATAAAAATACCATCCTACATTCAGGATTTGGAGGAGAGGAAGGTTTCCTAACATTCAGGTAGGATCCTCTTGCTTAATGGTCACATAAGCAAATCCCTACTTCTATTCTTTCTCTTGACTACTTTCTTTAAAAGAAGTTAAGTCCTTTTATTCACGTTAGCAGTCAGAATTCACATTTCTTCAAAATGGCCCATGAACTAATTATGGAAACTTTTTCTCTCTATGGCTTTTTCTTAAGCCTACAGCACAAACCCAACCTCTGTACCCTCCTGAAGTTTGCATTTAATGTTTTCTTTAGTTTCTTCTAATCTTTGTTTTTCATCTTATCTCGTCAAAATATTATAAATACCAGTATGATTTTCAATATGCAATGTGCATCATTTCTTTGTATGTGGATGGCATGATTCTAATTCTTCTGATTCAGTAACATTCTCAATTGAAATATGATTCTATGAAAGTGTTTCAGTTCTTCTGTAATAAACAAATTACTGTTTTCTAGAATATGGTTTGTTCGTTCAGGATATCAGGTGTCCCTTAAGTACCTATAGTTCTAGGTCCCAAAATCCTATGCAGACAGTTCTTGATTTTCAACCATTTGTTTAGTGACAATTCAAAATAGCAACACTGAAAAAAAGTGACTTATTATTGTTTTTCATACTTATGTGTTATAGCATCCACATGGTCATGTGATCAAAATTTGGATGCTTAGCAGCTGCCATACACTTGCAGAAATCTAGAGTCATGTGATCACTTTTTGTGACTTTCTGACAAGCAAGGTCAAACTAGGGAAGCCAGATTCACTTAACAATTATGTTGCTAATTTAACAACTGCAGTGATTCATGTAACAACTGTGGCAAAAAAGGCCTAGAATGCAGCAAAACTCACTTAACAACTTTCTAGCAGTGGAAAGTTTGTGCTCATTGTAGTCATAAGCTGAGGACTACTTGTATATGCAAGTTCTATATCAATGAAATGCACATGGATGTGTACAAAGAAGCACAGTTGTTAGCATATGGGTAGCTGGACCTATTTGGAAGTATTTAATATGCCTGTTGAACAATTGTTTCCTTGCCATGATTACCCATACAGAAGCACTACAAGTGCCCCAACTTTCTCCATTTTATCCAGCTGTTGACAAGAAGCCAAAACATGTTATTGTCACTGTAAGGTAGACATTCCACGTTGTCTTGGCAGTTTCCTCTTGCTCCTCCAGCAAATATCAAGACTCTTTTATATCCTGTTCAAGCACAACTGTGAGAGCTCTCAGTTTTTATTTATATTTTGCGACTGTTAACTTGGTCTCTTTTATGCCAAAACTGATAAAGATTTCATCATTACCATATGTAACAGCTTTTGAAAAGATTGCAATGTCTGTCTGCGTGATCCTTATCATCATAGGACATCTCTTTAGAGATGTGGTAGTAGTAGCATTAGAAGCACTAGCAGCAACACTCAGCCAGCAGCTAAGGAAGGAAGAGTAATATCTAGAATATCTTGATGCTACTGTCCAGAGTATTAAAAATTTCCAGAAAATGATTGGCTTAAAAAAAAAGAGTACTGAAGGATGAAAACAATTTATAAGCAGTAGGAATTTTCAGCATTACAGCTCAATAGAAAGCTTTACAATCTGAGAAAGAAAGATAATTATCTCTAAATGCAAACAATCGCTAGATGAAAACCTCTCTGACCTCACCCTTAAGATTTGCAAATAAAAAACCTAGGCAGATTGACCATCATGCCGATTCTCAATTCCTATGGGGATGGAGCCATACAGAGATAAATAATAAATGATGTAGATTCTATGCAACCTGAGAAAATGCCTGAGCTCCATTTGCAAATGAATTTTTAAAAAACCCAAAAAGAAATAATAAACTTCAAGGAAAAAAAAAACATAAGTGCTTTGGTTGCATAAAAGAAACCCTAAAAATACTAGGGAGAAAAATGTTTTGCTTGCAAATTCATGTTGCCTCAAATTCCAAGTGGTCACACTGTTTAACCTTGGTCTGCATTTCATTAATAATTTATATTAATGCATTTTCAAATGGGGATCAATGGTTACACTAAATACTTTCTATCAAGTAATTGTGAATAGAGAGATCTTGATTGATTTGGTAAATGCTTCTCCTTGCAAGTAATCTGGCATTGAACCCATTCTGCCATTTTCCATGATGGTGAGGATGAAAGCAATGGACATGCATTGCAGAGTCTATAGATGAAGTGGCTCAAACCAATTGTAAAGTATTTGGTAAAAACCAAATGTAAAACCAAATGTAAAGGCATCCCTACCATTAAATTGTTTTTAATTTTATGTCCTTATTGTTCTTTTGCCCATGGTTATGGTACGTAAGGTGCCAGTTTCCCAAAAATGGCAGTTTTATGACTATTCTAAAAAAAAAAAAATCAGATGAAAACCATCCTCAAGAATTCCATTTTTATCAAGCTGTATACAGATAAATTTCCACGTAATTATCATATAATTAGATCGGATCAAGAAACAATGGTGGTCATTTCTGTGCAACCTTTCCCAAAGGTTTAGCAAAATTGGTTTAGCAAAATTTCTAGCTAATTTGTTCGAAATTTGAGGTTGCAATTCAGGACATCAGGAGGGCAGCAGGATGGGATGAGATAAAAAAAGGCAACTCCAACGAAAATGACAGGCTTCTCTCAACTTCTTCTTTTATTATGTCTATTCTACTTTAAAATAATAAAAATCAATAAAATATGAAATAAGTAATAAAGCTTAAGTTTTGCTAGTATATAAGGGAAAAGCCTACATAAGAAGCAGAATATATTCTGTGTTGGGATTTATTTTAAAGAAAATATGAATTTCCTTCTCAATCATTATTCTCTGAATTTCCTAGCACCATGTATCAAAATGTAAGTCATTAAGTTGGTTAATTCCTCCAGGCACATGCAATTCTTTAGGTTGTTAGTACAAGAAATATTTTCTGTCTATTTCTCTGCATGTTGCTACGTGGTATATAGATGTTCAGCAATGTCATTGATAGCAAGCATTACAATTTTCATTCAAGCAATCATTTAATTTTGGTTTGATAAAGGTTTGAAAAATATTAGTCCACATTCTTCTGCAGAGGACTGTGGTGTGATGTATCGATGTTTCATGGGCTTTAATGGACACCTTTAGATACAAGTTGGCTATTTTTATTTCCTTTATTTACGGTGCTTTTAAGATTCAAAACCCTCCTTGAATTATTTTCAGGCAGATTTCACTCTTCCTTTTTGTCAGGCTCACTTATAATAATTCTGCTTAGGAAAGTTGGAATGGAGCCTTATTTTAAAGTACTTCAAGCAAATCCATCTGATCAGCTTCCATAATTTTAATGTGAAATCTCTAGCTTGCTGAAATAAACAGCAGCTCTCATTTTAATTTGCCAAGTGAGGCCTTCATTAATTTTATTGTGAGGAAAGAAAACAATGGCCTTGGGGCTAAGAGACCTGTTTTCCTGAAGTAACAAGATTCTAAGCATCCGATTCCTACTTATAACATTAAACTACCCTACAAATACCTCTTGCTGAGAAGGTTAACAGGAAAGGAAATGTATTCATCACATCTTTCAGTCCTCCACATCACCCCTAGGACTCATGCTACCCATGCTTAAGTCTAATTTTGCATTTGTCTTAATTGAAAGATTCCTTGTGCATAACATACTTCTTCTGTGGGTGTTTACCTAGGGAAATGGTCTGACCTGGACTTCCCCAAAAAGCACACATCTGGTCCCGACAAAACCCCTTTTATTAAATGAATGTGAATTCCTCTCATTCAGCAAGGCCTGGCAAACAGTCTTTCAAAGGAATATTTATGACCATGGACCTTATATATCTTGGAAAGCTGCCATGTAAATATTTTCCAAATAAGGTGCTGTGAAAGGAAAGTTTGGACACAGAGTCACTGAGATTCACGGACAGATCTTCACACTCCTGAAACGAATCTAACAACTGAACAAACAAATTGTTTCCTGCAAAAGCCCATTCCCCTTTCTCTCCTCTTTTGTTTCCTATGGGAGAGGCCAATCACCTTCCAGGGATTTACTCCCAAGTCTACCCTGATTTCTCAGTTGTTCTTTTTTCCTGGCAGCTCTGCGCATGCGCACACTGGGAACAGCTTCTAGCTGTTCCTCTACCTCACTGCTGTCTAGCTCCACAGGTACCTGATGACTGCCAGATAGCCTCAGCCCTGTCTCTGCCTCCACACAGAGCCTTCGTCCGAGCCTTCTCCAGCCTCCAGGACTGGCCTATGCTCCTCCCCAGCCTCCTCACTGACTCACTCTGCTGCCAGCTCTGCTGGCTGCTGGCACACCACAACAGGCAAACTCTTTGTGCTCCTTTTCACAATGGGTTTGGTTTTCTGAATAATGGAATCAGTAGGCAAGCATTTCATATATGGAATCTGCTTTCTACCTGTTTTTGGATGGACATTTAGGAATGTGGGATGTAGTTATGATGTGACAAAGTTGCCTCTATCCTTTTGATAATGCCCTACATACAGACTGTCAGGGAAAAAAATGCCCTGGGGAAATCTGAGATCAATGGACCGTGGCTGATTCCCTTCCGCATATCTTTTGAGATATTGAGAAAAATAAAAGTCTTCAAAAGTATTCTAATTAATAAACAAACTTTAATAATAAAATAAAAAGTAAATGAAACAGAAAATAACTAATTGGTTACATTTTGATAATGAAAGCTACGTCTGCCAAGCTGGCAGCCAAACAAAGAAGAAAGGAATTTTGTTCTGGAATGTGTAAACGCATGCGCAATAAATCACTTTCAGATAAGAACTTTTTGTTTTATGACCTGCGCAATAAAGCTTTCTTAGTTTAACTCTTGAGTGTCAGTTTAGGCAGTTCAGGCCTAGCAAACCTTTTAACATCGTGACACCCCTTCTTTTGCTAGTCTGGGCTGACGTCATCAAATCATCAATTAAGGCACATCTTCTTTCGCAGATACTCGTGTTGATTTGCGGCAAGTGGTTTGTTAAGCATGTCTGCGATCTGATCATGTGTAGAAACATATTGCAATTTAAAAAAAACTTGCTTAACTAATTGCTTTGTGTTTTGATAACGAATGTCAATGTGTCTGGACCTAGAACCTGTAAAATGTGACTCAGAAATATAAACCACAGATACATTATCTTCCATCACGGTGATTGGTCGAATCGGACGTGTCCAGATATCTGTGATCAAAGCATCAAACCACATTAGAGAATTACAAGCATCTGAAACACAAGCATATTCAGCTTTAGTAGATGAACATGAAACAAAACTCTGTTTTCTCACTTGCCAGTAAACAGGACAACCATTTAGGAACATCATGTAACCAGAAGTGCTTTTGCGTGACTTCTTGTCGCTCGCCCAGTCGGCGTCAGAAAAACAAATCAACTTTGGTTGATCAGTGTGTGTTGGTTCTAGCAATAACTTCATGTGTTTAGTGTGTTTCAGGTATTTCAACAACTTCTTAATGCATGACCAATGAAATTGTGTTGCCTTACCTACGTGTCGTGATAAAAGATTAACACTAAGTGCGATGTCAGGTCTGGTCCAACTACTAATGTATAATAGTGAACCAATGACTGAACGATAAAGTGTTTGATCCTCGAACTCAGGACTTGGTTCATGTGTTAAGTTGTGAAAATCTGTTTGCATGGGTGTCTTTGTTGTGCTAGCATCTTTCATGTTGCAATGATGTAGAATGTGGTCAATTTTCTCTTCTTGTGAAAGACTAAACCCCTTCTGTGTCTTTTCAATTTGAACACCTAAATAAGTGCTAATGTGTCCTAAAGATTTTAGTGTGAAGTATCTCTGCAAACTTTTGGCAAAAATCTCACTCATTTTCTTATTTGGACCAATATAAACAATATCATCAACATAAACAAGAATTATCTCATATGCATTGTTAGATCTTTTTGTGAACACGCATTCATCAGTTTCGGACTTAATAAAGCCCATTGAATTTAGTTTGTCAGTAAGACATAAATACCACATTAAACCTGACTGTTTCAGACCATAAAGACTTTTGTTCAGGAACCAGGTATCCCCTTCTTGCTTTCGGAATCTTGGAGGGCTTCTCACGTAGATCTCTTCATCTAGGTCTGCATGTAGATAAGCTGTGTCCACATCAAATTGAAAAACTTCTAAACCAAGAATAGTTGCAGTGGTTAAAGCAATTTTTACACTTTCAGTTCTGACTGTTGGTGAGTAAGTGTTTGTGTAGTCCTCAGGATAACGTTGAGCGAAACCCTGAGCTACCAGTCTGGCTTTGTATAAAGACTCACCATTCGGTTTCTTCTTGATTCTGTAGACCCATCGGGTACCAATGACTTTCTTGTTTGCTGGAGGTTTTGCAGGTGTGAATACATTAAGTTTTTTTAAACTGTCCATTTCATCCTGCATTGCATCATACCACTTGTCTTGTTCTGAATCAGGAAGCTGTTTGATTTGTGTGAATGTCTCAGGAGGAAGAGTAACGTTGCAAATCAAAGGTAATGGTGACTTTGTCAGTTGCCATGAATAACGTTGTGGAGGGATTCCTTTTGTGACCCTCTTGGAGCGTCTAGGAGCAACAGACCAGTCTTCTTCTTCTTCTTCATCATCATCCTCGTCCTCACGTTCGTCGCTAGCATCAGCATCCGCGGCTTGCGAAGACGGAACATCAGGTTGTGAAGAACTGGTAGAAGGAATATCTGCCTGTGAATTATCTGGAACACTATCTCTAGGAAAATAAACTTCAGGATCATTGGAATGAATCCTGGACCAGTCAATATCTTCCTCAAAATTAGCAGATTGTGAAATGACAATCACATGTTTAGTATCAATGAATTTGAACCATTTTGAATTATCATCAATACCCATAAATCTCAGTCTCTTTGCTACTGTACCTCCCTTTCTTCTTTGACTTAAGGGAGTGTTCACCATAGCATATGAACCAAAAATATGGAGGTTCTTGAGATCAGGCTTGTAGCCATACAGCATGTAGAAAGGAGTTTGATTGATTACACTGCTCCAAGTACGGTTGACAATGTAATTTGCATACTTGATTGCTTCACCCCAGTATGCGTTACTGAGATTGGCATCTTCTAGAAGACAACGCATCATGGTTTGTAGAACCCCTTGTCTTCTTTCTACGACTCCGTTATGAGCCGGTGTATATGGAGCAGATGTCTGATGAAGAATTCCATTCTTACGCATCCAGTCCTGGAAACGCTGAGACATGAATTCTGCACCACGGTCACTCTGGATTCTGGCGATGCGAACTTGGTATTGTGTAGAAACAAAAGCTGCAAAGTCTTTAAAGATCTGAAAGGTTTCAGATTTCTCTCTCATAGGATATACAAATCCATATCTAGAATGATTATCTACAATTGTTAAAAAATACTTTCTGCCACCAAGTGTTGGTGGGAAAGGACCCACTATGTCAGTGTGTACCAAATCAAAAATGCGTGTTGACCGGCGTGTAGCGTGTTTGGGAATTGCAGCCGCCTTGGATTTAGCCTTTTTGCAAACCGCACAATCCAAAAACACCTTACACCCCTTTAGATCCAAACCTTTTGCGAACTCCGGCATCTTTCTAAGAACACGGAAACTGGCATGCCCCAATCTTCTGTGCCACTTGTGAATACACCTGGAATGCAAAGGTTTACCAGTTAGTGAATTCTCAACATTAACAGTTTCATGAGGACCCTCAGGCTTGCTTTGAGCAACCTGTTTCTGTTTTCTCTGTTTGTTGGCTTTAGGAGCCTTCGGCACAGTAACGTTTTCTCTCTCTGGGACAACTCTCTCTGGGTTCACGTTGTGCCTTTTTGGAGTTTGCATACTTGCCTGTGCTTGCCCTTTAGGCTTTGGCTTTAAGTAATAAACACCACCAATCAGCATGGTTTCAGCAACAATATCTCCATCTTTAACTAAGTAACTTGCTTTTTCGAGGTGGTGAACCTGGAACTTTAAATCTCTAGACAAGTGACTTTGACTAAGCAAATTACTGGTTGCTGAAGGTATGTAATAAATATCAGGGATGTGTGTATCGAGCTCTTCAATGTAAACAGTTCCTTTTCCCATAACCTTGCAAGTGTGGTTGGTGAAGGAATACAGTTCTCGATACTCGGGCTCTGGTTCGCCCATCTCTGTGAAAAGTTCCCTTCTGTGGGTAACGTGCACAGCTGCTCCACTATCTAAAGTCCACAAAAGACGTCTGTTGAACTTTGGATCAGGTTGTGGAACGTTGGTTATGGCCAGTGTCACAAGTGGAGTTTGTGGATCACGCCTTGGACCACGACGACCTTGTCTTCCGCCTCTACCTCTGCCTCTGGAATCTGTTCCTCTGGGCTGGTACGTGACGGGAGCTGGAACTCGTTGGGGACAATCCCGGGTGTCATGTCCCACACGGTTGCAGGTGTAGCATTTTGGCATCCTTGGAGCGTAGCCTCTTCCTCGGAAGGGACGTCTGGCTGGAGCCTTTAACGCTGGAGGCCGTTGCAGATGTGGTGTAGCTAACCTGATAGCTTCGTCTTCCACTAAAAGTCTGCAAACGTGGTTAACTGTGCGTTGAGCAATAGGCACGTAGTTAATCTTTGCAACAGCATCTTTCCATTCATAATTCAATGAGTTAATGATGATGCTAATCATTTGGATATCATCGATTACATGGCCATTTTGTCTCAATTCACTTCTCATTCTTTTCAGTTTGGTCAAATGTCCACCAATTCGTTCACCAGGTTTCAACTTCGAACCATGGAACTCAGACATGAGCAAACATGAGGATTCAATTGAAACGGGCCTGTAGCAATCTTCCAAAATAGCCCATATTTCTTGGGCAGTTGCATCAGGTGGAAAGATACCTTGGATCTCATTTTCCATTGACATGAGTAAAGTCGTGATTGCTCTGTTTTCGAGGTCTCTTATCGCAGGTGTCCAGGGTTGACGGGGAGGATTAAAAACCATGGAATATGTGCCTTCTCTTCAAAGCAAGAGCGCAATTTCACTGACCCAGGCTTTATAATTCTCTCCTGACTCCTTTAATTTGGACTCACCAGTCAAGGGGGTGACTGTGAATACCTGCTGAGGAACAATTTGTTGCTCTGGTTGCAAATCTGGTTGTTGAACCAGGGGATGCTGGGGTTGCATCATTGGCCTTTGCGTGGCAACATCAAATTGGCTTCCTCGAATTCGCCTTTGGCTTTGCCCTTTTCCATCTAGGGAGGATTCAGCACCGCCAGGGGGTGTTGAAGACTTAACCTTTGGGAGCAAAGTTTGGGCTTCTGAAGAACTCATAGGTAAATCTCTAGAGCTTTGATGAAACTGCATCATCTTTTGCTCTAATAATTTTTCTCCGCCAGCAGATGGCAGTGCAGCTTCACTTTTTGGCTGCCTCACCTTTCTATACGTATGCGGAAGTTCAGTTGACTCAAAGGGACCACGTGACCTCGGTGACGTGTACATGTCTCTTTGTTCTGATTGACCAATGAACTCTGTGGTGTGTGTCTTAATCTGTTGTTTTGAAGACAAGATGGCGTCCTCAGACATTTTGGGAGTGGGGGAGCTCCTCCTACTTCGCTTTATTTCGTTAAAGCACTCTCTCACCTCCCTAGTATATTTTTCAAACAGCTTTATTTGATCAAGATAGCTTTGCATTTCTTGCTCATCATCTGGGGAGATTTCATAAACTTTGCTTTCTGCGTGGGAGGATTTTTTCTCTGCCGGCAGTTGCCGTTTAGACTTTTGCCGTTCATTAATTGTATCTTGATAATGAGGAAGATTTACTGACCTCAGTCCGTAGATCTTGCCTTCTGTAACTCCTTCCCCCACATCTGGCTCGGCACCTGAAGAATCTTGCTCCTCTGTGTCTGAGGGAATGGATTCTTTCGAGCGCTTTCCATGTCCGTGTTTTTTTCTTTTCTTTCTCTTCTTTGACATGGCTAATTAGCCTTAGTCGGTTATCTTTAGATAGCATGAAGGGAAAATACAGCCATAAATTGTAGCCATCTCAGCTACAGCCAACCTCTGCTACCAAGTTGTCATGGAAAAAAATGCCCTGGGGAAATCTGAGATCAATGGACCGTGGCTGATTCCCTTCCGCATATCTTTTGAGATATTGAGAAAAATAAAAGTCTTCAAAAGTATTCTAATTAATAAACAAACTTTAATAATAAAATAAAAAGTAAATGAAACAGAAAATAACTAATTGGTTACATTTTGATAATGAAAGCTACGTCTGCCAAGCTGGCAGCCAAACAAAGAAGAAAGGAATTTTGTTCTGGAATGTGTAAACGCATGCGCAATAAATCACTTTCAGATAAGAACTTTTTGTTTTATGACCTGCGCAATAAAGCTTTCTTAGTTTAACTCTTGAGTGTCAGTTTAGGCAGTTCAGGCCTAGCAAACCTTTTAACATCGTGACACAGACCATATCCACAAAGTGTACGCAAATCAATTTGACTAGGCAAAGTCTCATTTCATCACAGTTATGCTACATAAATAATCGTCACTTAACAATTGCAACTGGGACTGGCAACTCCATCACTAAGTGATGCTGATGGTAAGGAAAACAGCAAAAGCTCATATGACTGCTTCCAATTTATGACATCAATTCTGCTGCAGATACAATGCAAATCACCCACAATCATTAAGCAAGTTGTCACATAATGTGACTTATCCCAAAGATGGTTTTTTGAAAAGGCAACTGGACTTTGTTGGGTTTTTTTCTTTGAAAATATTTTGCTTCTTATCCAAAAAGCTTCAGAACTGAAGAAATTTCTTGGATGAGAAGTACATTTTCAAAGAAAGAGCCAAGAAAGTCTTGTTGTCTTTTGGAAAAAGCTCCCTTGGCACAACCATGACCTAGATCAGGGGTGTCAAACTCATGTTGTCAAAGTGATGTCATGTGACATATCATGACTTCTTTCCCCTTCACTAAACTGGTATGGGCATGGACAGCACATGACACATCTGGCCCCAGGGGCCAGGAGTTTGACACCCTTGACCTAGATGATTGAGAATCTCTATAGACAACATAACTTGTCATTTTCCTGCTGGCTTCTCCATTGACTTTGCTTGTCCAAAGCTGGCTGAAGGAAACTCACAAATGACATATGACTATGGAAAGACCATTTGAGGACCAGTTTTAGAGTCACTTTTTCAATGACACTTCACCTTTGTAACTTTGAATGGTTGCTAAACAGGGCAATTGTTAACTGAGGACTACCTGTAGTGGCAATAACTGTACTTGGTTAAAGATCAATAGTTTTAACATTGGTTAAAAATTAACAGTACCAAAGAGGTTTTATCATCATACATTTGTCTGGGTGTGATGCATTTTATGAAAGAAGGTTTTATTTGGTTTTTGTGCAAGCATGCTCTCTGTTCTAACACAAGCTCCAAGTGTGATTTTATACTGAATTCTAAAATACTCACAGGCTGCTGGAATTCCCAAGCTCACAGGCAGCTATTAAGATGCTGAGTTTGTTAAAGTATCACCTTTCCCTAAACTGTTGATTAGTTGCTATTTACTAGTTCAGAATCAGAATTGTTGTGTGAAAATGGGATTCCATAGTGAGATTCCATTTAAAGCACATATTACAATATTAAAAGCTGTGCTGCAAGAAAAATGGAGAGCACTACCTTGAAATGCTAACTTTAAAGCTGCAAAGACGTTAAAGATGATTTGACTGCTCTAAGTGAACAGCAGCTTGAAATGAAATAGGCATTTGTGATCTTATCTGATCTAGATTACAAAACTGGCAAACGGTAACCGATTTTATTCTAATAAAATAACTTTAAAGGGAACTTCTATTGTTGCAGAATTCTTTGGCTGCAGTTTCCGTCTGTGCAGATTGCTGCTAATACATTTGTGCAGCTATTTACCCAACTTGGCATTTGCAAAACGTTTTAATGTGTTTGCTAAAATGAATCCTGCCTGAATTGGCAAAGTCATATAAATTTGCACAATATTTGTTAACTTGTCTCCCATTCTTTCCCAACTCTTTTATATTCCAATGAAGAGCTACTAGTATGTGGGAAACAGAAAAAAAAAAAAACAAGCCTGAATGCATATCCACACTCGGGATCATTGGGGGTCTTTTTATTCTATCCGACTTTCAGGGGTTATTGCAAGGAGAAAAGCCTTTATAAACACGCTCAGCTGTAATATGCCACAAGATGCTTGTAAAATGTAGAATTACAGTTCCCATCCTCCAAGTTCCAAAACCCTTCAAGTAGACAGGGAAACTGAATGCACTTTTCACATTGAGCGGTGCTGAAAATGAATACAAGTAGCCTAATCTGTGTACAATCTGTATTCATGGGCTAAAGACAACTTCAGGGTGACCCTCCTCTCTTTATTATTGTCCGAAACAAGCTCTGAAAATGGAAAGTGAACCAAGCTGCAATAGGGGAAGTTTGAGGAAAAATTGGAAGTCAGGAGAATGAGGACTAGTGAGGAGAAAACAGATCCTGAAAATGTTGCTAATGCTACTTTTTAAAAAATAATGTGCCATTGAATCAGTGCTGACTCTTGGCAATTGTCTGGACTGGTCCTTGAATTTTTTTTGCCAAAACTTCTGTGGTTTGCCCTTGCCTTCTCCCTAAAGCTGAAAAGGAGTGAGTGGCTCAATGTCACCAGTTGCGTCTGACATGGGGTTAGAACACAATTCCCCGCTTTCAGGCTTCATGCCTTAACCACTACACCAAATTGATTCTCTAATACTATATTAAAGAGAGAGTGATATATTTACTCTTTTTATGTTAAGTTGGGATCTGTCGCTTCGTTTTGGCAAAACCTGGGAACTTTTTACAGCAAGTGACCAGCTCAGAAATATTAGTTAAAAAGAGATTTTCTTTATTTGAAAAAATATATTTATTTATATAAAGTGACAAACATATTATTGCTGCTTCCTCCTCCTATTTTCCTCACCACTGTCCTGTGAGGTGGATTGGGTTGAGGGAGAGTGACTGGCCCAAAGTCACACAACTGATTTTCATGCCTAAGGCAGGAATAGAACTCACAGTCTCCTGGTTTCTAGCCTAGTACCTTAACCATACAACAAGCTGGTTTGTATTGAGAAGTATGAAAAATGGGTACTGTAGAGTTATTATTATTATAATTATTTATTATTTATTAGCACTTATAGACCGCCCCCTCTCCCAAAAGGGACTCGGGGCGGTGTACAGTCCGTAGCAAAAATACAACAAGTTAAAATTATTAAATAAATAGATATGTGAGGAGGATAAAAAATATGCCAAACTGTACAGCTGAATAAATAAATCAGGGTATACAAAATTAAAATCCCAATATCCTGTAAAATTAAATTTAAAAAAGACAATCCCTCTAAAAACCAATAAAAGTGTGTATGCCAGGAGGAAAACGTTATAATTATGCCAGACCAGCCAGTCGGAACAGGTGAGTCTTCAATTTCTGTTGGAAGGAGCGGAGGTCAGTAGTGGTTCTAATGTCGGGGGGAGGTCATTCCAGAGGGTTGGGCCCATCACAGAGAAGGCCCTACTCCTCGGTGTCGCCCGTTGGCATTGCCTAGTGGACGGCACCAGGAGAAACCCCTCCCTGTGAGAGTGAATTGGCCGCAGGGATGTGTGTGGGAGGATGCGATCCCGCAAGTAGCTAGGCCCTGTGCCATGGAGCACTTTAAAGATGGTAACCAGAACCTTGAAGCGCACCCGAAAGACCACAGGCAGCCAGTGCAGCTCGCGCAGGAGAGGTGTTACATGGGAGTACCTGGTACTCCCCATGACTACCCGCGCGGCTGCGTTCTGAACTAGCTGCAGTCTTCGGGCGCGTCCCAAGGGGAGCCCCATGTAGAGAGCGTTACAGTAGTCCAGGCGAGACGTCACCAGTGCATGAGTGACCATGCGTAGGGCATCCCGGTCCAGAAGGGGGCGCAATTGGCGCACCAGGCGAACCTGGTGGAACGCCCCCCTTGCCACGGCTGCCACATGGTCATCCATTGACAGCCAGGCATCTAGGAGGACGCCCAAATTGCGTGCCCGTTCCACAGGGGGCAATTGTTCGCCCCCTATGGCCAGTGATGGAGTTAACTGGCTGAACCGAGGTAGCCACAGCCACTCGGTCTTGGAGAGGTTGAGTTTGAGTCTGTTGTCCCCCATCCAGACCCCGACGGCTTCCAAACACCGGGACATCACATCGACAGCCTCGTTGGGGTGGCCTGGGGTTGAGATGTACAACTGAGTATCGTCAGCGTACAGATGGTACTCAACCCCAAAGCCACGGATGATCTCACCCAGCGGCTTCACATATGCGTTGAACAAAAGGGGAGAGAGGACCGACCCTTGCGGCACCCCACAAGAGAGCGGCCTCAGGATCGACCTCTGCCTCCCAGTCAACACACATTGCATCCGGCCGGAGAGGTAGGAGCCGAACCACCGTAAAATGGTGCCTCCGACTCCCATCCCCTCCAGCTGGCGCAATAGGATACCATGGTCGATGGTATCAAAAGCCGCTGAGAGGTCTAATAGGACCAGGATAGAGGAACAACCCCTATCTCTGGCCCTCCAGAGATCATCAACCAACGCTGTGCCCGGGTCGGAAGCCGGACTGGCGTGGGTCTAGATATACGGATTCATCAAGGCGACGTGGAAATTGCTGCGCCACCACATTCTCAACAACCTTCGCTAAAAAGGGGAGGTTGGAGACTGGACGATAATTAGCTAGCTCCGTTGGATCAAGTGAAGGCCTCTTGAGTAGGGGCCTCACCACCGCCTCTTGAATATGGTTGGGTCTTTTCTTTGTGCAAAAGGGCAACATCATTTTTCTGCTGGGTCCTCATGAAGTTGTGTTTCCTAATTCTCAGCCTGTGAGCAAGATAGCCATATTTTTACCAATATTCAAGTAATACTTTCTTTATTCTTCCAATGGCATCCAAGGGCAGCCTGAAGGTATACAATATCTGAAACAGCACTTCTATAATTAAACTTAGGAGTTAAATACATTACAAGACCTTTTCTAGCTGGAAAAAAATGCACTTTGGTCTTTTCAGGGTTATTTCCCCCTTTGAGTATTAAATTCAGTTTGTCTTGTTTCAATATTTATTTGAAAAATGCTTTATAATGAAAAATATGTATGTGCGAGGTTTGTGCACATTTATCTTATGACTTACACAGTGTTAAACCAAATTTTGCCTGACACACACTTTTTTGCAAGCCAGTTTACTATAATTCATTTTTCTGGTTATTTAATATATAGTTTTGCATCCCCTTTTAGTAATGTTCATAGTTTTGTAGGATTACTTGTGCTGGAGTATTGCATTCCCAAATTTGAGCTGCACTGAAAATCTGTTCAGTCGAGCTTTAGTTTGAAAGGGCAAATAAGGCCAGGTATTTTATGTTAGAATTTGAGAGAAACCTATTTCCTTCACTTCTTACTTTATTATCTGTGCTTATAGATGCAGCTCTCTTCAGAGTTGATTGCTGCGCCCTAACTACATATTAAAATGCAATGGTAAAATCTACATTTGTTTTGTTTTCATTTACATTTAGTTAAAAATTAATTAATTAACGTGATTATTCTCCCATCATGTATTTAATAACTCTCCCTTTCTTTCTCACTTGAATTTATTATAGAATAGACTAGAATAAACAGAGTTGGAAGGGACCTTGGAGGTCTTGTAGTCCAATCCCCTGCTTAGGCAGGAAACCCTATACCATTGCAGACAAACGGTTATCCAATCTCTTCTTAAAAACTTCCAGTGTTGGAGCATTTACAACTTCAGGAGGCAAGTTGTTATAATCATTCTTTCTTAGGTTTGCCCCCATTTTTACACAGGACCTCATGGATAAAGCCTAAATTCTGGACACTTTGGAATATTATGAGGCACATCCTGAAAAACAAATGGCTTTGATGTTTTTAGATGCACAGAAAGCCTTTGATAATGTGAATTGGCGATTTATGTCGTTACAGCTGGAACAGATGTGCTTTGGTAAGAAATTTACTCAAGCCATACAAACTATATACCATAAACAAACAGCAAAGACAATGATAAACAGAGAATTGACAGACTCTATTGAAATAAGGAAAGGGACAAGGCAAGGCTGCCCACTATCCTCTTTGTTATTCATCTTAACATTAGAAGTTTTAAACAGAAATATTAGAGAAGAAAAAGACATAGAAGGAATGAAAATTAAAAAGGAAGAATACAAATTGCAAGCATTTGCAGATCACCTGGCCTTCATATTAGAAGATCCATTCGAAACTGCACGTAAATTGATAGAAAAAATTGAAGAATATGGAAAAGTAGCAGGTTTGAAAATAAACAAAGATAAAATGAAGATTTTGACAAAGAATATATCATTAAGACAAAAGGAAGAATTGGGGGAAGCTTTGAAGATCCAAGTCATAAATAAGGTCAAGTATTTGGGGATATATTTGACAGCAAGATGCAGTACACTTAAAGAGAACAATTGCCATAAGCTTAAACAGACAGACTTGACAAAATGGGAAAATTTACAATTATCAATGATAGGGAGAATATCCACAATCAAAATGAATATATTGCCTAGAATTTTATATTTGTTCCAGACAATTCCAATCAGATTAGGGAAATATTATTTTGATGACTTAAATAAAATAATTTTAAAATATATTTGGCAGGGAAAGCAAGCAAGAATAAAATTAAAATTGTTACAAGATGCTAGAATAAGAGGAGGATTTGGTCTGCCTAACTGGGAATTATACTATCAGGCAACAAGCTTAATGTGAGTCAAGGAGTGGATTACATTAAGAAATTCTAGATTACTGATTCTAGAAGGACATGATTTGTTGTTGGGATGGCACACTTTTTTAATGGTACAAGGGTACTAAAACACAGGGGTATTTCAGAAGACATTATATATGGGAGGCTTTGCTATTAAATTGGGAGAAGATTAAAAGGCAACATTACTTAAAAATTCCAGTCTCGTTATCAACTATTGAAGCATTTTCATATCTAATAATATATAAAAAGGAACAAACAGCTAGATATGGTGAAATATTGAATGCAGAGGGTGAATTTAAATCTATGCAAGAATTGGAACAGGAAGGAATAAAGATGAACTAGTTTTCCTATGTGCAAATACAGTCGAGATATGATAAAGATCTTAAAACGGAAGGTTTCCATGATAAAATGACTGAGATAAAATTTTGACAGGTACTGATGAAAAAGTAATTAAAAAACTATATGGCTACTTATTAGAGATTAAGCTAGAAGAACAACAAGTTAAAGAACCTATGATAGCTTGGGGGGAAAATCTTTGGAATTAGAGAAGTGGCAGAAATTGTGGTCTCAAAATTATAAATGACAATGTTAACAGCATATAAAGAAAATTTGTATAAGATGTTTTACAAGTAGCATCTATCCTCGACGAGAATAGCAAGAATGTTCAAGAACAAATCGGAAAACTGTTGGAAATGTCATCAGATACTGGGTTCATATTACCATATGTGGTAGACTTGCATAGAAGCTAAAAGATATTGGACTAAAATCCACACTTGGTTGGAGAAAATGATACAAAAATACATAGACTTTAATCTGAGATCTTTTTATTGGGAATCATACCAGAAACGTACAATAGAGAACTGAAATATTTGATTGTAAATGGGTTAACAACAGCTAGAATTGTATTTGCTAAAAATTGGAGAAATGAGAAAATACCAATGCAGGAAGAAGTTATTCATAAAATAATGGAATGTGCTGAAATGAGTAAATTGACATTTGAAATTAGAGAACAAGAAGATAAACAATTTTATCGGATATGGGATTTATTTTATCTGTGGTTAGATTAAAAAAATATGGAAATGAAAGCTACCAGAGAATGTTGTAAATATAAGAACAATTGAATGATATAGAATATAACATAAATATTTTACTACTGGAGATTCTTGAGATGATGTGATGAACTGCTATGATGTAAATGATCCCAATACTTAATATAGCTCATGGAAAATGAAGAATAATGGTGACAGTCAAATAAATGAGGTAAACACTAGTAATGTATATATAAATATATTTGATTTGATAACATGTGATCTTATATGAATTGTAAGTGATGACTATGGAAGGGATGCACAGAAACCTTGTAACCAATCGACACACTGTTTGTAATGGAAGATGGTTTTATGTTTTTTGTTTTGTTTGTTTAAGTTTGTCTAAAAATAAAAAACTTCAAAAAAATGGATACATTGCAAATAACCAAATGAAGTGAAGAAAAAACAACTGTTCCTCAGGAAAGGTGAAAGGAGGACTTGTCATTCCAACTCCCACTCCAGAGGTGGTATTCTGACAGTTGTGACAGGTTTCTGGAGAACAGGTAGCAGAAATTGTGAGTAGATAAATAGGCTGGACCTGCCCCTTCTACCTCCCAGCCTCCCAGCTGATCTTCTTCTGTTGCCCTGAACAGGAGAACAAAGTGAAAAAGCAGGTTAGTGGGATGAGGAGGGAATGGGGATTTTGCAGTATCCTTCCCTTGTCATGCCCACAAAGTCATGCCATAAAACCATGCCATGCCCACAAAGCCACACTCACAGAACCGGTAGTAAAAAAAATTGAATTCTATCACTGTCCCACTCCACTAACCAGGATCTCACAGAAGCTCTCATATTTAATATTAGTAACATGTTTTGGAAGCCTTTTGGTACCCATGTTTTCCCCAAAAATAAAACCCTGTCTTATATTTTTTTTGCAACCAAAAAAGGTCTTATTTTTGGGTCTGTGTGTCATCCACTGACTCACCTCACTTGCGCATGTCATCCCCAGCCTCCTTTTTGCTGTCAGAGGTCTTCAGGGTCTTCTTTTGAGGCTGGCAAGGCTTTCCTGAAGGCCTCTGCAGCCAATAAAAGAGCTCTGGGTCGATCCATAGCTCTGTTATTGGCTTCCGGCACCTTTTGGAAAGTCTTGCAGGCCTTGCCGACTGCAGAAGAAATGGAGCGAAAAGGCAGGTGTCAAGGTGTGTGAGGCCTGGCTGCAACTGTCTGAAAGTAAGTAGTAGGGCAACTCCACCCCCCATCCCCACCCTAGCTTAATTTTACTCTGGCACCATGGAGTGGGCGGGGTCTTAATTAGAGTTTATTTTGGGGGGGTAGGATTTATATTGGGCACATCAGAGGTGGTATTCAGCAGATCTGGAGAGCCGGTAGTGGAAATTTTGAGTAGTTCGGAGAACTGGTAAATACCTCCTCTGACTGACCCCACCTCCATCTATTCTCTGCTTCCTGAGTCCTAGCTGATTGGGATGGAATGGGAATTTTGCAGTAACCTTCCCCTGCCATGCCCACCAAGCCACGCCCACAGAACCGGTAGTAAAAAAAATTGAAACCCACTACTGGGGCACACATGTAAAAATAAAGCTAGGACTTACATTCAGGGTAGGTGATATTTTTGGAGATACACAGTAGGTTCATCCTGGGTCTCAGGTTATCTGTTTCTGCTCTGGTATATGATGCACATGAAGTTGCTATGCTTTTCAGGGCCTTATTGGCAACAAATAACATCTTGGGTTGGCAATTCAAGAATCAACATAGCCTATTGAATGAATAGTAGGGTGACTAAGATGATTAAGGGCCTAGAGACTAAAACATATGTTGCAGGAACAGGGTATGGTCAGTCTAGAGAAAAGAAGGACTAGAGATGCCATGATAGCAAGGTTCCAGTATTTGAGGGGCTGCCACAGAGAGGAAGGGGTCAAACTATTTTCCAAGGCACTTGAAGGCCAGACAAGGAATAATGGATGGAAACTATCAAGGAGAGAAACAACCTGGAATTAACCTCCAGAGTTAGACATCAGCAAGGCAGAGGAACATGCGCAGAACTGCCAGAAGGCAAGAACAGAAGGGACGACTTGGGAGTAAGGCTTGGAGGTGATTGGTCCCTCTCATAGGACATAAAAGAGGAGCAAAGGCATGTGAGCCTTTCTAGGAAGCAACTTTGTTCATGCTGGTTTATGTTCTGACGCTCCATTTTAACTCTTTGCTCATGTGGCCTTGCCAAGCTAATTGCCAATTAAGTCTTTGGCAGGATTTCAAGGAAGTTAAAGGTGGGTGCTTATCAGCCTTATCCCAAAAGACTTTGGCAGCTACTGTCGGACTCTTTACAAACTACTTGGGACTTATTACAAATAAGTAAATAAAAAAGAGAATTTTTTGGGACTAAGTGTCTGCTTTTTACTATATCAGGAAGCCTAGGTCAGAACAATGATATAGGATACCTGCTTGAGCAGGGGATTGGAATAGAAGACCTCCAAGGTCCCTTGCAGCTCTATTCTGATTGACTGTGTATCTTTGAGGGCCATTCTCATTTAACATTAGTTTGTTTGAATGCCTCGTTCCCTTAAAGCTGCTTTACAAAGCAATATGGCCCCTTGCTCCTAAAGCTGCTGCTCCAGCTGTGTCCTTTGGTCCTCAGAATTGCATTTAGAACTGGAAAAGTGAAGTGCCTGGCCTCTTCTCCTTTGTGAGAAGGCCTGGCATTGCCTTTGTGAAGTGAGGTGTCTTGTTGAGAGAAATCCAATCAGCTTGCACAGCCTAATAAATATGCAGAGGGGATCATTATGAATCTTTGGTGGCCTGCTTCAATCAAGAGAGGAGCATCTGAACCTTGGACCACAGAACAAGGAATCCTTCCCTTCAAACTTAGAATGCTTTATGAATTATAGAAACCCCTGATTGCAATCTTTTCTTTGGAGTTCCCTTCTTCCCATTATGCCAGAACCTAATTTCCCCTTGAGGCTCCAAGGGGGGGGGGGGTTAATAAATGTTTATGTAAGAAGTGTGATGATTTGCTAGAAGTGGTTTGTGGTGATGAAAGCCAGTCTTTTGAATAATTTTAAATACAGTAAAGAAATAAACGTTCAGGCTCTATCTAGAGTGTTACGTAGGTAACTAGTGAGTGATTGCCTTTGACAGCTGGCATAAATAGGCCTGGCACCCAGATGCAATTTTGTTGCAGATTGTCGTTCGGGTATTTATTCCTGGATGATGTTGCCATTCTTCCACTGTAAAATAAGATTACATTTTGCGAACATGGTCATTGCTGACTTGAGGCTAATCAGATGGCATCTTTGCCACTGATATGTTGAAATTCAGCTATGTTGAACAAAAGCAGAAATCACTGGGAATCACTGTGGAATTAGCATCCTTGCTGCATTTTAAGTCGTACATATGGGTTGCCTTTTGCTCTTTAAAGATATCTGAAACTCCATCTTTTAATTAATTGCAACTTAGCTTAACAAATGTTCATTGGAGTAATGGCATGTTTATCTTGATTTGTGTGTGTATAGAGTTCACCAATAAACAGTCTGATTAAACAGACTGATTAGGAGAGACTTAAACATATGTACTGTGTTGGGAAAGGAACTCGGGAGAGTTAAGTTATTGACTTCAAATTATGGCATAATTTGACTGCAAACTTTTCACATCAGAATGTCTGCATCTTTATTAACATGTTGTAACATGTCCTTCTTGCTTGCCTTATAAGAAATGATGACAGATTCCTGGTTCTAAAAACCCAAATAAGGTGCAAAATATAGAATGGCTTTGATTGGGGAGTGCTTATAAATAGAGAAGGAAGAAGAAAGAAGGAAGGAAGGAAAATTGTATAAAATGGGTTGAAAATTACAATATGAAAGATGTGTCACCTAAGTGACAGTTGTTAAGAAAAGCATTGAACATTCACAAAACATGATTTTGAGGTGTATAGAGCAATGGTGAAATCTAATCCCCCCCCGTTCTGTGGGCATGGCTTGGTGGGGGGGGGTCATGTGACTGGGTGGGCGTGGACAACTTTTTTTTTACTTTCAGCTATTTTTTTAGCTTTTGAAAGCATTTTTCCCCCCTGCTTGTTCAGGTGAACTGGCAGGGAAAAATTCTTTAAAAAAAGGGGGGGGGGGAAGCTTCTGATAATCACGTGGTTTAGCTGTGAGCCATACAGTCGTCAAAAGCTTCTCTTTTTTTTTTTACCACTAGTTCGCAGAATCAATCGAACTGAGCTGAACCGGAAGGATTTCACCCCTGGTATAGAGCAGCATAACATAGCCCTGTCAACCTGTGGCCCTCAGGCCAGATGCGTCATGCACAGGTACGTTGACCCCAGCTCTGCAAAGAGAAAAAAAGTTGTGATACGTCATGATACATCATGTGATGTGACTGAGTTTGACACCCGTGGGGAAAAACACATTCTTTTTCCAGAGGCTTCTTAATTTACACCACTCTTCACTTTCCTCTGATTATGCTTGCTTCCAAAACTTTCAGATTACTTGTTGCATTTTCTCTTTTAGCTGCTGCTTCCAGTATTGCTGATTAATAGGGAATAGCTGCAAAGCTGTGTATTCAAATAGTTTTGGCTCTATGGTATTATTGTGAGCAAGTGAGAATAATGGAAAGTGAGGAAGTGAAAAAATAGCCAGAGGAGAGGCTTGAAAAAGTAATTTCTCTCCAGTTCTAATCTACCACGGGAATTGTAGGTCATAACAATATCTGTTGTAATTATCATATAAGTAACTGGGAATGAAAGCAGTGATTAAAAAGGAACTATAAAAGACCCAAATAAATTGTCAGTGATGACAGTAATTGGCCTCATATTTAGACAGTTTGAGTTGATTGTTCTTACCAAGACATCCAGGTGACTCCATAAGGCTATCTCAGAGCTGTTCAAATATTTTCAGTCAGATGTTCACATGCTTTGTGTCAGATTTATGTCTGTTTCTATTAAAAAAATACTTGGGTTTCATATATCATTTTCCTTTGAGCATTTTAAATTTCTGAGGAGAAACAGCAGTCTCCAAAACAGACTTGGAAGTTTGGAGATCTAACATGTGATCCTAAATGGAATCCTAAATAGTATCAGGCAAAGTTTCACTTTATTTTGTTGGAAGTTAAAACCCACCCCTCTCCTAGAGAAATGAAATATTTTTAGGAAATATTAAAAAGGCAGAATGTTTCCCCTAAAAAAAGAAGTAGAAACTCAAGAGAGGCAGAAACTCAGCTGCCTCCACCTTTGTCAATGGGCCATTAGGGCCCTGGCCCAATTTATTCTACATAACAAAGGTAGGATTAGTCTTCTACCCATCTCACCACATGGCACCTGGGAAGAAGCAATGCTCAACCAAACGTGGACTCAAAACACAGCCTACACAGTTGTCCCTGCACCACACCCTGGGAGCCCCACCACCAATCAGAATGCATTTCTTACACAGAAATGAGAAGCTCTGGGGTGGGGCCCAACAGAGGACATAAAACCAGGCACTCTCAGCATCTCGGCCATTTTTTCTTCTCACCCAACAGCTTGAAGTATATAATCTCTCTTTTCTGTTCAGGAGCTAAAGCCATTTGATCTTAATCACCATTAAACCATCTTTCCAAGCAATCTCCATGTTGCCAGTGTCTTTTCCCCCACTTGGAACTGAACCCAGAAGGACATTTAATTTAATAAAAGGATTTTATATCTGCTGATATGCTTTAAGGTAAAGGTAAAGGGTCCCCTTCCACATATGTGCTAGTCATTCCTGACTCTAGGGGGTGTTGCTCATCTCCGTTTCAAAGCCGAAGAGCCAGCACTGTCCGAAGAAATTTCTGTGGTCATGTGGCCATCATGACTAATCACTGAAGGCGCACGGAATGCTGTTACCTTCCCACCAAAGGTGGTTCCTATTTTTCTACTTGCCTTTTTACATACTTTTGAACTGCTAGGTTGGCAGAAGCTGTGACAAGTAACGGGAGCTCACTCCATTACGCCATACTAGGGATTTGAACCGCCAAATTGCCAACCTTTCTGACTGACAAGCTCAGTGTCTTAGTCACTGAGCCATCACATCCCCACTATATGCTTTATTTTACATTAAAAATGCAACACATAGGACCAAAATGGAAGTATATTTTTCCAACAGTATATTTGCAATTTAGAGAACTGTTTTCTGTCAGCATTATGATTGGAGAAGGAAGAATTAAACCCAGTGGGATTATCTTTGTATTTCTTATCAAACAAGCAATAACAGTTGCATGTGAAGAGTCACAAAATGAATTAAAACTGGTGCTGAAAACCAATCCATGCTCACTTGACATTTCCTTATTGAGGGAAGAAAAAGCTTTCCTTCAGAGAAAAAAGGTAATTCATGAGACAACTTCAAAGCCATACAATAGCAGCTCAGTGTGAAATTGCTACACAAAACCAGTATGGACTGACAACTGATTAAAGCTGTTGATTAATTAGGTCATGATTAATTAAAAACAGTTGATAAGCTCATTAATTCTTTGAAACATTGTAGGACATTTTTGATATATATATATTTTTCTAGGGATCACTCATTATTGCCAGGGACTATCCAGACCTCTTATAGTCAATACCAATTCAGTAAGCAACCAGTGCAGGTATGTCCTGCCCTTATTTATATTGTTCAGAGGTCATCCATCACAATTTGCTGAAGGTTTAACCTAAACCTTTAGCCTTCATTTTAAAGAAAAATAAAAAGAAAGTATATTGGAAAATCAGTGCTTTTTGCCACTGTACATCATCTATCTAATTGTGACAGTAACTGGCAGTATGAAATGGGGAGGAGCCTGGGTGTAGCTCATTAATCATAGGTGCCTCACTGTGCTTCCCACTATACGATTTCCATGATGGATGGTTAAATTGTGAGTACTTTTAAAGATCCAATGTTTGAAAAGGGCTTTGTATGCTGTAACAAAAGTAGGTACCAAAGCAAACCAGTGTGACCCATAGACTATTTGGGTCTTTTAAACTGTAGAATGATTGTAAATAATAGTTTTTCCTTAAAATAAGAGAGAAAAGTTTTAGACTTAGCTTTTATCACAGAAGGTGATATTCCTCAAATTTATGACTAAAGGCTTCCAAAAACTGATAAAATAGTCATAATGTAAATCAATCTATTTTTCCCATGGTCTACTTCCAACCTAGTTTTTCTCCTGTTCCACCTTCCCCCACAACAGCTATAGGACAGTGTGTGTCTTCGGGTATCAAAAGAACAGAACAGACAGAACAGAACAGAACAGAACAGAATAGAGTTGTTATTGGCCAAGTGACATTGGACACACAAGGAATTTGTCTTTGGTGCATGTGCTCTCAGTGTACATAAAAAACAAGATATATTTGTTAAGAATCATAAGGTACAACACTTAATGATAGTCATAAGATACAAATAAGCAATCAGGAAACAATCAATATCAAATAGTATTTGCTGTATAATATACTTTGTTTTTCTGTGCCCACTCCCCAGCATGTGTCATGACCCCCCATTATATATCTTTCACTCTGCCCCCCCCCCCCCCGAAGCATCCTTAGCACCCTGAGAGGCTACATGATCTCTGGTTCACGACCGATATACTACTGATGTGTATCATTGCCTGATGTAGATAAGCAAAGACTGTCTGATGGAGATGTAGCTCAGGTTTATATCTATGTCCCTCTAGAGCTCTAATGTGTGGATTCCAAGAAGCTCAAAATTCAGTGCTTTGCTATTGATATTCATATTGCAAAACGTGGCTAGTGTTATTTATGCTGGATGTCAGGTGTCTCGTTATGATATGTTTCTGGACTGACTGTGAAATGGGTCGCTTGAAGATATATTTTCCTACTGCTTCTGTGATTGTACATCTAAACAGGATGAGCAGAGGATTTCATAGGATGAGTCGTTCAAAAACCAATGACCTTGAAGGAAATCAAGCTTCTTTTTTTAAAAATTCCATTTTTCAGTGACCATCTCATACTGGTTCTTGGAAGGAAGTGAGCACCAGTTGTGGGGCTGAAAGTTGAATTAATAGCTATTTATATTTATTATTATTAGCGTTTATATACCGCCCCCTCTCCCGAAAGGGACTCGGGGCGGTGTACAGTCCGTACCAAAATACAACAAATTAAAACGTAGAAATAACTATATAAATACATGTATAAGAGGAGGGTAAAATATGCCAAACTGTACAGCTAATAAATAAATCAATACAAAAGTTTAAAATATCAAGTTAAATTTAAAACAATATCCCTCTAAAAACCAGTAAGAATGTGTATGCCAGGAGGTAAACGTTAAAATTATGCCAAACCAGCCAGTCGGAACAGGTGTGTTTTCAGTTTCTGTCGGAAGGAGCGGAGGTCAGTAGTGGTTCTAATATCGGGGGGGAGGTCATTCCAGAGGGTTGGGCCCATCACAGAGAAGGCCCTACTCCTTGGTGTCGCCTGTTGGCATTGCCTCGTGGACGGCACCAGGAGAAGGCCCTCCCTGTGAGAGCGGATTGGCCGCAGGGATGTATGTGGGAGGATGCGATCCCGCAGGTAACTAGCTAGTAATATTTTAGTGTGATCCATCAAAACTGCGAAACCATAGCCCCTGTAACAAAAGTGAAAATGAATTAATAATGGTAACAGAGTAAAGAGAAGTGCCAGTATTACCGTAAGGAACATATTTATATTCTTATGAGAACATTTTCAAGAATATATTTTTAAGACTAGCTAGAAGCCTAAACTGTCTCAAGAAATGTATTGCCCGAAGCAAAAGAGATGGTGGTTCATCCATATCTCATCTACAAAAATCAGTTAGGCTTATTTTAGCACTGGAAATATAATAATACTTTCTACTAGAATATTTAAGGAACCTGATACATATCTCTTTTGGAAGAGAATTGCTGAGGATTCAGAAGAAATTGGTGGCTTGCTGCCTCTAATACCTTTTGCCTAAGAAAATGGTCTCATTTAATGAAGCATATACTGCAAGTGTTAAAAACAGATCTGATTATGTGTTAAATTAAGGCAAAGAAATCTGGGTTGCAAAAATCTAAACAGCCACTACATGCCTTTCTAGTTAGTTTTTCTATATCTCCTTGCTGCCATTTTTCATGGTCATTCAAATGTATGCTCCCCAGAAGTGTGTGTGTGTGTTGGCCCATTTCTCACTGATTTTAGTCCTCCCCAACCCCCAGGAGCCCTCTGGAAGCTTCCTAAAGCTATGCATGGCCATCTTTACAAAGGGGGCGGGGTTTCCAGAGGCCAAAAATGCTGTATTCAGTGTATAAAATGCACCCAGATTTTCACCCTCTTTTTTAAGGGAAAAGGGTGCGTCTTATACTTCATAAAATATGGTACATAGATTTTGGCCTTACAAGAAATAGAACTTCTTATAAAATTCACTACCATAAACATTATGACAAAAACACCCTGATATTACCTTCCCCTGGAAGAAAAATAAGGTAAAAATTATAAAAGTGATAGAACAACTAGTTTGAGAACCTATTATAAATTGAATATATATAAACTAGTTTGCTTATTGAACTGATGCTAAATTCAGGAAACTACTGGCTACAGATAGAAAAAGAAGTTTGCTTAAAACCTAAGGAATGAAAACTAGGCAGCATGAATTCTGATTAGCCTCTTTAATTCTCAAATAAATTGTGATGAGGATAGACTGAAGTTTTATCTTAAAAATTTAAAAAGTGGCCCAGATGAGTCTTGCTTCATTGTTTTTTAAAACAATAAATTCTAATACATTGATAACAAAATCAGTCTTTCTTTTTGAGTTTCTTGGAATTACCATGTAACCATATTGCTGTATATTTAAGTTTGTCCATTCATTCATTCATTCATTCATTCATTCATTCATTCATTCATTCATTCAGAGTCAGTCAATTTCTATAGCTGGCCATCTTAATCAATGTCTCTGATCAGCTTACAATCCTTAAAACTATTTAAAACAATAAAACCATCTAAAACAATTATGCCCAGCAGCTGACATAGTTAACTAGTTAACAATAAAGAAATGGGGCTTGTAACACCTAGAAGGAAGGTATGGAACTACCTGTACAAGCAGCCCATGATAGTCAGGGAAAATTGTGTATTCTCAAAATAAGACTGCCTGGCCTATATGTCTTCCTCAGAGTAAAACGAAGAATTTAACCATCAGTTCGGTAGAATAGGGCCAAACTGCTAGTTTGGAACTTCCAAAAACTTTCCAGGGATTCCCAAGATGGTGTATAGCCAAGTTCCCCAATCCCCAGTCCCTGGATCGGCACTGGTCTGTGGCCTGCCAGCAACTGGGCCACACAAACAAGTGAAGCCTCATTTGCAGCATGCAAAAACATATCCCCTCTGGTCTGTGGAAAAACCTGTGGAAAAAGCAAGATCTGAATCAGAAAGGCGTGAACACATATATATCAAATGATTGCCCAGCCCCTCCCTCCAGTTATCCAGTGTCCATGTCCAATCTGCAACTCCTTAAGGTGTCATTTGGGGTGCATCTTCAAAGGGCCTCATCAGGTTGGTATGCGAGATGGTTGGCCTTGACGAAGTCCAAACATCAGCCATCAGCATGCGCAGCAGATGGTGAGAACAAAACTCCCTTTCCCAATACCATGCTCCCACCCTTCCCGTTTCTATGGCAGCCGATAGCAAGCAAGCAAAGCAGAGGCTGACATCCTCTGTCCATGGAACTGGTCCCTGGTGCCCAAAAGGTTTGTGGATGCTGGTCTATAGCACCCCAATACTGAAGTGGATATACTGTAGGGAAGCATATAGTATATACTTAAAGTGATGTTAGAGAAGTAGGCAGGCTTAACTGGAGTCTAGTTTAGATAACTCCTAGCAGGGCTTCTGAAAGAAATGAAATTCCAGCTATGGGTATATTAATTGAAAATTTAGTTCAGACAAGCCACCTGCATTTAAAGAAAGATTTACCATATACTCCAGAAAATTTCTGGGAGTATAAATTTGCCCTTAAAGTCTAAAACTGGGCCTATCAACAGAGCATCACATCCACACAAACATGTCTAAGACTTTAGATTTTTTAAAAAATAGTCAAAACTCAGAAACCACCATTTATGTTTTTGATCTTTGTTTTGTGTGTATGTTATGTGTGTGTCAAAATTAATACAAGTTTTAATGAACACCAATCAAATTGACCTGTTTGATACACTTTCTTTTAGTAGAAGAAATCTGTTGAATTCACTTCTTGGGTATATTACGGATCTTTTCTTTATAAGCTAAATCCACTGGAATATATTTTCCTGCCTTGAAATATTTAGCTTTTAGAAATGGTCATTAAGGAGGGCCATTGCTTTTCTATCTGCCCTCATAACTGTGCTTTGTTTATGCCTCCAAGGGAGGGGGAAAACTCAAATTTTGGAACTGAAGATTCAGCAGTTTCTTCATAACACAGTTAATGTCTGAAGTGTATCTCTAGGTGACTTTCGGCTTGATGAAGATGTTTTTATTAGAGTCAGCATGTTGACACTGTATGACTTATATATCAGCAGCTAGATTTGCCAGGGAGATTCTGTTGTCCTACATGTGGTAATTTCAGTCTTGAAACAGCCTCCCATGGACGACATCTGTTTGAGTTATGGCTGTGACAGTTAGTGTGAATGACAGTCTGTCTCTGTGCATTAGACACTACAAGATTATTGCAACAACACCGCTAAAGCATAAAATCTCATCAGGAATAATGAGGGAACCCTCGCCCATCTACACTCAGTACCTACTTTTGTTCTCCCTGTTTTGGCAATTGCACACAGAGAAAGTCTAATCACAAAGCACTCGGAATAACATGAGTTAATGTGACAGGTTTTGACCAGATTGCTTAGCCTTCTTTTACAGATTATGAAAAACAATTTAGGACTAATCCATACAGTAAGTGCAGCAGAGAAAGATTTGCAGCAATTCTAAAACCTGACATTATTCAACAGATGGTAGTGGCATTGTGGATGCATGGAGCTGAACACTTCCAAATATGATCCTTTAAAATATTGGTGTAAATATGCAGCAAATATCAAGAGAGTCCTGAATTGGAGGGCCAGTTCTGTGCTTAGGCAGACCAAGGGATATACATGTCATGAAAACATAGTAAAATATAATGAATATTGCTGTTCATGTTGCCTATTTACCGACAGAAAGAGGTGTTTGTTAAATTTCCTGTCTGAAGTGCCTTTAATAACCTGGGTCACTTCTAAATACTGTGACAATGTCTTGGGAAAGAGAAAGTGCCATTTGCTTTTCTATTTCAGACATTAACAAATCTTAGATCAATCCCTGTGTAATATCTGCTGAAGGGAAGCTCTGAGTCTACATCTGAAGTGACATGAGTCAGAATGAAGGTGGCAGAAAACCTAGATATCTAATGGACTGTCTGTCATGTCTTTTATATCTATTGAAAAAACATTGATATCTGGAAACACCAAATTTATGGTACCAAGGAACAATAACAACAACTAAACCAATATACCTTGGCTATTCCAAAATTAAAGATAAAGGTTCCCCTCGAACATATGTGCTAGTCGTTCCAAACTCTAGGAGTCAGTGCTCATCTCTGTTTCAAAGCAGAAGAGCCAGCACTGCCCGATGATGTTCCCATGGGCATGTGGCCGGCATGACTAAACACCAAAGGCGCAGGGAACACCGTTACTTTCCCACCAAAGATGGTTCCTATTTTTCTACTTGCATTTTTACATGCTTTCAAACTGCTAGGTTGGCAGAAGCTGGGACAAGTAACGGGAGCTCACTCCGTTATGCAGTGCTAGGGATTTGAACCGCTGAACTGCTGACCTTTCTGATTGACAAGCTCAGCGTCTTAGCCATTGAACCAGCGCATCCAAATATGAACACTTCCAAATATGTTCCTTAAAATATTGGTGGTAAATACACTGCAAATATCAACAGAGTCCTGAATTGGAGAGCCAGTTCTGTGCTTAGGCAGACCAAGGGGTATAGATGTCATAAACACATAGTAAATTCCAAGATTACTGGTAATTTCCCATCTAGGATACTCTTGTATCTTATATATTAAACTTCTATTAAAAATAGTCTGGAAAACCTCAGTGGTTTCAAAGTCTGATACCAACATTATTCAGTGGAACTTGCTAATACGCTCATATTTTCCCTCTGATTTTCCTTTCGTGCTGTCTACCAAGCAGTTTCTGGAACTAAGTAAAGCTTTTGATAAAAATTTAAAACCTGTATGTAGTTTGCATTCTTCCCAGAGGCTTACTGAATTTTAATATCATAATTTGGTAACACCCTTCAAAATAAGGTATAATGAATGTGGGGATCTTTTTAAGGTCAGCCATGGGGCCCATGAAAGGAAGTAACGATAAAAAGATCGCAGTCAGAACAGTCCATTGGAAGCCCATGTGTCTCTGCATGTGATTAAATGTTGTCCGAATTCCCAAGCTGGAGGTAGTGTTTTCCAGAGGAGCACGGGACAGTACAGTTTAGATAGTCTGCTATAGCTTGGCAAGATTTCTGTCCATAGGTGAAGAACAATAAAGTAAACTATAGGTAGGTCTCGTTTTGTGATCGTTAGAAATTAACAACGGCACAGAAAAAAATGATTCATGACTGTTTTTCACACCATTGCAGCATTCCCATGGTCATGTGATCAAAATTCAGATGCTTGGCTACTGACTCATATTTTCACAGTTGCAGGGACACTGTCATGTTATCAACTTTTGGGACCTTCTGTCAAGCAAAGTCAATAGGGAAGCCAGACTCACTTAACAATTATGTTACTAACTTAACAACTGCAGTGACTCACTTAACAAGTTTGGGAAGAAGGATTGTTAAAATGGGACAAAATTCACTTGACAAATGTCTTGCTTAGCAAGAGAAATTTTGAGCTCAATTGTGGGTTATTAGTGAAGGACTACCTTTACTTAAAAGAATTTCAGTGTGTCTTTCTTGGTTTTTGGAGCCTGGCAGTGTGTGACATCAATACATATATTACAAGAGGTGGGGCTTCAGGTACAGTGTTATGACCTCTATCTTTATACTTTTGACCTGCTCTTTGGAGATGCTACTGGTGTCAGCACTCTTGTAGCGTGATTTTTTTTTTAGTGGTGAGTGACTAACACCTTGTGATCTTTCTGGACTAGGTGACAGCTTTAGAAATGTCTGCATAAATTAAATAAACACATTTTGCCTTTTAAGTTTTTCATCACTTGACTTCTGCAGTTGCTGAAGTGGCTAATTCAGAACTACTTTGAATTTTTTAATTTATTGCTTGTTGCAATATGTACACTTTTTTATGGAAGTATGTCTGTTTTGGGAGTAATATAACATATTGTTCCCTACAACAAGATTGTATTAAAAAATCTAATTGAGTTATGGGGGAAAAAATCAAGAGCCACTGAGAAAGCTTATTTACAGATATTTCTCTCCAGCAGTTAGAAATAGTTCCACAATGGCTTGCAATAGAAAAATAACAGAGCTATTTCACAAATCTGTGGAGAAAAATGTAAGGTGGGAGAAATATTTCTCGCCTAGGGCCTGCTGAAAATGGTAGCAGAGCAGTTTTTAATCCTTTTCTTCTCTTTTGTTCTCTTATCTGGCTTTTCCTCACCATCATTCTCACTGCTGTTGAGGATGCTCAGTTCTGAAGATGGAGTAAGGAAGTTTCCTGAGTGAAGAGAAGAGCCTTCTAAGAATCCAAGATTTCCTTCAGTCGGTCTTATATGGACCTGATGCATCTCCTTTCTGGGCTCTCAAAGCTTTGGCATCAAATAAATGGTTACTATGGGGAATTCACAGGTTCATAATGGAATATCCTACAACTTCAAGGTGACCTTTATTGATGACCTCAAGATACCTTTTTCTAGGCTATGCAAATGAATGCAAATTCTGCCAGCTTGTAATGGTATATGCAAATGACCTTGAGGGACGACAAGAAAAGATGTGGCCTAGGAATGATCAATCAATCAAGAAGAGGCCCCCACTGGCTTAATGGTCAGAGAAAGAAATCTAGAAGGGACCTGCCCTAATCAATCAGGTTTTTAAAAAGTGAGGGCAGGAGATTTGTACTTTGACACTTGCAACAGTCTGTTAATGTAGCCTTACAATAAAGTAGAATTAGCTCATTTAGTCGTGTTTCATATCTGGGAGGCCTAATACAACTTTGCTGTCTAAAGAATTAGGATAGAACTATCACAAATACTACATATTCATTGCATTGTGAAGATTGATAGGAGCAGAAATTCACAGTTCCCTTACCACGATGGGAGTCATAATAGAATTATTTTATATTCTTTTTCTCTGAAATGTTCTTCTGAGGACCCATTGACCACCATCTTATTCTTTTTTTAATTTCACTTATTTTTTGTTCCTATTTTACACTGTGTTTTACTGTTATTATGTTGTGAGCCATTCAGAGTTGTCTGGAACTGAGTGACACACCTAAATTGAATGAATTAAATTAAAATTACATTGTAGCCTAAATCACTATAGTTGATTTAGCTCTAAGTAGATCAAGAAAAGCTCTCTTCAAAAGCTTATCCTAGATGGCAGTACCAATTTCAAGAGACAGACCAACTATGATTAGAATGGCAATGACTGATGAATTGTTTGTCAGAAATGTCATTTGTAATCTACAGTATAAATTCAAGTTTCTTCATCTTTGTCCTTTTGAATAACATTTTCTCTTTCAATTTCCCATTTTCCTGGGATGATAATAATAATAGTTCTCTGCAAGATTATTATAATATTAAACTTACTATTCTGAGACAATAGTGTATTTTTATTATTTTCTAGAGAATGTGGGGAAATTCACTCACAACTTTCACCTTACTTTTATCATCAGTAATAACAATGAGAAAGGAAAAAGAGAAAAACTAGAAAAGAGAGAAAGAGGAAGCTTTTTAGGTAATAAGTTATTCAATATTTGGGTTATAATTATTTGGTTTTTAATTAAAGGTGTTAAAGATATCATCACAGGACTTACTGTAAGCTGTTCTGCCTTTTGTAAGTTACTAATAGTGATTTTGTCAATGTTTTTTTTACCTCATTCAAATCCAAAACTTCTGGCAAAGTTTCCAATGATTTTGGTAACTTAGTCATGACATTGCTTGTAGTTGGTTTATGATTTTTTTTTCCCCTGCGGCCATTTATCAAACAGTAAATTGTTTACCTTTTTTATTACAAAAGCAACATTTGCTGTTGTTTGCTACATGTTGAATTTTTATCTTCATGTAATTAGTTCACAAAGCTTGTTCCTGAGTTGCTAAAATAAAACCTTCAGTTTCTTTCTTTAAACAGTGCTGATCTTAACTAATTCCAGGTAGGTTTTTGTCAGCTTTTCCTTCTATATCCATCAAGTATTGACCATGCATTGGCTTATTCTTCCAATTAACAAATTGATTTTCAATTGTTTCTTTTCTACATTCAGCTTTTGTTACTTTTAAGAGCTTCTCTGTTGTTTTTCAAGAGCTTTTCTTCATTAAGTTCCTTTAGCCAGAGGTCTTGGCTTTTCTTAATGTAGTCATACAAACCATACTTTTCTTCCTCCACAGTTTGTTTCACCTGTAGGAGTTATCTCCCCTCTTCAGCTCTAGGTGAATGTCACATTTTGGGTGCAAAACATTTATAATTATTATTATTTCATATTAACAAGATTGCAAATTACATGTGTTTAAATTTATTTCTCAGTAGTTTTGAAGAACCTGAGACCTAGTGTCAGAGTATGATTTGTGGGTAGTTGAATCCTATTGCCACACTCTTAATATCTGCTTGAACCTTCATTTTCCAAAGTGTCAGTTTAGTGGAGGTGATTTTGCAGAATTCACTGCGAACTGCTTTCTAAGTAACAGTTATTTTGAATGTGGATGAGAAACACTGTTCTTCAAACCTTTTCACTATATAGAGACATCATGTTCATAACTTTTAGAAGCTATGATAGTTCATCATTTTTTTAAAAAAGAAAAAGGATAAATCTGGGTATGAAAATCCTAGCTCTAACTAATATAAAATGCTATTAAAACAATAATTTATTGCATAAAACACATATGGTCAGGTAACTACACTTGAACCGGGATTGATAGAAGTAACAGTTAAAACTCATTTTGTCTTGGAGACAGGAGCTGACATCGCAACGACACGACATGCAATCTCGGAGCTCCGAGATTGCAGTCGATACTTTTGCTGCTGGATGGTCCTTTTGGACCTAAATCATCCTGAAGAGATGGTGACAGGGAAGAGTACATCTTGCTGATCTCAGGGACACCGCAAAGTCCCTGATTGATCCAAGATCCACTTCTTGCTGGTGACAGAAGTGCAGCCAAAAGCTGCTGAAGTTGGGACAGCTCCAGAATGGGAGGAAAGCGGAAAGAGAAAGTGTTTCCATCTGGTGAGGAAATCTTATTGTTATAAAAGACACTGCCCCCCCCAAATTAAAGCTAAATTAAATTTGAAAACAGAAGAAAATAAGCGGCGAAATTAAGCTACATTAGACAGTATGTTATCTTTTTTAAAATTTTATTTTATGGATGGAATTTTTGCAAATGTTTTCTATTTTTAAAAGTGAATGGATTAGTTTTTCTTCTTCTCCTTTTTTTTTTACCCATGGATTAAAATATTTTTCTTTATTTTTATAATACTGGTTTGGATGGGTAATTTTCTATTTTGCTTCACTTAAGAATTTTGTTTCTTTTAAGCCTGGAATATAAAGAAGATATGAAAGGAATACAAAGAGGGTTGTAATATCAGAGAGAAAGGAAATAACACTGCCACTTGGAGGCTGGAGGCTTGAGTCCTGGAAACATTGCCCTTTCTTTTTTCGCTTTGATCATTTTGATTTTGCACTTCAAAATTCTTCAGCTTGTTTATAGAGAGTGATAAGAAGAAGAGCATGGGTTGTTGATACAGTTGCTCTTTGGGAGCTTCATTGGCAACTGGAGAGAAGTGAAAACAAAGCCTTGTTTTGAAAGATTATAAATGAACTTGCTTCAAATCTAATAAAAAGTTTTGAATGCTAGAGTGGCAATGTTTACCAGTTGGAAGTATGGCACAACATCAAAAAGAAACCTTTACATTGCAAAAGATTATGTTTGAAATTCAAAAATTATTAGAAGTAACAGAGAAAATTGAAAAGAGATTGGAAAACATAGATTGTAAAACAATAAAATTTGATGGAAAAATTGAAAATGTTTATCAAATGGAAAAAGTAGAGGTTAGAGTCCTAAAACTAAGGAACAAAGAAACAAGAGAATTGTTGATACCAACATAAACTGAGCATGGTTGGAAATGGAAAGAGTGAAATATGGAAAGTGGAGATAGATGGACAGGAGCTCTACCCCAGATTTCAAGGTATAGAAGAAGGAAAAAGAGAAGAATTGATGGATCTAAGGAGAGAAATTTTGTCAGAAGCACTATTGATAACCAAAGATAAGCTGATTAAAGAAGCAGATGGAGGGTTTCAAGATTATATAAGATATGCAACAAGCAACAAGTTGCGAAGAGAAGTCCATACAAATCTTATTAAGGAAACAACCAGAAGACTAATCCCACAAATGGCAAATGGCAAAAGACATAAGACTGCACTATTACTGGAAAGATACAGGTTGATATATGAAAGCTTATAATAAAAAAAATTAGTCAAATTTAGTTAAATTTAGAGAATTATGTAAAAAATGAAGTGATAATGGATATAGTTAAATAAATAATAGATAATGATAATGTCACTGTGTTTATTTGGTTTGCCAGCTGTGCCTACATTCTGAGTTATACGGTAGAATGAACTGACTTTTTATCTAAGCTTCACTGCACATGTCACACATTCCATACCTTCACTTTGCTTCTTTCTTTTGTCCGTCTGCCAAGGCAGACAGTAAATCTGCCAAGATGTAGTCATTTAGTTAGTAAGTTTGTATTTTTACTTTCTTTAAATAAAATGTTTTTCTTAGAATATACCTCGGGTTTATTTTGCTTATTTAGAAGTATACTTCAAGGAGAAGCCACAATTTCATACCTCGTTAATTTACAGGGTTGAATTTACCCCTGACAGATAACAACGTATACATATGTATTGGTTTGATAAGAGGAAATTTGATATAAATTGCAAATGGTGACTATGAAAGGAAGTTTAGAAATTCTGTTATGTATGAAAGCTTATAATAAAAAAGTTAAGTCAAATTTAGTTAAAAATAAGGTATGTATATGTACTGGTTTGATAAAAAGCAATTGGATATAAATTGTAAACAGTGATTTAGAAAGGAGGTCTAGAAACTTTGTTATTAAGTATAATCAATTTTTTATTTAGAACATGTCATAAAAATATAAAGTTACCTGATGATAATGGAAACAGTTAACGAAATGCCATTATGTGATTTTTCTTTAAATTTTGGAATATTTTATATAAAAGGACGTAAAAACAATTATAGTCAAATGAAGGTTGAGGTATGATGATAGTAATATATATATATATATATATATATATATATATATATATATATATATATATATATATATATATATATATATATATATATATATATATATATATATATATATATATTGATTTAAAATATATAACTTGATATGAATTGTAGGTGATGACTGTTGAAGGGATGCACGAAAGTTTTTTGTAACCAATTGACACACTTTCTACAATTTGTAATGGAAGATGGTTTTGTGGTGTTTTTTGTGTTTTGTTTGTCTGTGTTTATTCAAAAATAAAAAAAATCTTATATATATATTTAAAAAACGCATTTTGTCTTTTCTCCTTAATGTGTCTTTTTTTTGAGGGGAGGTAGGGATGAGATACTGTATGTTTACAGTTCCATTAATGAAATGAGACATTTTCACAGTACAAGTCTCATCAAAAAATACCATAGCATAAATCCTGCTGAAGGTATTTTTTCAGGTCTCAGAATTGTTTTCAGTATTAAAGGGAAAAAAAATCTTATCTGTATATTAGGGGTAGAGGAACCATACATCTCTGGGGAGAAGCTTTGTCTATTGCTTTGATTTTTTCTCTTCATTTAAATGAAAAAAAAATCATTAGAGGTTTGGAAAAGCTAGCCAAGGTAGTCTAAGAAGAAAAATTAAGTTAAACATCTTGGGTCAGATCATGAACAGTCTCTGTTAAGAAATTGATCCACAAAGTGGAGTATGAAATATGGGAGAGAAAGACTTGTTTAGAAATTCACTCTCATTATATTGACTTGTCCCTATTTTATGCAATTAACTCTTATTATAAGCTTAAAGCTCTTCATAAGACAAGGATAATAAATGTCTTTTTAATGTGCTCTCGGAGAATGTGTGGCTGTCCCTGGGAACCCTGCCATACAAAGCAGGGAGAGAATTGCTATAAGCCTGCCTTCCAAGGATAACAATTGCCTTCTGAGAACTTGGTCTTGTTTCCTAATGTTTTGTGTTTGTGGACTTTATCATCTGCTTTTAAATATACTAATTGTAAAGTGGTGATGCAATAATTTAGTTTTATCCAGTTTGATTCCCTCCTATTATCTTGGCATCATAACTTCCAGAATTCCTATTAGCATAGAGATTTAGGGCAGTGATGATCCAAACAATTTGTGAAGTAGCAAGTTGTGAACTTGAGCTAAACTGGGACAGTTACTATGTTTAAGCCAAATCAGTACAATTTAAACCAATCCCCCCCCCCCAAAAAAAAAAAACTTGGCAACTTTAAGATGTGTAGACTTCAGCTCCCAGAATGACTAGAGAATTTTGGGTGTTGAAGTCCATAAAACATAAATTTTCCAAGTTTAAGAAATAGTGGAATAAAGAGATGATGGAACTTTCTTTGAAAATATGGTAACTTTCCTATCACGGAATGATCTTTTATTCATTCTCCACTCTTCAATGAGAGTGGTAATTAATGGCAGAGCATATGTATTCCATTATTGTTTTGATAGCATTTAATATTAGAGTTAAAGTTAGGATTTTCATAGATCTTTTTTTCTTTTTTTAAATTTGATAAAGTATCATAGCTTCTAAAAGTTATGAACATGATGTCTCTACATAGTGAACATATAACATTTTGATATACTCTAATTGTATATTAATGTATATTAATAATACATTAAAACAGATTGTATCTCACTGTTGAAATTTCATTGGAAATATATGTTTACTTATTTTAAAGATAGTATTGGAATAACACAATTTTTAAACTTAGGATCAGTGAAATGAAGAAATAGCAATCTACCTTCCCCCCTTTTTAAAAAAGGTTTTATTCAAAGTACTAGTTTGTTATGTTTAATCATAATTTCATGCTATTTCAATTTAAGCAATTTCTGCTTCATTTTCCTTCCCCCCCCCAAATAATCAATGTAGTATAATATGGGGGGGGGGAAACAACTTGCATCTCAGAGAGAACAGTTTGAAATTTCATTGCTAATAAATCATTTACTGCTTCATTTCTAAAGACAGGAAGAACAATTTCGTTTTTTAAAAATTAAGGAACTAGCAAAGAATCAAAGAATTAGCAAGGAATGAAGGAACTAGCAAGGAACTACCAGAGGAGAAAAACATATCCTCATCAACACTGCCAGGGGAAGCCATACTCACTAGCACTGATGATGTTACCTCGTTGGGTAATGAAATGTCTGCAAGCAAACAACCAAGGTTAAAGAACACCAACTTAACAGTTTTAGAAAAGTAAGTAGAGGGGAAGCAGATTTTTAAGAAGTCTGGTTTGAAATGATTGAAGGCTATCAGGGTTTAAAATCCCCATCTTGATTGGATTTATTTATTAAATTAGATCCAACCTTTCATTTTTGAACATACTGTATATGTTGTTCCTGCCTCTTAATTACCGTCCTCACCCAACAACAGCCCCCTGGGATAGTTGTACTTGAGAGAGAGAAAAAATGATCCAAAGGTCCTGAGTGAGCTCCCATGATTGAGAGTGGATTAGAACCCAACCTCTGCCAGTCCATCTCCATTATTGCTACAATATATTGGCTCATTTTATGTTCTCAGACAGAGTTGGCAGTTATATAGTTTCAAGAATAATGAAATGAATTCCCTGTGTATGATCCAGTTCCCACCAATTCACAAGTCTCACTTGTTTACTTACAAAATATATATTCATTATAAACAGCAACAACTAAGGCAATTAATTGACTAGACAAAGTTTAGAACAGGCACACCTATAATGCCTTGACGATCAAAGCTCTTAGGCATGTACTGGGCCCACTTCCCAGTAAAGAGTTCACTGCCAAATCTTTTTGCAATTAGAGTAACAGAGAGAAATGCCATTTGCACATTGTTGATACAGTGTCCAATGTGCCAGCTGATTTCACTCAGTAGTGGATGTTGAACAAAATGGCATTCTGTGACAAATCAATACAAAAAAGATGGGTCATTTAACACCATTTGCTGTGATTACTATATTTGTTATCACCCATAAAACTGAAAGCAACATTTTCTAATTCTCTATATTTTGGGGAATAGGGATTAGTGCCTTTCACACCTCTATGAAGACAACAGCATGGTGCCATTTGCTAAATCGCAAAGTTGGGAAGTCATTTATCTGTAAGGATATACTGTAGTGGGAAAATATTCAGGCAGTCTCATCTTCTGATGATGGACCCACTTCTCATTTCACATTGATCTTTTTATACGTGCAACAGTCTTACACATGTAATGGAAAAACATTTCACAACATGTAAGAATGCATTATTGTAACAATTGAGCAATTAATGTAATAGTGGCTTTCTAGTTTCTGATATGTGCCTGTTCAAGCATAAACAGAAGCAAGGGATATGGTGTGTGTTTGTTGGAATATGGTTGTGTTCCTATTAGTGTATGATCCACTAAAAGAAAACAGGAGTGGCCCTTGGTCTATAGTGTTTGACATATTAACATGAATATGGATCCTTTTAGCAGCAATACATGTTCTTCCCAGTCACTGAAGTTTGATTTTTAGTTTGCGATATTGGTATTAATAAAAGCAGAAGAGGCTATTAAGGTCTGGTATCATAAGGAGTATGGAATGAGCTACCCCCGGAGCTTCACATAATCCCTGACCTCCGGTCCTTCCGACGCGCCCTAAAAAGTTGGCTTTTCCAGCAAGCCGGCCTGGCCTGTTAATTTTAACTCATTTTTTAAATGTATTGTTCCATAAATTTGATTTGTTTTTTGGATATATATTTAATTTCTTTTTAACTTTTGGGATGTGTGTTTTTTAATGTTGTACACCACCCTAAGTCCTTTGGGAGAAGGGCGGCATATAAATCCAATAAAAACAAACAAAACAAACAAACAAATGTAAAAAGGGATTTTTTTGTAGGAAATTTATTCTCATCATCACACAACAAAGTTTACTCCCCTACATCTTTAAGAGGAGGGTTCTATGCAGATGTGGGCTGCTGCCAGTTCAGACCGGTTCGGTTCACCACGGCTGCCCAAGAAGGTGTGCTGGAAGCCGCATGCAGGAAATCGCTCTCTGTTTGAAGCCGTGCACGTGGTCACATTTTCTGTTCTCCATTAGGTGAACCAGTTCTTAAATTATGTGAAGCCCATTTCTGATTCTATGTAAATATTCATTACTTGACAACTGCAGCATCCAGTGTCTCATTGTATCACCTCTAGTGTAAGGATTTCAAGTGAACAATTTCACACACCCCTATGCCAGTGATTAGAGACATAGAAATAACAACAACAGCTCTTTGCCTCATCTAAATAATGTCACATTATTATTTTTTTCAATATGAACTTAGATTGCATTAATTTTTTATACTTTAAGAGTCTATCCTAATCTAGCTACCATTTATAACTTTGGCATACTTTTAGAAGAATCTATATGACACTTTAATATGATTTTCATAAAAAATAACTTTTGATACATTGGAAATTAGGCTGGCAACTATTTCATTTTTACGGACTGCTCTGTCTGTGCAAACTAGCTAAGAACTATTTAATGACTTGTTATATCTCTATATAAGCTGGTGGTGATTTGGTAAATGTCAGGAAAAATACAAATGTTGATGATTACCAGTAAATAAGACCTTTAAGAAATGTCAGGAACCATATTTATTTGTGCATTTGTTGCTTTTTTGAAGTTTGCTTGTTTGTTTCATTTATTGCCTTAATTCTTTTTTCCATTACCAAAAGAGGAAAGAACTTACCAAAAAATGCAAATAGGCTTATGGCCAAAATGGATTGTGAGAAGCTGTATACACAACAACCGTCTGGGTGTAATCTCACATATCTCTTGTCTTGACAAGATGCTTCCAATTGACAATCTTGGAAAAAAGGCTGCGGTGGAATTTAAGTACCTTGAATCTGAGAAAGGGGACAGTTTCTAATTAAATCAAACTGGGTTCCGCTACTTCAGATCAACGCTAAATGAGGTACATTGCAAGAAACAATATATAGATGAACATTATTTTGAACAGTTTCTTAGAACCTCTGCTTGAGTCTACCAGGATGCTTCAGTAGTCAAAGGATTGTATTTGATTGTATTTGAACTAATTCAACCTCAATGAAGTGGATGAAGAAAATCCTAGAGGAATTATCCTTCCAGTCAGATTTCAGATCTGGGGATGGGTAGTGTGTTTATCTTTGTTCTTGACCTCTCAAAAACTTTCAGTACCATCAACAATGGTATCTTTCTGGACTATCAAAGGGGGTTGGGTATGAGGCAGCATTGTATTGTGTTGATTTTCCTCCCTCCTGGGCCAGTTCCAGTCAACATTGATCAGGAATGAAATGTCCTGATCCCTGTTCCTCTTCTGCAAGTTCCTTCAGGGTTCAGTATTTTCTCCACTACTGTTTAACCTCTGTATGAAGCTAGTGGGCAAGGTCATTTGTCACCATAGGTGATATATCATCAATATACGTATGATACCCAAGAGTACATCTTCACCCCTAATGAATTAAATGATGCTATTGATACTCTAGCTCAAGCTGTGGATGTGGGGAAAAAAGAATTCAACTTGACCATAGCAAGACTAGAAGGGGTTTTGTGGCCTTCAGTTTCAGGAACTTAACATCCTTGGAGCTGGTGCACTTGGAGCACTGATGATGTTCATGAATGATGGTGAATATACACGTCCCAGGCTAATGTTGCAGGATCCAATCTGGATTGGTTACCAGAATCAGAGATTTTGTCTTCTGAGTTTCCGGACTCATTTTGGAGCCCATCTTCAAAGAGAAGTTCCCTGAAGGTGGGCTTCAGCATGAGTCTGAAAGCTTGGAAGACAAAACCTGTAGTCCCAGATTAGATCCTGCAATTGATGATGTTACCTAATTTAGCAATGAAATGTCTGCAAGAAAATAACTGAGTTAAAAGAGCACCAAGGACCCCTCATTTCAACCCTAAGTTACAGATTCTCCTCTATCAATCCAGCTATTTTTTGGAGCCTGCTAAATGGCTGTATTGATTGAACATGTTGAACTTGTCTGCCTATTATGTTTCCTGGTTTCTGATTCTGATTTTAAATTCTGATTTTAACTGGGTTTTTGTTGTTTATATTTTCTTTATTGATTATGTTGATTGTTTAATTATGTGAGCTGCTCAGAGTCACAAATATGTGATGCGGAACTTATTCAGAATGAATGAATGAATGAAATGAAATAATGAAATAAAGGCCTCATTTTCTTCTAGCTTATTTGAAGGTTCTAATAATGGAGTGCAGCTATCTTATTTTCCTGAGCAAAGAATATTATATTCTTATCTAAGACCATCCTGTGCAATCATGCATCCAACTTTGAGAAGGATGCAAAAGATCAAGGAATAAGGAAAAGGGATTATTAGTTAGCTTGGTCAGAAAACTTAATCATGGAAATCTATGAAATAACAGTTGTTGCAGGCAGATTCATGTTGGGGGAAAAAGAGAAAGCTTAAGTTATTGGAAAAGCTACTGGTCAGTGTGAATATGACTTGGCTGGAATGTTACTGGTCTGATTCCCTATGAAGCAAATCACTATCACAGCTCTTAATTTGTTGCTGTTGGGAGGTTACAGATTATAAACATCATTAAAAAACTATAATTGGCACTTAATAATTCATACCAGCAAATAAAGTCAAGTTTCAACAGTAAATTAAAGTAATTATCTAAGCATTTAGTAATTAGTAGAGTGTGTTAGTTTTTGGATATTACTGATAGAATTCATGACTTTCTGGCTTGTTACAATTGATTTAGAATTTGTACTTATTGTAACATACACATCATCATAGATTTTTTCATACTACCACCTGTTTGCAGATTGATTTTAACAGTCCAAAGGAAGATCCAAACTATCATCGGTTTTCTGTATGAGAAAAAAGTTCCATTCCTAGCAATCCATCAGGATTCATTTTTTCCTATTCTTCAGAACATTTCTTCTGAGAAAAAAGTGACAGATTCCCATGAGAGGTCATGAGGACACTTAATAACTTCCATCACAGAAATGGAGGGTTTTTTGTTTTTTCTGGGGCATCTTCAATTCCATCCTCAATCTGATTTAGCTCCTTGATTCTCCTCTCCACAACAAGGTGATCTAACTGCACTGCTATGGAAATTCTGAAATTCCTATCTATGTAACCAGCGATGCTCTCATTTTTTAGTACTTTACTGGGGACACAGATGAGAGTTTCAGAATTTCCATAGCAGTGCAGCAATATAATTCCAATTCATATAATTCCAATCCAAAGCATACACATGTGTAGCAGTGGTGGGTTCCTGCCAGTTCGCACCGGTTCGGGCGAACCTGTTGGTCAATGAACCTGGAAGTAAGTTCCTGCCCCACCCCTATCACTCACTCGCTGCCCGTCCAGAAGCCACTCCATTGCTCACTCGCCCCCCTTTCCTCCTCTCAGTGATCTTTTGGGAAGGGAAAGAGCTGAGAGGGGGAAAGCCTCCCATTGAAAACAGCGCTGAGTGGGGTGGGGAATCCTCCCTTTCCCCCTCTCAGCGATCTTTTGGGAAGGGAAAGAGCTGAGAGGGGGAAAGCATCCCATTGAAAACAGTGCTGAGTGGGGTGGGGAATCCTCCCTTTCCCCCTCTCAGCGATCTTTTGGGAAGGGAAAGAGCTGAGAGGGGGAAAGCCTCCCATTGAAAACAGCGCTGAGTGGGGTGGGGAATCCTCCCTTTCCCCCTCTCAGCGATCTTTTGGGAAGGGAAAGAGCTGAGAGGGGGAAAGCATCCCATTGAAAACAGTGCTGAGTGGGGTGGGGAATCCTCCCTTTCCCCCTCTCAGTGATCTTTTGGGAAGGGAAAGAGCTGAGAGGGGGGAAAAGCCTCCCATTGAAAACAGCGCTGAGTGGGGTGGGGGATCCTCCCTTTCCTCCTCTCAGCGATCTTTTGGGAAGGAAAAGAGCTGAGAGGGGGGAAAGGCCTCCCATCGAAAACAGCGCTGAGTGGGGTGGGGAATCCTCCCGTTCCTCCTCTCAGCGATCTTTTGCTAAGGGAGGCTTCTTAAAATGGGACGCCCCCATCTCGTTGCACCCTTCAATCCATCTCTCTCTCCCTCTGACCTCCCCCAATGGCTCAGCATGAAAAACTGGGGGGAACCATGCAGAGGAAAAGGAGGAGGAAGGAAAGGGGGGAGAGAAACGGGGGGGGGGGGAGGAAGAGAGAGAGAGAAAGAGTGACACACAAAGGGGGGAAGTTGGGAGACCTCCCTCTAAATACTGACGCCCTCTGCTTTTGGGGGGAAAGGAGAGGAGGGTCCTTGGTGAACCTCTACCCCCTATTTCCCCTATCCCAGTTAAGACAGCTGTGTTTGGGACCCAGCCTTTCTAACTTCATTTGGGATCTTCTAACATCCCACTCCCACCCGGTCACATGGCCAGCAAGCCACTCCCACCCGGTCACATGGCCGGCAAGCCACTCCCACAAAGTAGGCCACACCCACAGAGTAGGTTCCAAAATTTTTTGAAACCCACCACTGATGTGTAGACACATATTGCAAATAATGGGCTAAGTTATAAATAATGGATTCAGTTATAGTTACAAAGGATTTCAGTTTGTAGAACTGGGAGAGATCTATGTCTGAAACCTTTGAAAACCATGACCAGTTTTAATGAACAGTTCTGAATTAGATGGACCAAACCCGTACCTTAATTTCAAGCAAATTCATATATTTAGCTACCATTGTGTTAAAAAGTACTGAATAACGGAAAGGTTCAGCAACCTTTCTTTCAGCTCTAATAATAGACTACGGAATTATTAGTTTCTAAAATGTTAGAAACGGTTAGCATTTATCTTTAATGCTGCAGCATTATCATACGTTCTATGATGGAATGTGCTGGAGAAGGGAGTGGGGTGAATCCCAGCAGGCTCACCAAGGAGGAGACAGAGAAGCTCGAATTAAAACATTGCAAAGTCCTGAACTGGGTGGAGGAGAGAAGAAGATGTTCAGAGTAAACATCCCCAGAATCTCTTAGGTTATGTCTATTAGGGTAGATGGGTATAGCTTTAGTTCGTCAAGATTCTGTCTATTAGGTGTAAGCAAATGAAGAATTGGACTTGATTATATTTCACTGCGTCAACTTTGGGCTTGAGCCTGAGAATTCCTGTCTTATTGGCTGGTTAATCAATCCAAGTAATCAGGTTCCTGATGATTAGCTAGCTAATCTATCATTATTTTCCCCCCTTTTTCCTTTGAGACGGTTTTGACTCCAGGCAACTACATTAATAAGTTAATGCAATTTTCTAGACAGTATTTTCAGAAGTGTTTTCCCACTGCATTCTTCCTCGGGGTGAAAGGGAGTGACTACCCAATCATTACTTAGTTCATTTCCATTCCTAAAGTAGAATTAAAACTCCAGGTTCCCTACTCCAGCACTTTAACCACTAGACCTGTGATGGTGAACCTATGACACTTGAACCACAGGCGAAATACAGAGCCCTCTTTGCGGGCACACAAGACGTCACCCCAGCTTAGCTCCATCGCACATGCCTCCTGCTGTCCAGCTAGTTTTCAAGTCTCTGTCGTACATGCACGGGAGTGTGGGGCACATGCGGGGGATGCACGCACATGTCTGGGGTGCATGCGGAGGTCACATGCACATGCATGGGGGGTTGAGGCACATGGGGGGGTGCACCCATGTTGCATTATGGGAGTGTGTGGATGTGCTTTCGGCATTCTGTGCCGAAAAGGTTAGCCATCACTGCACTAGACCAAGCTCATTACTTTCTCCACCTTTTAAAAAATTAATCCTAAATAGACATTCTGCAAATTAAATATCTAAACTCCACCTGAATTAATTCCATGTTCAGGAATTAACTTCCTATCTGGAAGAAAATATTAATGGTGGCACAGTGGTTAGATGTAGCACTGCAGGTTACTTCTGCTGATCATCGGTTGCCAGCAGTTTGGCAGTTCGGGTCTCACTAGGCTCAAGGCTGACTCAGCCTTCCATCCTTCCGAGGTTGCTAAAATGAGGACCCAGATTGTTGGGGCAATATGCTGACTCTGTAAAAACTGCTTAAAGAGGGCTTAAAGCACTGTGAAGCGGTATATAAGTCTACATGCTATTGCTGTTGCTAAAAATATGCAATCACATTGAATAGGAAAACATAGGAGAGGCTAGATAGGATATTACTATCTATGCAGGTAGTAATAGATAGAATTGCTGATTGAAAGCAATTCTGGGAAGGCTGATTTTCCTCCTCCTTTTTGTTAGATTTCTCATTTTCATAGTCACATGTTCTGGTTGGCTCCATTTCAAAACTAACTTGCATATTTGGCCAAAACAGTGTGCAGTAGTATTGTGCATGTTTTCATGAATACTATAAAAGGACATTTTGGAATTGTGCAATACTTTGGATTTGATTTTTTAAAAAAATATTCAGTTCTTTTCAGTTGTTTGTTTTAAGGAGTTGGAGGCAGAACTATATCTGTACCCTATGGTATTGTTTCTGAATGCTATGCAACATGACATTACATATTATATCCAGAATTTACCAGCATTTTTAATAAAAGTTTCCCTCAAACATGTGGATCTCTTGTGTATATTTTCTAAACTTCAAAGCAGGGGTCAAAATTCTGAAAAACGCAGAATTAAAAAACAATCATGGTGTTGTTCTTGGTTCTCTTTCATATTTGGGATCAGAAGATTTGAAACTTGGTCTAATCCTCAGAAAGTCCTGATGGAGCAGTTTGAAACATTATAACAAAGCTTTTTTCTGGTGGTCAGAGATTCTTGCAAATAATAAAATAAGCTAAATTTGAGGGTGAAAGTTCATTCTCCAAGCATGTAGGCTGGTTTCCAAATGTTTCATTACCAGGCTAGGTAACATCTTCAGTAGAGTTTTAGGGAGTGTCAGTGTTCTTCTGTTTATAAGGGCTTTGTGTGGTCAGTAGGTCTTGTGATGAGTCAGGTGTAGGTATGTCAAGTGAGGGTCTTGTGATGGGTAAGGTGTGAGTCTTCGGTAGGAATTTTGTGATGGGTCCTGTGATGGGGAGGTTACATCAGGTGAGGGTCATTGACAGATAAAATGCTGATTGGGGGGGTGTTGTGTGGGTTGGTTGAGGGTTGGTGTTGCCTCTGGTTAACTGTGCGGTTGATTTGGATCCTGAGGGGTTCATAGTCTGGTTTATTTCAATGTGTCTGTTAATGGAATTGCTTGTGGAGTGCCAGGTTTTGATGAACTCATGAATATGGCAGGTGGTAGCATGGCTGATGTTTTTGTGTTGATCCAATCGAACTGGTGCTTGTTTGGTGTCAGTGTGAGTTGAGATTAAGGATTTGGGATTGTGGCATTTGACTGCCAGCCGGTGTTTATGGATCTTGCTTTTTTATTGATGTGATGTTTCTCCCGTGTAGAATTGGTTGCAATTTTTACAGTTGACTTTGTAATTACATTGTTTCTTTCATCCTCCTGTATCTTGCCTTTGATTCTGGATAATCCCTGGTGGAGGGTGGCTGTGGGTTTGTGGGCTTATTGCTATTCCTAGAGGTTGGAGAATTTTGGCTGTCATTTCCGACACCTTTTTTGTATATGGTAGGATTAGTTTTTGCATAGTGGTTGTCTATGTGTTGAGGTTTGGGTACCGTGTGTTAGAATACAAAGATTTGGGTATAAGCTAAATTTGTGAATTTAAGTCTACCACTTTAAATATCTTTAGATAAAGGCAAGGAAGGACACTGAAATTTCTTTCTGAACTTATAGAACTGTCCTGGCAGTCCTTAACAGCTGAATCATAGTCCTCTTGATGATATTCATTTGTCATGTCAATGTGAGTCCAGTCTTGATGATTTATGTCTGCCTTGGGCCTCTCTTACAGTAATGAGGACAACATTGGTGGCATTATTAAAACTAATGTGTACTCAAATGAGAACTTTCATGCTTTTGAAGGCACAGCTTTGAAATTAGAAGAGAACATGTTCAGCAATTCTTCTGCTATGGGAATGACATTGAACTCACCGAACAGATAATGCAAATACATATAGCATTTGGAGTTAAAAGAAAACTGTAACTGTGTTTAAAGGCAGAAAAATCTGCAAGCGAACTATTATAATATGATATAAGGAAGGACAAATGATCCTTGATGCTGAAGACATGTGATCAAAGCCTGAAATTGCATACTGCTTCCCCAGAAGCACAGTCCACACTACTATGATACATACAATAATTCACCTGGATTCTGTGGCATGTTGACTTACACAGAATGCTTATGAATTCTACATATGATCACTCTATTCAACATGACTCTAACTGATCAAGCAAAATAAGAACACTGATGCTGTGGAGAGAGCATCTCAGAGAGAAATTGCATTAGAAGTATTATTAATTAAGTTTGGTCTTTCCAACCACCCAGTTGCACATGATAGTAGTCAATGTACAGAGAGCTAAAAACAAATGGGTATGAGAGAAGGTGGCCCATATTTTATGTTTGCTTGTTTCTGTATGCTTAATATTTGCTATTGCTTAGACTAGAAGTTTTAGTACTTTCTAATATTTGCTAGGTTAGCAAACAGCTCCACAGGATTTCCTTCAACTCTAATCCCAATCCAGGGGCAAGGATTAATTGCACCAGGCCTATCCCCCACTCAAGATAGCCAAGAGTGGCTACTTTCACTGGTATTGCTTACACTATGTTCCCTCCCCCCAGGATTATAAAGCAAGAGGAAGTGCACAAGAGCAATTTAAACTCAGACTAACATTTAGTACAGCAGCCAAGATGGCCTTGGAAAAGACATTCAGTTGTTGTCAGCATGTATACTTACAAAGATCAGAATGGTGCAAGCCATGATATTCCCTAGAATACTCTATGGAAACAAAAGTTGGACTTTGAAGATGCAGGCTAGGGGAAGTGTTGATGCTTTTGAACTTTGACATTGGAGAAGTCTTTGCGAATACCACAGACAGAAAACAAACAAATAGGTCATCAAACAAAGCCACTTGAAGTGCAAATGATCCAATTTTGGACAAATGATGCAAAGAACTGTTCCTAGAGAAGACTCTAATTCTGGGAAATGTGAAGGGAAAAAGCAGAAGATGATGATCAGCAGCAATGTGGATAGACTTAGTTAAATGGCAATGGACACACCTTTGGAAGACCTGAAATACCAGACTAGAGAAAAACTGTGTTATTAAGAGTCAACACTGACTTGATGGCACATAATCAATGAAGTAGTCATTCAGCAATGGCATGTTAGTAGCATCCACACCAGGACACAGAGAGGGGAATGGCAAAATAGGGGTGTTCAAACTTGACAGCTTTAAGACTTGTGGACTTCAACTCCCAGAATTCCTCCTCTGGCTCTTCATCTTGATGATGTTTGGATGGGCTGGGGGAGGAAGCTGGAACCGGTTATAAACGGCACAGTAGATTTGTGGAGCCTCTTCTATAGAAGAGGTGAGAACTGGCAGGCACCCACGCCTGACTTTGGGTCTCCTATCTTTTGTTTTATATGCAGGGCCTCTGTTGGATTATTAGCTCAATAGTACTTTGCTAGGGATGAGCTGGCTAGCAGGAATCTGCAATTCTTAGGCTATTGAGAACTTGTCAGAGTTTTGGCAGTGTGATCATTATTATGAGATAAACCCAGGAGCAAGACACAGCACACAAAGCCTTTATACAATTAATAGTGGTTTATATACAAAAAAGAAAACAGGGGTTGCCACAAAGAAGAGGGAGTCAAACTATTCTCCAAGGCACCTGAGGGTAGAACAAGAAGCAATGGGTGGAAACTAATCAAGGAAAGAAGCAACTTAGAACTGAGGAGAAATTTCCTGACAGTTAGAATAATTAATCAGTGGAACAGCTTGCCTCCAGAAGTTGTGAATGCCCCAACACTGGAAGTCTTTAAGAGGATGTTGGATAGCCATTTGTTTGAAACGGTATAGGGTTTCCTGCCTAGGCAGGGGGTTGGACTAGAAGACCTCCAATGTCCCTTCCAACTCTGCTATTGTATTGTATTGTACTAAGATGGTGGCTGCAGAATCTCATTTAATGTCCTGTCTCTTTTGTACATATGTCAATGACAAACACACACATACAAAGGATCAGGATTCAATTCTGATGCTACAGTCTCCATCTTGCCTGCTTTGATAGCCTGTCTTCCTTTGTGATACCACTGGCCATTTTATCAGGTTACATCCCTCAAGGCAAAATCAAGCATCAATTTATGTACTTGACTAGAAAACGCATAACAGCCAAGAGAAATATGAATGAACATGGAATGCTAGACCAATAATTGGATTTTAAAAAAATAGTTAAATAAAGGCAAGGCTCATTTAAAAAATGAAGATGGGACTTGAGGGGAAAACTGTGAAAGGCAGTCCAGGAAAGGCTTTGAGTACATTAAATAAAAGAAAATAAACTAGCACATTCTGCAACACTTAGTTTTGCACCTAAACATCTTTCTGGTGTTGATTCTTCTTTTCCTAAATCTCAAAACATTCCTGGAGTGGGTGCCTTCTCTTCCCCAGAGCCACATTGTTCTTTCTCCAGGAATATTCCAAGATAAGTGCCTCTAGAATGTTCCTCTTTCTCAGCTAGTTAACTTCCAGGGTGCAGCAAAGTTGTGGTTTCAATGGAATTTAATGAAATACTTTCCTCTGGGTGTCCTTACCAAAGATAAATATAGCAAGCTACAGACAATTGTGTGTGCATTCTGATTGAATGAGGATTCTAAAAGTGGCTATCAGTCCATTGAGGAAAAATTCTCTTTCCATTGTCATTCCATAGCAGTGGCAATTGTGTCAGGTGCAGAAACTGGAAGATTCCGTTCCTATATTTGTAATGACAACTGGATTGATACTGGGATCCTATTACAGTAGTATTTCAGGTCCCAGTGGTCTTGGGAAAAACAATTTCCCCCAAATTCCCAAAACATCTGTAAGTTTATGTTGCTAAAGTATCTAGGATGTATAGTATTCCTCTAGCCTCTCATCTGTGTCAAGGTTGTTGGCATCTTGGATTTTTCTCTCCCCACAAGATTACTGATATTAGCGCTTCAAAATTTTGTGGTAGGCATGAGGGGAAAAAAAAGACAGATATGCAAAATTGTTTCCAATATCATTTCTGTTTTCAGAGCAGTGGGAATCGGCTGGTAGACCAGATTACTTAGACTTGTAGACTGTACCTGAACAGCTAATAGAAGGATATATTGAGAGATGTTCAGACTCCTCTGCCTTTGAAACATCAGGAATTAAAATAGATTTAGGAGATTCCGTAGAACTGTTTTCCAGGGTGTTGGGATGGTGAAATACTCTTGCAAATCAAGCTTGTTGGAGCTTCACCATTTCTGTTTTTGCCATTCAACATGTTGGCTTACTACCTGAAGTTGAGAAATGGTTGTTTAGGCTGAGATGATACAAGCATTTCATTTATAGCAGGAAGAAAATTATGGCTCTCTAGATTTACTGAATTACAATGCTCAGTTGATCACTATGCCGCCTAGCAGTCTTACTCTGCCACACTGAGTGGGATTGCCAGGAATTGTAGTTTAGCAATATTCATCACATACAAAGGCCACTCTGCTCTCATTATATAGGATATTTATCCTGGAATATAGCAGTATCAGTTTAATGCACAATCAAACTCTTTCATTCGTTCTCTCAGTAGATTTCTGAAACATTTGCAGAAAGAATGTAATAGTTAAAATACACACACACAGCCCAACCACCCCAGAGTGAGAAGTCTTTCTTTCCATCACTAGCTGCTGTTTCCGTGGAAACAGATGCTAGTTTCACAAAAGTGGGGTAAGTACTTTACAATGGTAGATATTAATCACCATTACAATCACTGTTATTTTAAAACATCACTGCTAGGAAAGCAGGAAGAGCTGTGTTGTTTTTTTTAAATTGCTAGTGAATTGCCACCAAACTAACCTATAGTCAAATCTTATTTAAAACATTTGGATTAAAAGATGTTAATCAAGTACACAGCAAATCAATATGAACAGGTCAAAACCTACAAGGAGCTGCATAGTGTTATATGCATGAAAATATACATTCCACATTGTCAATAAACTGTAAAATTAAATAATCCCTTCAGCCTTTTGATTAAAAGACCAAAGAACTGGTGGGAAATTTGTTAAGCATTCTTAGAAAACTATTCTTAAACTTGAAACATTTATGTATCTTTTGTTTATGGTTGACAGCTCTGAAGAATGCCAATACAAAATAAAAGTATGTATACAGACACAGCAAGACACAGCCCTGAAAGAGATTCAAAGGAAAATGTGACCTGTTGCTTGATAGAAATCCACTATATCAGCACTGCATTTCCAAAATTTCAACCACTGGAATGTCAGTCATTTTCAGGTTCAGGTTTTTTTGGCCCATGTTGAACACTATTCTTCAAACAATTCTTCCAAGTTTTGCTATCTGACTTCACAACTGGAATATATATATATATATATCCTCATCCAAGAAGTTTCTTCAGCTCTGACTGGATGATGGGGAATGGAAGGGTTTATGCTCCTTACAGACAGCTGGTCATTTGCATTCTTTTAGAGAGTCATTGAGGCCATTTGGAGATTTATCTGAGTCCTCAGTAGTCCTGCACTACTCATTTGCACTGAGTAGTACAAATAGGTGTGGAGACTTCTTGGAACAGCTGAAAGGACTGTGTTGTACTCTCTAAAATAATGTAAATAATATAAATGTAATATAAAAACAAGATATCCAGGTCCCTCTTGTAAAAGCACCTTTAGGATACACACTTCTATATTCATGAATATCAGACACACACACACACACACACACACACATTTGTTTTTGTAGATTTTCACGGGTGTAGGTATGCTGGTCTTGTTGTATTTAGGTCTTTTCCTGTGTAAGATTGAGATTGTCTTGGCAATGTTTCGGTGAGGTCTCACTCGCCATCTTCAGGCTGGATTTTGGGTTTAAAGCGTGGTCGGAGTCTTTCTATAAATCTTGGTGGGGGTGTGTGGAGTGCTGGCTTTGTTTCAGTAAGTGGATTGATTGGATGTGTGGCTGTATCATGATTGGTAGATTGGTGCTGATTGGTGCTGGCTCTGGGTCCATTGATGTATTGTGTTGTAACGGCCTGGGTGGTGGGTGGGTTACAACACACACACACACACATATATGTATATAAATTTATATTTATATAAATATAAATGTGTGTGTGTGTGTGTGTTGCATTTGTGCCGATAAATAAATAAAGGGAGACTAGTATAGATTTTATTTTATTTTATTTTATTTTATTTATTTATTTATTTATTTATTTATTTATTTATTTATTTATTTATTTATTTATTTATTTATTTATTTATTTATTTATTTATTTATTTATTTATTTATTTATTTTTCAGCACAAATGCAACACAAATGTAACAAAGGCAACATTAAAAAATGGCTTTCTGCCTGGATGGCTCCTAGGGTGATCCGAAAGACAGAAAAAGGGAAGCAGTATGCTCCCTCCCATATTTGGGCATACCAGGGGTTGTGACATAATACATACATATATAGATACATACATACATATATACATACATATATTGTGTGTGTGATTCATAAATCACTGGATGTCTTCCATGTCATTTCTGAATTTCTGGATTATCTAGAAAAACAGAGTAAGAGTTGAGATGCTCAATTTGTTGAACTTTGGGTAAAAAGATTCAATGATATTTTTTGTTTGTTTAGACATGCTGTACAATAAGTTTCTCTTTCATTGGCTGGGGAAAAGGCAGAAGTGCAGTCTCAATTGTATTTCTCCAATTTCTTAAGTGATAATGTACTCACAAGTGAGTGATATTCAGGACTTTCTTATTTTTTTTCCTCAACACAAGGAGCCTTTAATATAAAATATTGTGTTACAACACTTATCTAGACATCTACACTGTTCTGGATCGTATGCTGCCTTTCGAAACCAGAGCAGCAGTTTTCATCAGGAGCAATGAAATATGAAACCCCTTTTAATCCAATCCTCATAACAGATATTTGGCAGACAGAACATCAATGGTCTTAACTACCTTTAGCATAAAAAAAGAAACCTGTTGAATTCAGAGTGACCTATTTGCTCAGGCTGAACTCTTGAATGAGTCATGTTATCACTAGATGGGCCATAATCAAAAGTCAGTGAGGTCAGAGTCCAATGTAGTTATAATTACTCCTTTCCTGCTACCTCCCTTCCTTGTTATCTTTCTGCCCTCTCCTTCTGCACGATGAGCCAACTCAGAAAGAAAAAAGTTATTCTTGAAGATAGTTGAATAGATTTTTGAAGTCTTTTCTTTTGCATATTAAGTTTTTTTTTATTTTTCCATTTTCATAGCATATTATCACATGTTGGCTATTACATAGCCAACATCATATTGTATTTATTAAATGTTTACATCAATTCACCTTACCATCAACTCCAAAAAACTATTATTGGCTTTTCTGCTCTCCACACACCATATTTGTACCTTGTCTATCACTTTCTTCTCCCTCTCTCCTTTCCCTTTTTGAAGTCTTTGAAGGATCACATGAACTCAGACTAAAAGTTAGGCATCCCTAGGAAAAAGCTTGTCTACCCCACAGGTCTTTAAACCCTGGGACATGACGGTATAAAAAATGATATAATTTGAAGAAAATGTTCTTAAATACAGGGTTTTTCCTTCCATTTTAAAATGTCCACTCATCAATTTCAGAAATGAATACAGTCTAGAGAAGGGTTGTCAATTTCACAACAACACATTGTTGTCACGTTAGATATCTCAACTTTTCCCCCTTCGCTAAACTGGGGGTGGGCATGGCCAGCACTCTGTGGGCTGCGAATTTGTCACCCCTGATCTGGAATGAATTTTCTGCAGTCCAGATCTAGCATCCAGCTGCTTTTCAGCTATGAGGTCTCCCAGTATCCATAGGATGTCAGTTTGTCATTCCTTACCTGGAAGGATCATGGCTGGATTTGTTTGTTTGTTTGTTTATTGTTGTGCTATTCAAACACATGCACACACAAAAAGGTAGGCAGATTTATTTAGATTCGTTTAAAGGAAGATTTTAAAGGAAATTTAGAAGAGATACGATTAAACATTTTTTTAAAAAGTCTTCAAGTTGTACAATGTAACAACATGGATCATTTTAATAACATTATTTTCAAGATTCATTTCTATTTTAAAGAAAAGGGTGAATCATCTGTGTGATCCAACTGTGGATCCAACGTGTCATTTTCATCACTGACCTTTGCATTTTAGTTTTCAGTGAAGTGAGCTATTCTAATTAGAATTTGTCTTTTGTGAATAATGTTTAAAAGTAAGAGAAGCAGAGAGGGACAACTATTTTAGAAACGGCTTTCTCAGTATAGAAATTGATCTTTTAAAGGGCAGTCATGTTCTACATTCAATTATGTAAGCAAAATGTCTCTCCAGTACTGAAATTACTAGTGCAAACATTTCTAAACCAGAAGAGTTGACAGGAGAACAGAACAGTCCAGTTCTAAGCCTTCTAGATGAATGTTTCATCTGTACTTTATTTTCTATAGAGGTGTTCATGACAGAGTTTAGTTTTTCCTTTAAATTACTACTAATGTAGAATGAATACATATATTCTGTTTTTTGAAACTACAGTATTCTTGCTTTTCCTTTGTTTTAATTGTCTTATTTTCCCCCTGCTGCCTGGAATTTCCATACTTCGCTCACCTAACAGTTTGAAATCTTCCTACTTAAGAGCTACTTAATATCAAACAATTGGCTGAGTTTCATTTATCTTCCTTACATTTCCTGAGTTTCTCTCTGTGATGTGTGGATGCTATTGTAAATTAATCTGTCTATGCAATGGATGTCTCCAACTCTCATACCCACAGCTATGTTATCATGACTTCAAAAGCCAGCAGTGGTCTGGACAGAGACACACAACAGCTGAGGAGCCAGTGGTTCTGAAGGAGAGATTGAGAACCTTTCAGCTTGAGGTTTCATACTTGAAATCCTAGTACCTGACTCTTCAGTACCACTCTCTTCAGTACCACTCTCTGAACCTAGCTATACCTATGAATAATAACATCTCCCTCCAAGAACGCCATCCGTAGAGCTGGGACACAAATGTAGGCATTCATTTTTAGAGAGGTGAAATGCTGTGAGGCTCCAGAGCAGGCAGCTTGTAAGGAAGGGATAAAGTCTGAATAGGAACTCTGGCTCCCCAAATGTTGAAAAGTCTCAGTCTTTGTGCAAATTGCTTATTCAGAACCAGTTCAGAACCATTGCTGTCATGAGTACCAAGTGCTTTTCGTCTCAGAATCAGACACATGTAGCCTTATTGTACATTACAAGCAGAATCCTTGTATCCTATCTAAAGCAATGTAGTATAGTACATATAAAATGAATACGAACACTTGTTCATCCTATTGAATATGTATGACGTCTAATCAAGATTGCTTTCTCTCTGTATGTATTTTAATAGTGCATACATATTCATCTGTAATGAAAGAGGTGAATAATAGGCTCTTTTCCTAAAGCCTCCATAATTGGTGAAGATGAAGTAGCTACTTCTGTTAGGAGATTAGGAAAGGTGGAACACTGAACCTAAATATTTATCCATCACTTTCCTGATCCATCATTTGGAGCATCTGTACTACAATGTGCTGAAGGAATTAAACTCTCTGGAACATCTTATCACCCTGCTGGCCAATCTAATACTCTCATGCCCAAGGACTCTTCAGAATGTTGAACTATTGCCATGTCCACTTGACAATCTGTCAAGGGGTGAGTCAAATGGGAATGATTTCTGTAGGACAGCCATCTACATTCTGGTGCAGATTGAGTGCTGCTACTTGAAAAGGAGAATATGAGAGAGTTTGGAATAAGTGATGGATTGTAGCTGCAAGGGGAAGGAGAGAATATATTTCACTTCTGGTAGTGAATCTCCTTCAATTCTGCTAACTAGATATGGTTAAAAAGCACACTATGAAGCACTAGGAAAGTTAAAATAGCCGGCTTTTCACTGAGCTTTAAAACTGGAAAAAAATGAGAGAGAATCAAAATTCAAAATCCCTTAACAAAAAGAAGAAGAAGAAGCTGCAAGCTGATTTGGTGGCACAGGACAAAAAGCATAAAAGTTAATTGAAATTGTGATGAGGCAATTGAAAAAGGAGAAGCTGAAATATTAAACAGAGGAAATGTGGTATAAACAATGACATTAAACCACTCTGAAAATATACCCCAAATTAACAAATTTCAACAGAGTGAAGAAAGGTTTTTCTTTAAAGTACTATTTAATTGGGGAGTCTATTGCTACTATCGTTTATATAGCACCCAGAAGAAAATGGAAAGACCTGTTTCTGAAGTGCACTCTCTGGAATAGAGCAGAGGCCTAAAGTGAACTGGTTGATCAGTTCAAATGTATGGCAAAATGGCTTCCAGTCCTTGCCAAGATTGCCCCCTTTAGGTTGCTTGCCTACAACGCTGTGAGGACAAGAATGACACCACAGGTTCATTCATTTCACGCAACTCTTCAACTGCCTATCTGAAGGTTTTTATTTTTGGAGTCTCACATTCCTAATTGACTAGCTGCCTCAGAGCTGGCCACACACCCTTTAAACCATCTTTGTCTCTGCTTTTCTTGCCAGAAGAAATTATTGGCACTTGTCTCTATAAGGCCTACTTTTTTCATACTGATATTTTTTGGGTTCTCTTATCTTCAGCACTTAATCTGATTCTCATATCTCTTAGAATCACTTTCTCTCTTAATCATTCAACCCTGGAAAATAAGAACACTCCCTTATTCACACATACCCATGGCCAGTGGTAGTCTGATTAAATTTGCTCAGAGTACAGTTTTTCACTGGTCTCATCCTTCCTGTTCAATTGTCCATTAATTTTTCAATCCTCCTGTTCCTTCATTAGTTTATAGCCTTTTTCTGCAACACTTCTTTCTCTGCTTATTTTCCTTTTGCAAAGATAATACATACTAATCTATCCGCATTATATGAAATTATCAGCATACCAGAGGTGGTATTTAGCCAGTTCTGACCAGTTCTGGAGAACCAGTATCAGAAATTTTGAGTAGTTTGGAGAACTGGCAAATAGGCTGGCCCCGCCCCTGCTGCCTCCCAGCCCCAGCTGATATTTTGTTGACCTGAACAGGATAACGGAGCTGGAAAGCAGCTTAGTGGGGTGGGAAGGGAATGGGGATTTTGCAGTATCCTTTCCCTTCCACGCACACCAAGCCACTCCCACAGAACCAGTAGTAAAAAAAATTGAATCCCACCAAAGCAGCCGACATATGGAGAGTTGAGAATTGCCATATTATTGTCCTGGCTATTCAAAAAGCCTTTGACAGACTAAGCTACAATGATGCTTAACAAAGGTTGTATACATGACTGTCTTAGAATACAAGATAAAGTACTCTTATGAATTGGTATCTACTTATATGTTAAGAAGTATTAATAAAAAATATACGGATTTAGCCCTAAAGGAATATAAAAAGTGGTTTACCCTAAGCTCCCCATGGGCAAATCCATGGTTTTATGATAGATCCATGCAGTATTAGAAGTAATATGACAAGGATTATGAATTGGCAAGTTGCTATTATCCTTCAGTGTATGTATCCCAAAATATTGGATTGAGCACCCTCAGAATATAAGGTTACACTAAAGAAGCCTTTGGACTACTTCAGTTTGACTCTACAAATGTTTTTAGGTTGTGGCTAAAAAGAAAATTAAAAAAGAGACAGGGGTTCCTTTATGAATAATTTAGAAAGACTGAACCGTCGTTCTCTTCCTTAATTTCCATGTTTTCTTTCTAAAGGTCTTGTTTTTAGCACATTGTGCCGTAGGATAGTAATATCAAGGAGTCTTTGGAAAAAATAAAAGCAATGTTAAAAAAAAGGACCGAACTTTGAACAAAAATCTCCACATGATCTCTCTCTTAAGCTGCCATCCCTTTATTTCCTCTGACAGGCTTTTGTTGCACATTCCTATCTTGACATCCCATTCAAAATTCCATCCTCATGATGTCAAAGATCTTCATCCTTCTCATTCAGGCACCAAATATTTATCCAGTTGCCATCCAACATCCACTGAAATGTTGTAAGCGCCATTGGCAGAGTGAGCTGTACAAGAGATGCTGAATTGTGAAAAAATGCAGAAGAACCCTTGGTGAATTGTTAGTAAAGGTTCAAAGGTCAAATATTTTCTGTCTGAAAAGAAGGGGGGCACGGGTGTGGAGGGAACACATTTTTGACCTAAAATGGAAGAACTTTCTCTGCCTCATATTAGTTATTTTTCTTGCTAAGGGAATCAGGAATATTTCATTTATTATATATTGTCAGTATGACAACAATCAAAAAAATATTCAGAAAAGCAAAGGAATTTCGCTTGGCGTTTTGGGGACATTCATGGTCTGAGAAATCAATCCTTGCAGGCGTGGGAAAGAGTAAATTATGTTACCCTTTCCTTCCCTTTGTATCCTTATCCTTGCTTTCAAATTGAGCTCGATTCCAGATGACTATGTGAGTATGAACACATTACTTTTTTTTTACATAAAGCAATTTGTCATTTACTTATTTATTTAATTAACTTGCCACCTATCTCATAGTTCAAGGCAAGTGAGCAACTTACAATGTACAACTCACCATAGCAATTATAAATATAAAAACAGAATAAAATTACAAAAAAATGAAAACAAACGAAAGAGAATCATGAGTTTAGAATGGAGAAGCAATGGTGCCTTCTCTGTTACTGAGCCGAGGTGGCGTAGTGGTTGGAGTGCAGTGCTGCAGGCTTCTTCAGCTGACTGCTAGCTGCAGTTCAGCAGTTCAAATCTCACTGGCTCAAGGTTGACTCAGCCTTCCATCCTTCCGAGGTGGGTAAAATGAGGATCCAGATTGTTGGGGGCAATATGCTAACTCTGTAAATTGCTTTGAGAGGACTGTAAAGCACTACAAAGTGGTATACGAGTCTAAGTGCTATTGCTATTGTTACTGCACCAGCCACCTCCAGTCAGCTTCTTTGGGGACCCAATGATGTTAAGGCCTCTTCTGAAGGCCAGGAGAGGCCATATCTCTCTCCGGGGCAAGATTTTCCAAAGGGTGGTGACTGAGGCAAAAAAAGGGTTTTTTTCCCTTTTGGATCCCATCAGCTGAAATTCCTTGATGGTGTCCTTGAAAAGTCTCTACTTCCAGCACAGGGGGGGGGGAGTGCCATTAGGGAAGGACTGTTCTTCAGCTACCCTGGACCTATCCCATAAAAAGGCTTTCAAGGTAATAACCAACACCTTGAATTGGACCCAGGAGCAGACTAGCAGCCAATCTTGTTAAATATCTCCTTGTTTCCCAGTCTGGGAAATACACTGGAACATCTTTCCAGCTGAAGTTATCATCAGTTGATTCAGGAGATTGGTCCAAAAACACACATTTACTTTCACCCCACTGGATAATTTAAATAATAATAATAAAAAAAAAAACAGCTCACAGTTTTCCCCTTGAGAACATGGGCAATGTTTTCCTCCCCATAATAGCAGAAAGTTTCTTATAAAATTTCTATAAATTTTCCTATAAAACACAGAGAGAAAGAGAGGGGGGGAACAGGAAGAGGAATTGGAAATTTTCAGCACAGCTTTAATTAAGCAAGCACAAACTAATGCAGAAACTCAGATCCTTTCTACCTTTAAAACTGACAGTGAGTGCATCGGCTTTCTGCTGTATCAACTGATACCTTGATGCCTTAAATGAAGGAGGGATCAGCATTTCTTGTAATAGTTGAAGTTTTTCACAGAAAACAATGGTGAACACTTATGGTACCGGGCAGCATCTGCATTCATGCAAGAACTATGCAGCATATGAATGTGGATTCTTGCAGATATTCTTTGGTGGCTAACATTAGCATCCAAGACTCCTTTGCAATTGCCATGACCCAGAGAATGAGTAGCTTTCACATTTAATGGCCACTGTATACACAATCTCAGCAGGACTCATTTGCAATAGACAAATTCCTTATGCTTTATTCACACAACGTACTTCAGCTCTTTACACAATTAATAATTTTTCTTATGCATTTTTAATCTTTAATTTGATTTGCATTTTAATTTTAATTACATTGCATATAACATTCAAATAACAATTATTAATTTTGAATAATTAAATTGAATTGTTAAATTGTCCTGCAGCGAGTTGTCCCACAGTGAGTTGGCGATGGCAAGTTGGCCGTGGTGAGTTGGTCGCAATGAGTAGGCTGTGGCAAATTGTCCCATTCTGTGACCATGCAGGAACATGACACAAGTGTGTACAAAATGTATCATTTCCATGATCACATCAGGATGTAGTGTCATTATAAACCCTTGTCTCCTTGCAAACCTCCATGCCCACTAGGCATGTATGAATACTATCAGTAGAAATGTAACTGAACTGGATAAAAGATGCTATCTGAACCTAGCCTCAAACATTTCTTCTGTTGTTGAAGTGGAAATAAAACTAGGCAGCCACCCCATAACATAAATTACATCCCTATGAACACAGAAGGTTCATAAACACACACATGCAGTCTGAAGGCAGCTTATGGTTCAATGAACAGTAAAAAAATTGTGATAAAGATACAGTTATATGGTTTTCCTAAAGGTGAGGGTCACATATAAAGTAAATTATTGGGAAAACTTTTACCTACTCGATAGCCAGATTTCTAGAAATGTGAATACCTTCAAAATGCTGACCTAAGTAACTGAGAAAGCTCATCCTCCAGATTAAGTGTTGACTTTAAAGATAATCACTGGCACTTTAAATTGCACCTGATACATAATTGTCCACTAGTGCAGAATCTCTGAGTGCAGGTAACACAAAATCCCTGTAATTTGCACTAGTCACAATCGGACTGCTGCATTTTTAACCAACTTAACTATTCCTGAATTTTTTCCAAGCATACCCATGTAAAAGATATTGGAAGATATTGTAACCAAAGCATGAGTAACCATGACTAAATTTGCATTGCTGAGAAATTATGCCCCTATGCCCCTTGCCACAGTCACTACCTGAGAACACAGTGGCAAAGAACATTCCCAGACTGTTCTTTCTTGTTCAACCTCTATCCTAAATGCACTTCACTTCAGTGCTCAAATATACTTTTCTCTTTACATTGATCTTCTCTGATTTAATTTCAGTCTGTTCTCCTTCATACAGCTCATTATCAAGACAAAACAAAGGTCAGGGCTGCTGATTGCTTTCTTGAAGTTGGGTGGTAGAGAAAAGCAAATCTGGGCGTCATTAATATATTGTGTCATAAGTATATGGATGTGTGTCATGTATTGATGACACCCTACTCCAAGCGTCTTCCAAAGATTTCATCAATAGCAAATGGGACCAGGTAGAGCCACGTGGGACACCATAGGTCCAATAAATTATGGACTGAATTGCATGCATAGTTCAGTGCCTATTTCAATATAAAGTAGGATGTGATTATCCCATATGATAAAACTGTTGTTCCTGCTGCTCCTCTCCCCAATTTTGGGTGATCTGCATGAAATTCATGAAAAGAATCATGATGAGTATAACTGATCATCTATGTATTTTAAAAAAAAGCTACTAACAGAAGCTAGTGGCAATAAAAAGAGCAGAGAGTACTTCATTCAGTAAGTGTTTACACACTGTGTATACTACTTTATCATGAGAATTATGCAAATGAAAAGAATCTTATGCAAATAGTAGGTGTGGAAAAGGGATTTATATTAAGCACTTTGCTTAAAGGGAGTCTTGGGACATAGTCTCAGGGGATGCAACTTTTCTAAACATTTGGGATGGCGTATTTTTCACATACCCTGAGAATGATCTATAGTTTAAACACATGTTATTTAACTGGAATGTCAAGTAGCAACAATCTATATTAAGCTTTCCAAATGGCAGTATTTACTGCTTAAGAGCTGCATAAATATACACCAAAAGGTCATATTTGTTGAACATTAAGTATGAGTATCAAACGTGTGTGGAATATAAGCTGAAGAAATTATTGTTGTGGGTATCTTGCAACATGAGACATTTGGAGCGGGTTGAGATGTGGTCTCCCCCCCCCCTCCCTGATCAACTTCTCATTGAAAGGCAAAAACATAGCAAGAAATGGCTCCAGTCCCATAACACTCTTGCTCAGAAAAAGAAATGTAAAAACAACACATTCAAATTGTACTTATATGCAAAGGGATGTTAAACTTTGCTCAGTTTGTTTTCTGGCTTCATTCACTTTGTCTTCTTTCCATCATTAGTTTCTTTCTTGCTTTTAAAGTTCACACATGCATGTCTCCTCATCTACACATTTACATGATGCCACAGAACAGAATAAAAAAAAGTGTGAAAATGAGAAAAATAATTGTATTTTAGTTAACACATTGGCTTGGGAAGAACAAATTTGGTTAAGTTCACATTTAAATGCAAATTAAATAAAATTGTCCATCAAACCTGATGGATTTCAGATGGTTGAATTTCTACCAACAAAGTAAAGTTTAAAAAGACTTCTTAATCTAGTTTATGGTAATTTTTACTTCAAAGTGCATATCTGTACTTCTATATCTCTGCTTCAGGATTCTCAATATTTTAAAAACCCCATTCATTTATTTCTTTATAGGGAAATAAAATGTGCAGGAAGATCAGCACAATGTATTCTTTTGAGATCTGTACTGGGAATACCGAGAGCTAGAGTCAGTTCCCATTAAGCCATAAGCAATTGACCAGGTTAACTTGGGCCAGTCAGCTTAAATCTACGTCACAGGATTGTTATGAAAATAACTTTGCAAAATAGTGGTAGGGAAAACTCACTACACTCCGTTCCTTGAAGGAAAGGCAAAATAGAACAATAGTAGCCGTAGAGTTATTTTTCCTGTATTGTACCATCTAATATTCTATTAAACTGAAGATATTCTAAAGTGGATGTGTACATCGGGGCAGGAAATGATGAAAGCTATGTCACACTGTCATGTGGCAAGCTCTGCCACTTTGTATGCATATTCTGAAATTGAGTATGGTTATTTGAGGATTGGAGCTTGCAGCAAAATGACCTGATAACTCTTTTACCCATTCCTCCCGTTGCTTCTCTTTTGAGGTCTTAAAAATAACTGTTTGTCTTTAACAAAAAATCCAAAAGTATCATCTGGCTACTTTAAAAAAAAATTGAAACACAAAGGACATCACTTTTTTTGTATGTGCTAACAGCTGGGTCAGAAAAGAGCAGAATTTCTCTTGCCCTGTAATAACAGACTTGCTACTGACCTACTAATGTGGGTCCTGCAAAGGCTGCTGACCTATTTCAATCATGGAAGCAGTTGGATCCATGAATACAAATTTCAGCTGATGTGGACTGCAATGCTCTCACTGCTCTCACAGATATATGGAGTGGAGAATTCACATGTCCTTTGCTAGGGACCTTCACCTACCATGTCAAACTCGCCACGTCACATTGCCGTCAGGTTTTGTTTTTTCCCCTTCGTGGAGCTGGGATGGGCATGGCCTGCGCATGACGCATCTGGCCCATGGGCTGCCAGTTTGACACCCCTGTCCTACCAGAAAGAGCTCTCTGGTAAAATGAGAACCGCTACGGAATTCCAAGAAAGTTGGAAGCTTATTTGAAGCAGAAAGAAGAAACCAACAGCTAAATTCCTCCATGGGCCTTTAGCAGACAGTCAAGTTCCTACTGGGCATATGAGGAAAAGCAGTAGGTCGCATGAAATGCAATAGATGAGCTGATTTGTTGCAATGGAAAAAAGAGAGAGGGATGTCCTTTAAGTAGCACCATCAGTGTCACTTGCCTGGAATCTAAAGTTAATTTAATCTGGAGAGTCCGCAGGTCCAACCCAAGATACATTTGTTTTCCAGAGTGAAACAACCAATTTCAAATGTGAATTAATCTTACATTTATTCATTAAGTTCAATTTGGACACCAATCAATTCCTACTGACTCTCCGCAGTTCACAAAGAGTAAGAACCAGGATGAGATCCAGGAGCAATAGGTAAGCAGAAAGCAGAAATAAGAAACATGCCCAAGAGGTCACATCCATTTCACATCAAGACCTGGAAAAACAATCAAGTCTTCAAGGCTTTGCAAAATGCCAACAAAGTAGAAGTCATGTGGATTTCAGGACAGGACCTCATTTAAACGTTTGGGCACCATTACAGAGAATCCCAAATGTGTGTTTCAAAAATCAACTGGATTTTCTTAGGGTTTTTTTCCTCCTTGAAAATGTTTCATTTCTCATCCAAGATGAGAAAAAACTAAGTCCAGTTGCCTTTTGAAAAGTACCTGAGAGATAGCCATGACTTGAACAATTGAGAATCTCCAAAGACATCATGACTAAGAATGTACACTTCCTGGGTCTTCATATATGACAGGGACCTGAAGCATATCAATTCTGCCAGTATTTACTAGGTGGGAAGAAATTATATAGGAAATAAATCGTTAATCAAATAATTTGGCCTTGTACTATGCCAGGAGGCAGTTTGCTATAGTGGTTAAAGCATCAGTCTAGAAACTGGGGCTGTGAGTTCTAATCCAGCCTGAAGACAACTGAATAACCTTGGGTCACCACTTTCTTTCAGTCTTAGGAAGGAGGCAATGGCAAACACTTCTAAAATCTTGTGAAGAAGATTGTCCAGGTAGTCACCAGGAGTCAACAATGATAGGAAGGAAGGAAGGAAGGAAGGAAGGAAGGAAGGAAGGAAGGAAGGAAGGAAGGAAGGAAGGAAAGAAGGAAGGGCTTTATAATGTCATAAAAAGCTTTTTGAATTGAAAGAGTGCAGAGAAGAGCAACAAAGATGATTAAGGGACTGGAGGCTAAAACATATGAAGAATGGTTGCAGGAACTGGTTATGTCTAGTTTAATAGAAAGAAGGACTAGAGGGGATATGATAGCAGTGTTCTGAGATCTCAGGGGTTGCCACAAAGAAAAGGGAGTCAAGCTATTCTCCAAAGCACTTGAGGTCAGGATAGGAAGCAATGGATGTAAATTAAGCAAGGAGAGAAGCAACCTAAGAAGAAATTTCCTGACAGTTAGAATGGTTAATCAGTTGAACAACTTAATTCCAGAAGTTGTGAATTGTCCAACACTGGAAGCTTTTAAGAAGAAATTGGACATTTGTCTGAAATGGTACAGGGTTTCCTGCCTAAGCAGGAGATTGGATTAGAACACCCCCAAGGTCCCTTCCAACTCTGTTATTCTATTCTATTCCACCTGGAAGCAGACTGGCTACAATGCAGATCACTGCAATCATTCCCTAATCACTTCCTGAAGCTCTCTGCATAGGATTGCCCTTGTTCCATCTGGAAGTCACAGATGGTCAAAGTTAAATGGTACATGTAGTTCTTGATACTCTATGTTTTACCAGTCTTGTGAATTGCATGAGCTGCACTGCTTTCCGTTTTCTTTCTGGGAACAATTCAAGGTATTGGCTATACAGATAACCTTGGTGGAGATATGCAAGATGTGTTGCCAGGGCAACCGAGCATGAAACATGTTTTAAATCCACAACAGACAAATAAAATACCTCTCTGATTCACTGGAGTATAAGAAGGGGGAGGTTCAACACCATCTAACTTGCAAAATTATATTAATATAACCAATCACAATAACAATGGTTTTAGCTTTCCTGAAAGCTGATTTCTTGGTTAATTTTCCCAATGCAGCTGACAATGGGCCAGTTGTTAGTGGGACCACCATTTCCTGAGGCTATCTGCCTGCCCAACTAGGTTGAATAAGGTGGATGTAATCTTGGTCCCTTTTGAAAGAATTAGTCATATGGTAGGAATTTGGAGATGCACCTCTCTTTGGCCTTATGGAAGAGTTTCCTCTGAGCTTCAGAGTCCTTACATCCAAGCACCAGGCTAGGATGAAAGTGAGCTTAGAAATGTGGACGATAGGATTGAGGAAGTATGAAGGTTTTCCTATAAGGGTTTTGCGAATGTTGTTTCTTTTCCATTTTTGCTGCCTATGGTTATGAGTTGCTTGGGATTATTGTGTATAATGCAGACATCCATATAAGATTTATAAATCAATAAATATAATCATCCAGAACCTTTTGAATATGGGGGAGAGGAAAACAAGATATATCTCTCTCCCCCTCTCCCCCTTCCTCTTTCCTTCTTTCTCTCTATATCCTAACCCTATTGCTCTCTCTCTCCCTTTGTTTCTTTCTATTTCTCCATCTCTCCCATTTCCTCTCCCTCTCTAGCTCTAGCTCTTTATATATCTGATTAATTAAATATTAATTAAATAATTGATTAATATTCAATTCTCATTGCCGATTACCCTAGTTGGTGAAATAATTTTGGTATTGGAGTAGAAAATTTAAGAATCATCTCCTTCTGGAATCTTAACATCTTAAATGTATCCTCCGATTTTTTTGCTTTAAAATCAGAGACAGAATTCTGACCCTGGAGGGAAACATCTAGGGCTAATTTCCCTTTTCCATTAAACTTCTGAAAATAAAAAGGTCTCTAAAAGAGAGAAAATCATGGTAGGATGTGAAGTTCTTTGGATCTGAAGGATCTCTGACCTGACTATTTGCCTAAGAAAGAACTCCACTCTATGTAATGGTTGGGCTACACCTTATAAGCGCTGAACTTTTTTCCTAATGAAGAAGTACCCTAGATAGAAGAGATGGCGAGGCTAAAAAAAACAGAAACCATGAAGAAGTGGATTGCAAAGTAGCAGAAATCTGGGCTTTGGTCTTATCCTTGGCTGGGAAAATGAGTGCATTCCACAGTCTGAAATGTATGACCAGGAGGGAGAGTTGACAGCTTGTTGATGTTTCAGAGCTTATGTTGCATTTTGAATCTAAAAGACAAGTTTGCCTCAGAAAGGCAAGGACAGTGCTCTGTTACAATGGAGGGAGCGACCCACATGGCCACACAGTTCACACTTCCAAGGCTAAAAATTCAGTATGCAAGCAACATTTCAGCAGTCCTTTGATGACAATTTCAGCAACTGGTCCAGTACTGCTACTTCATTACACATTTGCATCCAGTTTCATGGCAGTCCTTCGTGAAATTCACAAAAAGGTCTTGGATTTCTATACAAAGGCACACAGGCACCACTGAACATTTCAAGACAGCTGTCTCTTCATTCATGCAGGTGTCTGTACATAAAGTAAATTTCTCACTCTCTATCTTTCATCCTCTGGCAGTTTCCTGTTAAATGTTTTATACTGCATTGAGCAACTTAAACATAAAACCCTGATGAGATACATGAGGAAAATTCTATGTCTTTAGAATGGCCATGAGGAGGAACAATCTGGATCTGGATCAACACATTGTTTCAAGCTTGTTTCATCTCCCTGCATTTGGACCTGTATATCATGGTACAAACCCTCTTAGGCTATGATGGCCTAATATTTTGCTGCATAAGGAAAGGGACGTGGACTTCCCTTTTCAGACTTTTCAACCTCGTTTGCACCAACTATTTCCTTACTCCAGAGTTGGACAACTTGTTCTGGCCACAAGACCTGCAGGTGGCTGTGGCTCAGGGCGACCTGTGTGCATGCCCAAATGAATGTGCGCAGATGTACGCAGAATGAATTGTAGGCACAGACAGACATTTAGATGGCTCTAGGCAAAGTTTACTCCCCCTATTCCAATAATTCAAAGCAGATGAGAATGCAGCACACATTAATTTTTTTATGTTTTTGCCTGCTCTCCTCTTCTCTGGCTTTCCTCATGTAGGCATGTTGCAGCTTTGTTTCTCACAATTTAGCAATCTAGAGGTCTGTCATATATAGACTGGCAAGTCTATATATCTTAAAGTTGTGAAGTTGAAAAAAACCTAGTATAGAAATTCAAGTAACTCTTTGTAACTTTTGCTCTCTATACATGTTGGACTTAACTTTCATGGAACCAGGTGCAACATCAAAAGCTGGTCGAATGACAACAAATAGTGGATCCTCCCTCCTCTGCAGTCTAAGCGGTGTTTAAAGGAGGATATCCAGTCCATGCATCACTTTATTAATCTCATGTTTGTCACTAGTGCAGTAGGGGCCTTTTCAGGACAATGTAGATGGGCATTGACTAAGGCTGAACCTTTTCCTCTCCATTCTTCTTCTGGAGATCCAGCTTGGTTTCATGTTTAAGATATCAGTTAAGAAATCAGGAAAATGTGAAGTTTAGTCCTGCTTTAAGTATAAAAGCATCTGGGTGACTTTGGGCCAGTCACTATCTCTCAGCCCTAGGAAGGATACAATGGCAAACCACTTCTGCAAAACCTTGCCAAGAAAACTGTCCAAGAATCAGAAACTGATTGAATCTTTTTTTTTTAAAAAAAAGATCTTCTGTCTCTCTCTGCATTTCTGGGCATCGTGCAAATGATGCCATGATACCTGAGATCTTGCCTATAACATCATTGCAGCATCTCCTCAGAGCCGTGATGGTGCAGTGGTTAGAATGCAATATCCTGCTGACTGCCAGGGGCCCAATCCTCACCACCTCAAGGTTGACTCAGCTTTCCATCCTTCCGAGGTGGGTAAAATGAGGAGCCAGATTGTTGGGGCAATATGCTAACTCTGTAAACCACTTAGAGAGGGCTGTAAAAAGCACTAAGAAGCGGAAATATAAGTGCTATTGCTATATCTATTTTTGCTTTTTTTTCTGCTTTCACTTCAGTTTTAGGCTCCTACTTTATAGGCAAGGGACAAACAGCATCAGAGAAAAGTGTTAGAGAGGAAAGGTGATGAGAACAGAACTGATTTCCTCTCTAAATGCTTCCAGCCCTGCTTTGTCTATCAACTCTAAAGGCAATAAAAATATTTGTAGATTACAATACAGTGTGAAAGTTTTCCTTATGGGGCATGAATATTCAGTGGGTGAAATATAATCTATGAAACACCATGGTCAGGTTTTTTTCCCCCCTCTAAATTCAAAAGTTGATCTGTTATGCAATACTAATCCCACATTTAGATATTGGGGGCTACATCATAATTATACGATTTTGGTTTATGTAATGGAAATTTCTGCTGCTTTCCTCTACCTGTGCTTCTTTTGCAATAATATAATTTTAGATGTATGCTACCCAGAGTTCCTCTGTGAGGGTGATGGGCAGTTTTAAAATTTGATAAATAAATAAATTAACCATATACCTTGGAAGTTCTCCAAACTTCCAGATCAAGTGGGATAACTGCATGGGGGAGGAATAGCAATAGCAATACCAATAGCACTTAGACTTATATACCTCTTCACAGTGGTTTACAGGCCTCTCTAAGCAGTTTACCGAGTCAGCTTATTGCCCCCAATAAACTGGGTCCTCATTTTACTGACCTCGAAAGGATGGAAGGCTGAATCAATTGAGCCAGTAAGAATCAAACTGCTTGCAGTCATCAGAAATAGCCTGTAATGCTGCATTCTAACCACTGCCACCACGGCTTTAAATGATCCAGTCTTGAAGCAATACCCACTGAATTTAACAGTTACAGCTGTGATGGTGAACCTATGGCATGCATGCCCCAGGTGGCATGCAGAGCCATTTGTCAGGGCATGCGACGGATTGCTCTGTCAGCTCCAGTGCGTATGCACGAGCTGGCCAGTTGACTTTGGCCTTCTTTTGAAGCCGTTTGAATGCCTACGGGCAAACTGGAAATTCAGGAACAGACTTCCGGTTTGGCCATAGTGCCATTTTTTGCCCTCCGGAGCCTTCAGAAGGCTTTCCTGAAGGCTCCGGAGGGCAAAAAATGGCCCTACAAGGAAACAGGAAATTCTTTGAAGCCTCTGGAGGGCCCCTGGGGAGCACCCTCCCTAAGCTGCTAGAAAGCTTCTGGAGCCTGGGGAGGGCAAAAAAAGAATGCTAAAAGCATGGGGAGGGGGGAGCGGAGAAGTATGTGCATGTGTGTCATGCCCATGCAAGACCCCCCTGCACCACCACCCCGCTTTTGGCACACGAGTCAAAAAAGGTTTGCCATCACTGAATTATGGGTATATTTCCCTATTCAAAATGGCAAATTTTTCTTATTGCATAGATTCTGCAAAGAGGCATCATTTAATTATTGAAGCTTTAACATTTATAGTCCATTAAGACATGGATCATATTCAGCAAGTGCCTTAACCCCAAGATAAGGTCAATCTCCTTTAGGATGCCCAGCATGAGAAACAGCACTTGTTTTGTTTAATAGTTGGGTCTGTCTTATTTATTCTGCACTTTCATGTCTGCTAAGAACATAGATATTAATAGACAGATACCATATAAGTATCTGTTGATTTTGTTTAACTGAAGTTGAAGGAGAGCATTGCAGAAGATATTCTAGAGGTCCTTCCTTCCCTCCTCCACCCCCCCACAAAAATTGTAATAACTGTCAGAACTTAGCTTAAAAGGCAAGTCATGTGACCAAGGTCATTATCCCAGATAACCCCAGACAAAATTCATTAGGCTACACAGAATCATTTTCCTCCTACCAGCAAAATGCAGTATAATGTGTACGTGACTGAAATGCTAGTTAGTTCGATAGCTTTCAGTCGGAGAGGTATCTCTGGGAAACAAAAGAGATATTTTCACATTATTGTACTGAGCCACAGTCTGACTCATGTCTTTTTTTTAAAAAAACCACCCACTTCTAATTCAGCTGGAGATCAGAGGCCTGGTGCTTGTGATACTGTCACTACACAGCTCAAGTTTTATTAACAGCAAGGCAGACTCTGTGGCTTCCTGCAAGGTCAAGCTGATCAAAACTACTTCTTTCCTGTGTGCATCTACTGAAATGAGTCAAAGCAGGGACACCTACCTTGGGGATGCTGAGGTCACATTTAGCTCAATATCTGGGTCTAGGACAAAAATCAAATGTGATTTAATGTAATTTAAATTTAATTAAAATTACATTACATTCATTAAACACCATTCATATGATTACTCCCACATCTTTCATAAAGCTGCCTTTTCGTCCTGCTGTCTTTAAATGATTATTGTCCAGAGGCTGCACTCAACAATGTAGATATGAGAATAGCTTATCCATCTAGAAGCCTCTGAGTTAGGGAGATGTCCCTCTCCTCCTGACATTTTTAAGGGTTAGGGTATCTGCTCTATAAAAAAAAAGAAACATTGCATACTTTCTCATTGCTGAAAGAATTGTATGTCTTTGAACAAGGGTAGTAACTATAAGAGCATTTGAAAGCTGTTGGGAAGGATTTGAAATTGTTTTCATGCAAATGTGTTTGCACAGTTCTGTATGCTTTCATATAAGATGGAGGCAAAGGAGGAGGCAATTTGAAGCTGCTCTACTGAGACTTTTCAAGGAGGAGGAAAATGGAGGCGGTCAGGCCCCTCGCTGGTGGCCTCTGTATGAGACACATTACAAGCAGGTGGATCCAGCTTGCACTGGTAGAGTTGGGTCCAATGTTGCTGCTCCGTTACTCAAAAAGTCTGGTCTTTCCCCTGCTATCCTGGGGAAAATATGGGATTTAGCAGATCCAGAGGGCAAAGGATTTCTGGATAAACAGGAATTCTTCATTATGCTGAGGCTAATTGTTTTCGTGAAAAACGGGCCGTTTTTTGCTCATTTTTGACCCCCAGCCCCACAGTAGCACTCTGCAAGCCTCCCCCCCAAGGCTATTCATGTCTCTTTTTAAAAAAAGGGGGGCAGTTTTTGCGAAAAACGGGCCATTTTGGGGAGGTTTGCAGAGTGCAAAAACCTTTTCGGAAAGCTGTTTAGTGTGGTTGATGAGAATGACATTGATCAAGTGATGTGTCAGCAGAAACCAAGTTTTAGCTGCTACAGGTTGTCAGCGATTTCCTTCTCCAGCACATGGATAAATACACCTGGAAACATCTACCTACCTACCTGCTCTCTCTCTCCCTACTTACCTACTGTATTTCTCTCTCTTTCCCCCCTCTATCTACCTAAATACCTACCTACTCTCTCTCTCTCTCCTACCTATCCACTGTATTTCTCTCTATTTCTCTCTCTCTATCACTCTACCTACCAACTCTCTCTCTCTCTCCCCCTACCTAGCTACTGTATTTCTCTCTCTCTCTCTCTCTCTCTCTCTCTCTCTCTCTCTCTCTCTCTCTCCCTCTCCCTCTCCCTCTCTCTCTGTCAGTCAGTCAGTCAGTCAGTCAATGGCACCACCCAGTTTGCAGACGGATGTGTTTGCTTCAGGCTGTGTTTGGGGGATAAGCTTCATGTGCTGTTGACGCTGTTGATGCTGCCGTATGATGGAGTGGACCACAAACTGTCTTTGGGGGGAGGACTGGCTGGAAGAACTGGCACTGGCCCAGGAAAGACTGGCACTTTCTTCTGCTTGGAAGGTGGAACAAGAGATGGGGGCAACACAGAGGGGATGGGTTCCTCCAATTTAAACATACCTCATCTTTGGCAAGCCAAAGGATTATATTTTAATAAATAGTCAAAACCCTAATTCATGGCTAAAGCTTTTGACTAGTTTACTTCTGACATGGAAAAAAGTTTAAGATTGTAAGGATTAATAGATCACAAGGAAAAACTAAACTGCATATTGCCGAAAACTAAGACAACATAGAGGACGCCAATCATGATCTTGGAGAAAATATAGATATAGTATACACAAGGGTAACAAGGTGAGAGAAAGAAACTCAGGATTGCCCCACCTTGACTGTCTTTGATGTAAGAGGAAGGGGGTAAAAATGCTGTCAGGTTTTCAAGATGCTGTTGTTATAATTTAGTTCCATACAGTGGAGATCCAGAAGTCCTTGTAAGTGCTTCCCAGCCGGCCTCAAAGGGCTGATCAAGCACTAACTATATCTGTATTTATATCTATATCATCTATATTTATATTGTCAATATAACTTTATCAATATTGATAACCCTTATGACAAAGTAGCCATTCTTCAATAAATAATCATGGAACTCTATCTCTGGCCTCATATTATTTGTTTCTATTGTGGTACTATTAAATAAATATTTAACATGATAAGAGAGCTAAACTAGAATACCTTCCATACATACACCTAAGAAATCATACTACGGGCAAAGAATCAAGAAAAGAGGATATAACTTCATTTTAAGCATTCTATATTTATATTTTTTTAGAGTGATGACAGTGAGATTTTAATCTATATTTGTTCATCCCCAAAATAAATTTAGAAGAAAGTATGCTACTTCTCAGCAGATGAAAAACCCACAATCTCAATTACCATGTCCTTATCAAATTCTGAGCAAAAGGGAGATATAAGAAGGAGATCTATGGACAGCACAAGTACAAAATAAAAACAGGGACAGAATCTAATTAAATAAATTTAATATTATCAACATGTACTGATGGTATAAAATGTATTAAAAATAACTACAACTATTAAATCAACTACAGATGCTATGAGTGGTATACCTGAAATTCTTATTCATTTGCACTGCCAGAATAAGGTAAAGGTTTCCCTTGCACATATGTGCTAGTCGTTCCCGGCTCTAGGGGGCAGTGCTCACCTCCATTTCAAAGCCGAAGAGCCAGTGCTGTCTGAAGACATCTCCGTGGTCATGTGGTTGGTATGACAAAACTCCAAAGGCAAACAGAATGCTGTTATTTTCCCACCAAAGGTGGTTCCTATTTTTCTACCTGCATTTTGCATGCTTTCGAACTGCTAGGCTGGCAGAAGCTCGGACAAGTAACAGGAGCTCACTCTATTATGTGGCGCTAGGGATTTGAACCACAGAAGTGTTTACCTTTCTGATCAACAAGCTCAGCGTCTTAGTCACTGAGCCACCGTGTCTCTTAAACACTGCCAGAATAGAGGCCTATATATGTTAATTTGTTTGGTCCTCATACTAGAAGCCTCCTGAAGGACACTTAAGACACTATGTTACAATGGCTCTCTTCACTACTAACCATTAGGATTTGAACCAATATACAACTATAAAAAATAGACCAAACCCCACTCCCTTCTATCACTGATGATGTTACCTAGTTTGGTAATGAAATGTCTGCAACAAAACAACTAAGCCCAGAGGGCTTTATGTATGGAGAGCTTTTGTTCCACAATGTTAACTGAAATATAATATCAAGGGCATTTAATTTATTCAGCCAGCAAAATTCATCTTAATGCTAAGTAACAGACCACTTGCCTGTAAAATCAGGCTCAGTTTTGGAACCTTTCTGCTTCTTCCCTATCCCACATTTTTGTGCCTTCAGGCATAATAAAGAGAACATAAAAGTTTGCATGCTCATTTGTGCCATTTTAATTAATCCTAATAATCATTTTGCTGAATTGAACCTTAATCTATATTATGAGGCTGCCAGAAAACAAAGTAAACCACACAGAGCACTTGGCTCAGGAATCAAACTGCATATAAAGTGGTAGACCAGCAATGTGACAGCCGATGAGTCAGTCAAGATATTTTACAATATTATTATACTATTCAGGGGTTTCCTTAAACAAATGGGGTGATTCTGCGTAAATCAGGAGAACAAAAGCTTATTGGGGAAAAAAATCATTTTTTTAATACTTCCATCTGCAGTTTCTTTTACAAAAATCCTGTAAAGAGTAACTGCATTTTTATTTAATGGCTTAACTAATAACTACAATCATTAGGACATTTTTCATGTTGACAGGTGAAAAAAGTATTAACAGTGCAAGCTTTGATTAGCAATATCAACATAGATTTTTGAATTAAGTATCAATATGCGTCAAAGGAAATGACTTTCTATCCCCCTCCCCCCCCATATTTTCAGGCTTGTCATATTATAACCCAACTGCTGGCTGCAATTGTGCGATAAGTCCAAATCTGAAACAACTTGGAATTGGAACCAAAAAAAAAGGTATACTTTGTTGATGGCTAGAAACGTATGCAATAAGCACATATTTGTCAAAGAAAAGTGGAATAAGTGAACCTAAATATGCACAAATACATAAACAAAAATTATATTGGAAATTGAACTGCATACCGTCCAAATTATTGATTTTACATTTAAAAAAATAATAATTTTGGTAATAGTAGTAGCAATAGCATTCAGACTTATATTGCCCCATAGCACTTTGCAGCACTCTCTGGGTGGTTTACAATGTAAGCATTATTACCCCCATCTGGGTCCTCATTTTACTAAACTCAGAAGGATGGAAGGCTGAGTCAACCTTGAGCCCCACCAGTATCAAACTCCAGGCTGTGGGCAGAGTTTACCTGCAATACTGCACTTTAACCAGTGAGCCACCAGGGCTCCTAATGTTTCGCAATCTATAAACCATGGCAATTTTACTACTAGAACTCAGATTTTTTCTGAAGATTTAAAATCCTCAAGACTGATCTATTTTCATTTTGGGTAAATGTATCCAAATATCAAAAGCTTTTATAAATAACTTGCAAATCTTTTTCAGCAGATGTCATAATATATACTGGCTATCTGAAAATCTAAAAATTATTTTGGTACTATGTAAAAGTACTTCAAAAGTCTTGTGGCATCTTGAAAACGAATACGCTCATCACAACATTAAGTTCTCATGGACTGCAATCCATTTCATTAGGTAACAATAATCCCAGTCCAGAAAATATACTATAGCATATTTGTTAGTCTGTATGGTGTCTTAAGTTTCTTTATTGGTTTTGTTTCAATAGATAATAAAACTAATGTATCTTGTAGAAGAGTTAGACCATATAAATGGATTGGCATTCATCTTCAAAAGTAGGCATTGCTAAATACGTGCACAGCTATAACCCAATAATGACAGGTTCACGTCTATTATAATTCAAATGATTATCTATTAAGGAAAGTGTACGGCCTTGTAACAGATGCAGTAGTGCAAGACTTCACATAGTATTCTACCACCATTTCATTAAGATAAAAAGAACTCTTATGCCTCAGCTCTGAGAATGTCATCAACATTTTCTTTTCCACTGAAACAAGACTTATTAGAAAGCATTTTCTTGTCTATCAGATTATATAAGAGGATGGCATTAAAAATGATGAAAACAGTTTCAGCAAAGCACATTGTTTGCAACAACAGAGCTTCTCTGATCAGCTCATTTGGACCATAAATGAGCAGTTTCCTTAGAGCTAAGCAACTAGCAACCTTTCTACTGAAATAAGCTATAAATACAAGATGGAATACTGGTGGTACAGAATCTGATACAGAAGAGCCCAAACTTTCTGGAATAGGAACTAAGAATTCTGGTATTTTGCCAAGGCACAAGCTTTATTTTGGAACTAATATAACTCAGCAGATGTTGTCTGTCCCCCAGTCCAATAACTGATTCTAAAGGTTCATTTTCTAATGCAATTCATGCTAAACAATTTGCTTTCAAATTCCTTTCCTGTGTAAGGGACAGCTTCCAGGAAATCAAATAAAATGTTAAGTGTTAGAACAATCATGCCATTTTCTTAATCAGCTTGCTTATTTATCATCAAACATCTTTATCTCCATCTTTCCCAGGAGTTCAACTCAGCTTGCAGCATTCCAAAAATAACAGTTGCTAACATTTTTCTAGCTTCCAACATATCTCAAATCATAAATATTGGGAATGGCATGAAGAGGCGTAAGAAATTTTCAAATCATAGATCTAACTTGGCTTCCAATCTCCGTACTTCCTGATAACCATACTTTCATGGACAAGCAGTTAAATATGAGCCAACAATGTGTGGGAGCAGCCCAAAAAGCCAATGCAATCCTAAATTGCATTAATAGAGGGATACAATCAAGATCAAGTGAGGTACTAATACCACTCCAGAGAGCCTTAGTAAGACCCACAATAAAATAATGCATCCAGTTTTGGTCACCAGACTATAACAAAGATATTGAGACTCTAGAAAAAGTGCAGAGAAGAGCAACCAGGATGACTAGGGAACTGGAGACCAAAACATATGAAGAATGGTTACAGGAACTGAGCCTGGCTAGTCTAGTGAAAGGAAGTTCCAGGGGAGACATGATTGCAGTATTCCAATATTTGAAGGGCTGTCACGGAGAGGAAGGGGTCAAGCTATTTTCCAGGGCACCTGAAGGCCAGACATGAAATAATGGATGGAAACTGATCAAGGTAAGATTCAACCTAGAAATAAGGAGAAATTTTCTGACAATGAGGACAATGAATCAATGGAACAGATTTGCCTTCAGAAGTTCTGGGAGCTACATCACTGGAGGCTTTCAATGGGAGATTGGATTGCCATTTGTTGGGGATGTGTAGGGTATCCTGCTTGGGAGGGTGGGGGTTTGGACTAGATGACCTACAAAGTCCCTTCCAACTCTGTTAATCTGTCTAAACAAATTACTTTTCTGATGCCACATCACTTAAGTTCCCCTTTGCTTTCTCTACCTAAATGATCCTCTTTTTATTAGTGGCCCAAATCCCAAATTCTGTTCTGTCCACTCTATTTTTTTCTTATTCTTTCATTACTTACCATGGGTGTTTGGAATATTTTGGTCCTGCTGGGAATTGTCATTACCCCCCAGCCTTATCCTAGGATTATTCATTATTCTCCATAGCTGTTATGGTGCATCACTTTTACTTTACTCTAGCTAAAGCCACTGCATTACTAAAACATGGGAAAGCTTGGTGACTTTTATGAATCTTTGATCAAATGATTACAGGGGGTGGAAAATTCTGCAATATAACTGCTGTTACATTTTGTCTTTCATTGTGGGTACATTAGTATGTATAGGGTGCATAAATCTAGAATGCAGCTTTTTTTTTTGGTTGGGAGCTTATTTGAAAACACAAGTTAGAGTCTGATTTATTTAGTTTGATGTTGGGATATTAGTTGATGCTATTTCCGAGCACAACTTTGAGTTATATTTGTTATATATGACTTACTCTTGAATTTAGATAACCTATTCTGAGCAACTATACATAGACTTTGCCATGCATTCTTGAGTGGCACATGTCCTTGACATTAGTATATGTGATGGAAACATACTGGTGCTGCCTGAAAAGTGTCCTTGAAATGCGATGACACAGCTGACTAGACAGTAATAAAAATTCTGAATCTCTCAGGTTTTTGTCCTCATAATGGGATAAAAGAATATTTTTCTTGTAAGAAGTTGGTTGAAGGAAATAGCCTAGAATTTCAGTCTTTCAATTAAGAGAAACAAAGCAGAGGCAATGAGAGGACAAAGCTTCTTGATTGCTTGAATCTTATCTACCTTTCATGATTAGTAAGACTAAAGAGTTGATTCTTCTGAAGTAGCATCTCCACAGCCTCTTCAGAAAAATCTGGATCCAACCTGTGATTGGGTCTATGAACAACAAATATTATATTCTGTACTTAAAATAGAATTCTTTATAAATAGGTAAAGACTCACACCTGAGTCCAACCACTTTGTCACTGGTTCCACCCACCATAGGAAAATACCCAGCTTGAATTGCAAAGTCTGAGCTTCAAGCAAAATGCTCACTATAGTCATGGGGCAGCCCTTCCTGCAAATCATCAGGATGGTGCACATTGGCTATTGGGAAAAAAGAAGCAGCATCCTAAAACATGCTGCAGAATCACAGAAAGAGCAACACTGTAGAACTCCAGGCCTACATTATGTAGGCTACATAACTACATTATGATTATGACAAAAGTCTGAGACTGCTAAGGTGAGCTTGTTTAAGTTTGTCACCTCTGAACACTACACAACTGGAACACTGCATGCAGTTTTACAAATGTGTAGTTATTTGGAATTAGCATTCTTATTTTGCTCCCCCACCCCCACCCCGTAGATCAGATGATAGTAGAACAGCAGACCATTGTGGGTTTGGTGATAAAATTGAAGGTGCAACTATTGCCAGATGCTTGGATTACATGCTCAGCAGGATAACAAAAGGTTCTATTCCTTGTTTTTGCCTTGCTTTGCTAATTTGTTCTTGATCCTAATATGCTGCAGATTCTCTAGTAACAGGGGCCAACCTGGTTCCTAATTAGAAGTTTGTATCTTCTCAGGTGTATTTTTCCATCAGGGCAGCTTCATACCCAGTTAATTTTCCAATCTTCCTAGTCCATCTCTGAAAACAGTGTGATAAAGCCAGCAGTACTTAGCAGTAATCAGCCAAGCAGAGCAACTGGTGCACTTTCACAGATTGCTGGTTGGACTGAAGCCGGGGAGGCCAGGTTCAAGCAATTGCCCAATGCAAGATATCTGAATGGTTGGCCTTGGTTCCCTGTGTGAAAGATGGAGCTGAGACAAGACAATGACTGTCATGTCTGCAGTATAACAAAGAGGAGGACTAGACTTAGAGAACAGACTTTGCCCAAATCAGTGTAAAAGGGTCTGATGAATATAACCCAGCCAGCATTTCAACTAATCTGACCTTGTTGATATGATAGAGTAAAAGAATATTTGTAAAGTAAATTGGAAAGCCTCTCCTCTTCCAGAATGCTAAATGCTTATCGAAGAACCTGAACTATCAAAAGCAATAAAAGTGTTTAAATTCCAATAAAGCTCCAGGTGAAGATAGTTTCCCCACTGAGCTTTAAAATTCTTTCAAGCTCAATTGATTCCAATTCTTTTTCTTCAAAGGAGATTTAGAGGTGCTGTGAACAGTCCCTTTTTTGCTTTCTGGAAATAAAGATGTTTTTCATTGCTTAGGGTACCCAAATGGTTAAGATGCTCTTTTGTTCTTCCCCAAGGAAAAAAAAAGTAAAGATTTACTAAGGATTACCTATCCAATTATGTTTTACAGACATTGCTCTAGTAGACAATTGCATGAACTCTTCCAAGATAGAGTGGGTTATAAAATATAGTGTCCGTGTTACTATATGAGGATCTGCCCAGGTTGTTTAATACAAAAGGAGAAGACCTTCTCGTGCCCGTCCACCTGCGGCCTTCCCAGCTGTTTTAATTTCATATTAGTTCTTCTCCTTCCATATGGCAGCATCAGAGTTCTGCTTATTAGAGAACACAGAGGACATGGTGAATGAAAAGGCTGAAGAGAAACGAACGGTGGGATTGCCAGTTGCTTGTCAGTAATGTACCAAAGATACAAGGCATGGCAAAATAAATCTACCCTACTAGGAATGATGTTCTAATGGGATCCCAATTGATACCAATATATAACAATAGATTTTAAAGGGTCTCTACCCCCTTGCTACATATCACTTCATAGCAAAATGAATGGGTGTCCCAGATGATGTTGCAGAATGGGGTAGATTTGACAACAGGCCTGTTGAAGAATTTGAGTTATCAACCTTTGCCCCAGGACAACAACCCTTTATACTTGACTATCAAATAACATAAAATGATCAAGTGATGTAAGAGCTAGCAGCCTGTCAAGGAGAACCATTTGCTTGTCCACGAAATACACTAGAAAGAAGGTCTGCTGATATGGGTGAGTTCATCCACTTTGAAGATCACCAACAGTTTCTCAAAAGAGTTTTTGCTTTCCCAATTGTGCTTGTGAGTGTCTGTTGTATTCCAAGCAACTGCTTATTACAACTATCAGAAAGGGGAGAGCCTAAAAACAGTAGCATGCATATGGCAAGTCACATAAAATATAATGCATTATAAGGTCCATGCTAAACTCCAGCTGCAGACACTAGGGTATGACAATGCATATATGAGTTTTGTAACTCAAGACCCTTTCTCTGTTTTGTTTACAGCTCCATAAACCATGTTTTATTTCCTGTCACACAGGGGGATTTACAACATGAATCTGGCTGACTTTTGAAATATTCCGCCACAAGCAGCAATCCTGGTAAAAATATTTTCAAAAGCTAAAGTGTCCCCTACCCCCAGGTGCTAATTTATCACACCTTTGCTAATATTACCGTTCAGATTCAGATTTGTTTGATTGCATGGGCAACAGATTTTCTAATACAGAACTTAGGACTCGGCCTTTCTTTTTACTGTTGCTTTTTCACACACAAAATAAGACAGATAACATTCATAAGCAGGAATGGCCCTTCACCCTATCCCATCCCCACAAGAATGCAACTACTTCACATTATATCTTTCAAATGATTACAGTACATACTGGAAGTAACATATTAAATAACTAGCGTACAAACAATAAGATGCATATATCCAATAAAAAGCCAAAGATTTAACTTGACATTTTACAGGATCCTAATCAGCAAGGTGCATTAGTGCCTCCAAAATTTAAACTTTATTATAATACTGGTTGCCTAGCATGGATTTTGGAATGGTTCCTTATCACCCAGTAACATCTATGGAAGAGTTAGAAAATGTTGACTTATTATCATTGTCTGTCTGTCTGTCTGTCTATCATCTATCCATCTATCTGACTAGCACTGATGTTACCTAGTTTAGGTATTGAAATGTCTATTAGAAAGCCATCGAGCTCAGAGAGCACCAACCCTGAGCAACAAATATCCTCCTTTTTGGTATCTATCTATCTATCATCTATCTATCTATCTATCTATCTATCTATCTATCTATCTATCTATCTATCTATCTATCTATCTAACTAACTAACTAACTAACTATCTATCATCTATCATCTATCTATCTATCATCTATCTATCTATCCATCCATCCATCCATCTATCATCCATCCATCCATCCATCCATCCATCCATCCATCCATCCATCCATCCATCTATCTATCTATCTATCTATCTATCTATCTATCTATCTATCTATCTATCTATCTATCATCTATCTATCTATCATCTATCTATCATCTATCTATTATCTATCTATCTATCTATCTATCTATCTATCTATCTATCTATCTATCTACCTACCTACCTACCTACCTACCTACCTACCTACCTACCTATCTATCTATCTATCTATCATCTATCCATCCACCCACCCACACACCCACACACCCACCTACCTACCTACCTACTACCTACCTACCTACCTATCATCTATCATCTATCATCTATCTCTATTCTTTAAAAAAAATCTAATAAAATGAAAATGTTTTTGTTGTTTTAACCATTTACTTGTATCCGTCTTTTGGTGAATTTATAGGCAAGTGTTCTCCATGCTACCCTGTCAAGCACAGCTTTTTTCAATTGTTGTATGTGCCATTTTGTATCAGATTTGATGTTACCAAGTCAGCATGTTCTTTGCTTGCTTCTTCATTTTTCCCCACTAACTATTCCTATCGTCATTTCCTTCTCCAATGGATTTAAAAATGTAAATGCTATATGCATTTTTTCAGTGGCAAGTCATTTGTAACTTAACCTGACTTTGAATTGTAGTTCTTCGATATGTGGGATAGTAGAAGCATTTAACTCTTCTTTCCTGGATAGTTTTAGAAAAATGCTCTTCAGAATGCAGTGTTAACTCAGTTACTGATAGCAATATAGGTGTGTAGAAGGGTGGTTAGATATTTACCAGAATTAAACCTTACCTGTACAGATATTACTGACCCTATAAAAAATTATTTATTAATAAAGCCAAAATTAGGCTCAAGTTGTAGGCAATATTTAGTGACACAAGCAGTTAGGGCTTTAACTTGCATTATTTTGTTACACAGAAGAAAATCCAACTGCGCCATTGCTAATGAAGGAATCGGAAAGAATTTCAGATGTCATGTTTTGCGTAGTTTCCCTATCCTTTTTTTCTAACCCAATATTAGGTTGCAAAGAAATTATATGAAGGAAGTCCAGATTCTGTCCTTATGTCCGTCAGCACAATCATTCTCCAAAAAACTGAATAGAATGGGGTTAGATTTGGCATACTGGGAGAAATGAGTAAAAAAAAAACAGAGTTTGTAAATGATCCAGCCAGGGTTTAAGGGGGGGGGGGATCTTTAAAATATGTCCAATTCATCTCAATGGGCAATGTTTCTTTTAAGATGTGTGGATTTCTATTCCCAAAATTTTCCAGCCAGCATTCTCAGTTCTCATCTTTCCATCTTCCTGCTCATCTGGATCCAAAAGAAAGGATATAGATCCCATTCTATGTCTCTGTGCACACCTTCACAAAAAGATACAGTTGCTTCTGGTAAAGGCATTGGAAATGATTCCAAAAGCCATGTGCTGCATACTTTCTCTATCTTCTTTATGCAAAAAAACATGTATATATACAGACTGTGTTCAAAACGACTTAATACAACAGTATATTTGCTGGTTCATTATATCAATTAACTTGTTATTTCAAAACTGACGATGACTAGACCTATAGTCTGTAGATTGCAGGATATTAGTTATGCCTCATACTGTATTCACTGATGTTCAGCACACTGTGTGTAATATTGTAAGAGCCAGTGAATCATCATACAAGCTATCACAGCAGATACCCTTTTTGTTAATTTAAGTAATTAGGAGGAACTGTGTGCATGTTAGGAAACAAAGGAAGATAGAATCATTAGAGATGGAAGCTCATCGTGAGTCTACAAAGAAGGAGCCACACTCTTTATTATTTATGTATCCATTTACCCATTTATTTATTTAATACCCTACCTTTATTCTTTCAATAAACAACTCAAGGTAGCAAATGTACCTAATATTCCTTCGTCCTCCTAGTTTCCCCACAACAACAATCTTGTGAAGAGTGTTGGCGTATGAAAGAATGACTGGTCAACTACTGTTGTGGTGCAGCAGCGGCCGGCTGAGTTGTTGGTGGACTCTGACAGACCATTATGGGACTGCTCTGGAGGATGAGGAAGACTCTGGAGGGTGTTTGGAGTCAGAGCAGGAACTAGAGAAGCCTGTTGGCCACCAGGTGGCATCTGAGTCAGGGAGCAGTGAGGAGGAACAGAGGGAGGTTGTCCCTGATGTGCGTAGACATCGAATTGATAGGAGACAGAAACAGCTGTGGAGAAGACGTCATAGAAGGAAGTAGGGACAGCTGGTTAAGGGTGTGGCCCCTCCCAAAGAATTTATAAGTGGAGTGAAGGGAGGGGAATCTTTGCAGGAGACAACAATCCATATTCAAGGCATTGTGAAAGCCTTCTGTAAGTGTTATCTTGTGTTTGTGAAGAGAACTTTCTTGCTCCCAGCCAAGGGGTGGCTTTATCTATGTAATTAGTCATGGCAGACAGCCAAGTCTGGGTCTGCATATTCATTGGAATCACAGGACAGAACAGCTACTTAGCTGGCTTGCATGCCCAGGACAGGACTAGAACTCATAGTCTCCTGGTTTCTAGCTTGGTGCCTTTACCCCTCACTCTTCCAACCCAGTCACTGATATAAAGTTACTTCTTTTAAGTTTGGCAGCCTTAACCCACAAAAAAAAAAAAAAAAAAAAAACCACCTGCATAGGTTCCAACAAAATACCAAGCATCAAGGGATAATCTATTACTTAAAATATTTTTATCTATGAGAAATATATTGCTAGATTTTATTCATCTTTTTTTTCAGGAAGATGATCTTCCAGTTTCCGGCATGCGCATGTACGCTAACCAGTTGGTATTCTGGTTTCTGGTGCACATGCATGTGTGACGACCATCTGGCTGGTGCCCTGGAACTCAGAAGAGCAACGGGCGATGGCTCTCATGGGAAACCAGAAAATCATCTTCCCGGCGCACACATGCGCACCAGGCGGCTGCTCTTTCAGTTTCTGGCACATGCATGCACACTGGCCAGCTGGTCATCATGCATGCATGTGCACCAGAAACCTTTTCAGAAACACTGTTCTAGATCAGCTTTGAATGTTGATGGTGTTGGCAGAGCTTTTAAAGAATCACACCCTGTGATTAGAAGGCTGACCCCTCAATCTTTCAATTCTGTCCTTTTCCTTCCTGTCCTCCCTATCTTTGAGAAATGAACCTGAAAATAGTGATTTGTGGAATCAGGATATCTAACTTTCCACAGCGTTCTGAAGCACCAAATCACTCACAGCATGTCATGACACCACCCCCCCCAAATCACAGGGATCCTGCTTCATCTGCAGCAACTATAAATTTGTTTCTATTCTGAATCCAAATGAATCACAGTAAACAGTTCCTGTGTGCCAGTCCATGTGTATCCATGTGTGTGTGTGAGAGAGAGGGGGGAGGGAAAGAGAAAGAATGTTGAAGGGAAGGGATCAGGATATAAAGGCAGAGGGTAAGAGAGACTGAGTATTTCATTAAAGAAGCCTTGGACTGGAAATGGGAGAAGAACAACAGTCCATTCTAGTTAGAATCATATATTTGTTTGTACAAGAGTGAATTTTATTCTTAATAATAAAGTACTGGTAAACAAGAAACAGTAAACAAGTTTCCTCAGGTTTCAAACATTTAATCAAAGAAAGAAAAGTTTTGAAATTCCTTACACATTTTTAATGTAAAATTCAACACACCCTTCCTTAGAGCAGGTTTGCTGACCCAGTTATGGCATTTTCCTACTTTTTATACTCCAGGGCCTTTTGGTTATTAGTTTTTAATGAGCTGAGCAGAAAAAGAATGCTGTAGAACTTGGAAACTTGTGCATTTCAAACTGTAGAAAAGTCCCATTCATCAGAAGCAACCTTGCCCTCTGAAATGAGATGTAAATGTGCCCACCAATTATAGAAATTCTAGAAGCCATCATAAGAAAAATGTGTTTTGAACTTTCATTGATAACAAATTCTTTGATTTTTTTAAATTAAAGAGTCCACCCTATTTTTGCAAACTTATTTCTTTACTTTCTGTTTCTTGATAAGATTGAGGCAAATTCTTTTTCTCTTATTTGAATCTAGGTTTAAATGTTGCACTAGGCCATAATGGGGTCTCTTTCTTTGTGGTGGAACATGTCTTAGAGATGATAATGAAGCAAAGGTTTGAGAACCCATCAAACTGTGATTTGCTGCAGGAAAATGTTAACCAAGTAGCTGAAATTGTTCCCACACAGGTGCCAGCCTGATCTCAGAACAGCTACTTGACCATATTCACTCAGCATTCTGTGATTTAAGGTATAACACAAAAGGAAAGCAGAATACAGTAAGAATAGTGGCTTGGCTACTTTTTCAAGCTAAGTGCAGGGATGATAGTAGAAATGCAAACTATGATTCCAACTTCCTAGTATCTTCTCCTTATATTGTGGTTTAATATTTGCTTTTCTCTCCTGAGTCCTTGCATTTGGATTTCCATGGATAGGGGCTCTATTATGTCAATTATTACTAGTTTTCAAGAAATATAGGTGTGAGTGAAATTAGAGCATTTGTCACTAAGGGGGAAGAGTTCAGAAGCTGTCAAAGTGCTAATAGCAACAAAATTCTGTTACCTATTTCTATATTACCCATGATGATTTCCAGTAAAATATTAGAGGAAACAGTGGGGGATAATATTGCACAAATGCTTTCATGATCTAATTATCCCCATGATTCCTTAAAAACAAAACCTGCAGGTCTCTCTGATGAAGGAGAGGGGGAAAAGACGAAAAGTCAATGTTCTTCGTAAGATTTATATTCAAGAAAGGAATCAATCATCTGATAGATGCTTATCATTCAAGCAACCGAAATTTCAGTCTTCATTAACTTCTGGTCAATCAAGAAATTCTTTCTTTGAAGTGAAAACATTGCTCATCTTCTGGGTCATATCCAATGTTATAGAAACTGACTGCCACTTGCACAATGGAATTTCCCTTTGATTGCCTCATTCGCCCTCTCATTTGGCAAGCCTACATCAGAAGGTCCATCAGACCTCCAGAGCATAGAGAGGAGACAAGAAGAATGTGTTCCATTGGCAGATTCCGTTCACTGGACGTTTGTAACTGGATGCAACTTGTCACTTTCTATCTCTATCATACAAACACTGTTCCTACAATCTTCCTATGAATGCAAATTTGCAAGGAAAGAATTTCAAAATCTCTCTCTTCTCTCTCCCTCTGTGTCTGTCTGTCTGTCTATCTGTCTGTCTCCTTGCTCCAAAGAAACGGATGATGATACAGTAAGGGAACTTGATTTGGAATCATCTCAACATGGAGAAACATAGGAACATTTTTATCATTGCTAATGCCAGAACTGACAGAGCTTCACCATATGGCTCTACAGGCAATTTTAATGAAGGTGGCATGGGATATTCACCCATTCCAATTTATATGTAACTGTAAGCCTGCCCAAACCTCTGATGAATGCTTTTCAATATCACAACACTACAGTGGTGGGTTTCAAAATTTTTTAGAACCTATTCTGTAGGTGTGGCCTGTTTTGTGGGAATGGCTCGGTGGTCATGTGACTGGGTGGGCGTGGCCAACTTGGAAAATGTGGTAAAACTCACTTAACAATGCTTTTACTTAGCAACCAAAATTTTGGGCTCAATTGTGGTCATAAGTTCTGTTTCTTTTTCTTTCTTTCTTTCTTTCTTTCTTTCTTTCTTTCTTTCTTTCTTTCTTTCTTCCTTCCTTCCTTCCTTCCTTCCTTCTTTCCTTCCTTCCTCCCTTCCCATCTTCCTTTTGTCTCTATCTCCCTCTTTCTTTCTTTCTTTCTTTCTTTCTTTCTTTCTTTCTTTCTTTTTTCATCTCTCTCTTCCACTTTCTCTTTCTTTCTTCTTTCTTTCTTTTTTCTTTCCTTCTTTCTCTTTCCTTCTTTCTCTTTCTCTTTCTCTCTTTCTCTTTCTATTTTTGTCTCTCTCTTTTTCTTCTTGCTCTCCCTCCATTCCTTCCTTCCTTCCTTCCTTCCTTCCTTCCTTCCTTCCTCTCTTTCTTTCTCTCTTTTTCTCTATCTCCCCCCCTCTCTCACACACACATCCCTTCCAATTATATTCGTAGATATATTCTATGAACTAAAACCGGTGCCCAATAAATCCTATGATGACGGCATTCTGTGTCCTACAAGCCAATTCACAGAGCTCCCAATTCAGCCTCTTACCACTCTGGGGGTTAAGCAAATATGGTTAGTTGTCCTGTTATCTTTTGGCCCTGGTTCCCACCATTTTAGCAGAGCACAGAGAGGGCTAATTTCAAACTGCTTTTTTTCCTTTTGCCAAAGCCAGATTTCTCTGCCACTCGGCGGGTGACCTGGTGGGCGTCCAAAGGTGTTGGGCATGCCATGGAAGGCACACACATCTCTGTTTCTCTCTCTCTCTCTCTCTCTCTCTCTCTCACACACACACACACACAGACACGCACACCACGCTTGATGCAATGCAAGGCGCATGTGTAAGGGGGACTGGATCAGCTGGGAGGCTGGCAAAGAAACCTCTGTTTCTCTGCTGCTGCAGCTCGCAGAGGAAGAACGCAGGGATGATGGCTGGTGCTCGCCCCCTTGCCACTTTCCCAGCCAGCCACCCAGCTAGGCAGGGCAGGCAGGGCTGCAGCCGGCAGACTGCAGGGACAGCGGTGGTGAGCAGTACATGAAGACAGCACTGGCCAACATCGTTGCCTCTTTTCTTTGTGAGTCGCTGCAGCGGAGAAACAGAGGCTTCTTTTTTGCCAGCCTCCCAGCTGATCCAGTCCCCCTTACACATGTGGTGTGTGTATATATGTGTGACAACTGCCTGGTTTCCAATGGGGGGGGGAGAGAAATCCATGCAGAGGGAGGAAAAATGCATGGATTTCTCCCCCCCATTGAAACTAGGTGGCTGTCAAAGAGAAGGGAGTGCGCACCATGTAGGCTATCCCCCAACAGCTGAATCCTCCCTCCTGTTCCTTCTTCAGCTGTTGGAAGAAGCCCACATGGCACATGCTCCCTTCTCTTTGACAGCCACATTGTTTCCAATGAGGGGTGGATAAATCCATGCAGAAGGAGGAAAAACGCATGGATTTCTTCCTTAGAAGCCAGGCAGTTGTCAAAATGAAGGGAGCGTGGGCCACATGGGCTTCTTCCAATCCTCTCCAGGAAAGGAAGTGAGTGGGTGGGGCAAGCCTGGTGCGGACAGGCGGGGCGAGCGAGCGAGTGAGTGAGTGGTGACTGGGCGGGTGGGGGGAGTGAGTGGGGAGGGGTGCAGGCCAGGGGAGGGCACAGTCTGGTATGGGGTCTCCAGAAGCTCAAGTACAGGAAGGCATGCTAAATTTCATAACTGGGTACACACGTACCCGTGTGTACTTGCTGAAATCCACCCCTGCAATACTACCTTCATAGAGATCCTCTTACTATGCCTCTGGAAGGAGGCCAATAGAGTTGCTACCCTTATATAAGATAGAGCTCACCTCTGCTGTTGCTGATAGGAAAATCAGTGGTAATGGTCTCCAGTGCTAGGATTACCAGAAAGCTAAACAGACAAAGGAGAATGCAGGCAACTGGAAAGGGGGAGGGGGAATGGAGAAGAGGAAGGCATACTAACTGCTTAACTTTCTTGGCATCTGCAACAAAATTATAATTAAAAACTGGGAAAAAAGTAATTAGGTGGCATCAGTGGTGAAATCTATTTTTTTTTGCCACTGGTTCTGTGGGCATGGCTTGGTGGGGGAGGGGGGCATGTGACTGGGAAGGCATGGCCACGTTTTTTTCCCCACTTTTTAAAGCATTTTTCCTACCTATTTGCCCGAACCAGCAGGAAAGAAATGCTTTGAAAAGTGGGGGAAAAGGTTCCGATGATCGTCGGAACCTCTTTTTAAAAACTTTTTAAAGCATTTTTCTACCACCTGTTCTGGCGAATAGGTGGTAAAAATGCTTTAAAAAGTGGGGAAAAAAAGGTTCAGTGACAATCAGCTATGCCGCGCAATCATCGGAACCTTTTTTTTCCACTTTTTAAAATATTTTTTACTACCTATTTGCTGGAACCAGTAGTAAAAAAATGCTTTAAAAAGTGAGGAAAAAAAAAGGTTCCAATGATCGCACAGTGTCATGGAACCTTTTTCTAAATCACTTTTTAAAGCTTTTTTTTACTACCTGTTTGGGCAAACCTTAGCATTTTTTGCTACTGGTTGTAGCAAACTGGTCAGAACTGGTAGCATTTCATCCCTTGTCTACATGTATATGAAATTACTTTTTCCAGCATCAGAAGGACTGGTTTTTCAATCACAGGAATGTACTAGAACCACTTCCCAAATAAAAGTCTTCAGAGTATAACTGATTATGGTCCTATCAATTTCACTTACCAGCTCCAGCCTGCAGGATGGCACTAATCAACTAATCAAGGTAACAGAGCAAACCTTGCTAACTTGAAGTTAACACTTTTTAAGGAAGTGCTTTGCCAAAGAAAAGGTCAGGAAAGTATACTCAGAAATATTTAGGAAATGTTTAATTTTAAGATTATACTTGCCTGAAAGAGGACATGGGGAGGAAAAGAAGAATGGGTCCTCCTTTTACGATATGTCTGGTAATCCTACGCAATGGGTGAAGGATCCCTACTTGGCAAGTAGGGGGAACTAGGCAGGCAACAAAGTAACATAAGAATATCGCGTCTACTCCTTACTGCCCAGAATACAGAAGACAGAAGGAGAGCAGATATTTCTGTAAGTAACAGCGATCTTATGGAATATGTTCCATGAAGTTGATAAAGAATATATATTTGCTGCTGGTGAGGGAGAAGCAGAAATGGCTGTGAGCCCTATGGCCAGATAGGAGCGAAGGTTTTGCCCCTGTAGATTTCAGGATTTCTATTCCTCCTCCATACAAATTTGAATGTTTGCATAAGAGGGTTTTCCAAGAAAAAACACTCATTCCACCTGAATTGCCTTGATCCAACATATGCTGACCTTAAGTTCTGGACCCCTAGTGGACATTTTGAGTAGCTCAGAGAACTGGCAAATACTACCTCTGGCTGGTCCCAGAGTGGGGTGAGAATGGAGATTTTGCAGTATCCTTTTTCTGCCACACCCACCAAGCCATGCACACAGAATCGGTAGTTAAAAAAATTGAATTTCACCACTACTAAGGACATGTTCTCAAGGACATGTCATCAGCAAATGACAAGCAAGAGATCTCAGAGCTGTGTGGATAAGCCTTAAGTCAAAATAATTCTGCTGTAAATTAATTTAATTTTCTATTTCCAAAATATTCCACAGCTTTTTACTAGTGGAAGTAAAATAGCTACAGAAAGTTCTATGAAGGCAATTGTTTCAACAGTCCCATGATCAAAGGACAGTCTCTCCAGTGAACATTAAGCTCTGCTGTTGTGCCCCACGTTCCTCAGGGCTGGAACTTATGGACTGCCTGCTGACATGTGATTTCAACTGGACCAATGATTAGGGAATGGTGGAGTGTAGGGGTGGGTTCCTGCCAGTTCTAACCTCTTCTATAGAAGAGGTTCCACAAATCTACAGTGCCATTTAGAACCGGTTCCAGCTCCCTCCCCCCGCCCATCCGTCCATCATCAAGAGGAAGAGCGAGAGGAGGAATTCTGGGAGTTGAAGTCCACAAGTCTTAAAGCTGTCAAGTTTGAACACCCCTGGGTTTTTTTTCCTAAAGGGTTAGGGGTACAAGGGTCTTGTAACTTGACAGATTTAAGACTTGCGTGCTTCAAATGCCAGTTTCTGAGCCAACATTTTGGTTGCTAAACAAGAGCGTTGTTAAGTGAGTTTCACCACATTTTACAAGTTGGCCACGCCCACCCAGTCACATGGCTGGCAAGCCACTCCCACACCTACAGAAGAGGTTCTAAAAATTTTTGAAACCCACCACTGGTGGAGTGGTAGTCGAAGGACATTTTGAGGGCCATAAGACTCCCATTCTGTGCATCTTTCTAATGAACAAAAGAGGAAGTAAGGGCTTTGAATTACAGAATATTGATTGACTAAGACTGAGAACTAACAGTGAGGGATAACCATAAACTTATGAGATGGTCCTGAAGATTTCCTCTCATCCTACAAATGGAGATGTGTTTCCAATTTCTTTTAATGATTGCAGCTTGATATGGGGATGTTAGCAGAGAAGATTTATAACTGGAGGCAGGAATAAACTTTACCTGTTGGCTTTTCCAAGCACTTGCTATTATCAAGTCAGATTGTTTTTATTCTCTTCCATTGGGCCCAATTGATAACTACATGAGACTACCATATACTATTGTTCCACTGATTCTTGAGATAATAGACAGAGCTTTAGAGTCTCTAAAGTGGTAAATTTCCCCTTATTTCAAAGTTCATTCCTGAAGGCTATTGATTTTGTGTCCAAATGGCATCATCTAAAAGAAAAAGGAGGCATCTGAATCTTAAAATTTGCTAAAACACCCTTTTGGTTTTGAGGTGGAGGGGCATGGGAGGATCTTACAACAGGGAACTCTTAATCAGGTCTGCTTCAAATGACTGTGAAAATGCTGAGTGATTAAGAGAAGGAAAAGGAAAGGAAAAGGGAGAACAGCAGCAGGGAACAGGAAAAGTTGAGACTTTGGAAAAAGTGCAAAGAAGAGAAACTAAGATGATTAAAAGCCTGGAGTCTAAAACAAACAACATGAAGAACAGTTGCAGTCAAGAGAAGAGAAGGACTAGGGGGAATACGATAGCAGTATTCCAGTATTTGAGAGGTTGCCACAAAGAGGAGGGGGGTCAATTTATTTTAAAGCACCAGAGATCAGGACAAGAAACAATGGATGGAAACTAATCAAGGAGAGAAGCAACCTGGAATTAAGGAGAAACTTCCCAACAGTGAGGAGAATTAACCAGTGGAACAGCTTGCCTTCAGATTTTGTGGATGCTTTTTCATCACTGGAGGTTTAAAAGAAGAGACTGGACAGTCACTTGTATACAATACAATACAATAGCAGAGTTGGAAGGGACCTTGGAGGTCTTCTAGTCCAACCCCCTGCCTAGGCAGGAAACCCTATACCATTTCAGACAAATGGCTATCCAACATATTCTTAAAGACTTCCAGTGTTGGGGCATTCACAACTTCTGGAGGCAAGCTGTTCCACTGATTAATTGTTCTAACTGTCAGGAAGTTTCTCCTCAGTTCTAAGTTACTTCTCTCCTTGATTAGTTTCCACCCATTGCTTCTTGTTCTACCCTCAGGTGCCTTGGAAAATAGTTTGACTCCCTCTTCTTTGTGGCAACCCCTGAGAAATTGGAACACTGCTATCATGTCTCCACTAGTCCTTCTTTCTATTAAACTAGACATACCCAGTTCCTGCAACCATTCTACATATGTTTTAGTCTCCAGTCCCCTAATCATCTTTGTTGCTCTTCTCTGCACTCTTTCTAGAGTCTCCACACCTTTTCTACATCGTGGTGACCAAAACTGAATGCAGTATTCCAAGTGTGGCCATTGAGGACTACACGTTGAGTGTGGTTGGTCAGCCAGTTACGAATCCATCTGGTGGTGATGCTGTCCAACCCACATTCTTCTACTTTATCTAGTAGTAGGTTATGGTCTACCTACGTATGAAATGGTATAGGATCTCCTGCCTGAGAAGGGGGCTGGAGTAGAAGACTTCCAAAGTCCCTGTCAGCTCTATTTTGATAATTAAAAAATGTAGTGTAATTTTGCTAGATATTTTTCTCTAGGTAGCAACTGTACCCATCACCTATGAATCAGTGTCTGAAAGAACATAGACTATAGAATAAAAGACTTGGAAGATACCCTGGAGTCTTCTAGTCTAATTCTCTGCTTAAGCAGGAGAGACAATACCATTTCAGACAAATGGTTGTCTTGTTTAAAATCTCCAGTGAGGTTTTTAACAGAGCATTAACTTTATTGGTCAAACTACAGCACTCCTCCCAATCCTCCCTCCGCTCTTTAAGATCTTGGGATAAATTCCTCTTGTTTTCTTAGCAGCTGCATTTTGGCTACATAGAGGTTGGCAGTCCCTGCTGGAATAAATGTTAAGAGAGAATAATGCACTGGGAAGAAAATAACATGTATTTCCCATGTTTTCCTTTTATTGATTTCTTTGATGTTAATGGCTCATTTTGGGAATCAAACCATCATTCCTTCAATGGCAATCTTCTGTATATGTAGTGCAAGTAGAAATTAAAGGCTTGTAGTTTAAACTTAAGTTATGCTTATTATGTAAAAAGAATACAATACTTGGAAAATGAAGGTACCGTCTAGATAATAGAGTCAGCAAATGTTGGGGTTATGAAAGAGAATGAGTTAATATCGTTTTCCAGATCTAATTCACAAGTTCAAATGGAATAGCAAGATCAAAGACAACACTTTACATTCTGAAGCTTTGAAGTGGCCAAGTTTCTGACTCTAACAAAGTTGAAGAAGTCATTTTAACTCATCAACTAGCATGGGAAAACTAATATTAGCTGTTACATTTTCAGTGCAGGGAAGACTGAAAACAATTTAAGGAGTGCTTACAAAATCTGTTGTGTTTGATCAGGCTAATAGCTTAGATGACACGGAGATGATAGATTAGCATAACACCACATTAGCTGTTTCCACATCAGCTGCTCTTTGGCACATATTTGGTGCCATGATCCTCAACAAGAACAAGATTGTGTAATAGATGACCTCCTAAAGGCTCCTTCCTGTGGTTCTGAGCTATTTCTGCACCTCTCTAATTGTTTGTTGAAAAAATAATTAGATGTAATAATGGTTCATAACAGTTAAGATTTCTCTATAAGGTGGCCAGTTAGGTCTTACCAGAAAATAGATAATGTATCACTGAAGACAGTGCAGGAGAGAATGGAGCACAAATTTGTTGCCAGGCTTAATTGATAAGAGGCAGGGGTTGGTTCCGGCAGGTACTACTATCAGTTCGCTCATGTGCACACTGTGTACGCATGCACAGTGCAATTAAAAGTGTTCTGAGCATGCACAGAACTGAAAAACAAGATGGTGGGTGCTGCCGGTTCCAGTGACCCAGGCCGCCAAACCACTACCAGTTCAGCTGAACCAGTCCAAACCAGTAGGAACCCACCACTGATAAGAGGTGAAAAGATGCACAGCCTTGTAAGGGAGGGGAGCTGAAGGCTCATGAGGACAAAGAGGGGGCCAGAGAGCAAAGGTAAGAGATTACATAACTTAGACCATATCTTCAAACTTCTTTTTTTTTGATGCACTCTGGAGCCCCACTTGTTCACCATTGTTAAAAATTAACAGCATGATTTTTCTGACCTTCCACTGGGAGATGAGAAAGAAAAATGAACATAGTGCTGTTTGAAGACTCTTTGGAAAATGTTGTTGGCATGCATGAGCAAACACTGTACCAGCAGGGAGATCTACACTGGGCTATATTTCCTCCCAGCATGGCAAAGTTCTCTATCCTTTTATTGGCATCTATACAGAGACTTTGTTGGCACAGTATGGGAAGTACGGGGACAAGAACTCCTGGCATGCGAACAAAGGAGAGCAAGCCATGGCATCTATTACACATTATTTACATGTTCAGAGTACTGGAAAATTACCTTGGGTAATTTCCACTTTAGTTTGCACCCATCCCATTCCCAATCAACCACTGAATCCGTATCAGAACGAGCACACACATCATTCAGTTCAGCTAGTGAAAAATATAGTATGTTTGTTAAACATTAACAAGCAACAAAAAGATTAACTGGTATAAAACTGAAATAAGATGGGGGTATTTGCAAAGAGAGAGAGAGAGAGAGAGAGAGAGAGAGAGAGAGAGAGAGAGAGAGAGAGAGAGAGAGATGAACAACAGACTAATACAGTGTTTCCCTGAAAGTAAGACAGGGTCTTATTTTCTTTTGACCACCTAAAATAGGCGCTTGGCCTTATTTTTGGAGAGGACTTATTATTTTTGAGATGTGGTCTCTTCATGGCTGCTGCTATGTTGTAATATTTTCAGGGGAGGGCTTATTTTCAGGGAATCAGGGTGTTATCTCCAAAACCATAGATCAAAAGACACTGAACTTTCAAGCCACCGAGAACAATATTGGGGATAATTAGCATTGACCATCCCAAAGAAAATAGTCCAACTGATTACATAACGGTATAATAGAGATAGTAACATAAGGAACCTGTAGTTTTTCTATCTTGACACTGAATCCATTAACATTGTAGATATACATTTCATAAAGTAGCTGTATTCTGCTTTAAATGGAATTTATGAGACTACTGAGAAGCCATCTTCTTCAACGTGCATTAAAATGTTTGGTCTTTTTTATTTTTAGTTTCAGTCCTCTTCAAATGAAAAATGTTCTTCGGGCAAAGTGAGAAGGATAATCTCTAATACTAGGGCAGAAGGGAAAAATTCTTGGAATATTAGCACTGTAGGAAGCATAGACAATTAAAATATTGGATTCCTTGAAAGAGCTTTAAAATATTTCCATTAGGAAATAGAGATGGAAGACTGATTTAATTATAGCAGGATGTATAGGGAAAGAAAAAAATGAAAAAGGCCATAAATATTCAGATACAATTATTTTTTCTGAAAAGCAAGTACACACTTTTGGTTATATTATACATATAAGACATAATATTTAGAATGACTTTCATCACTTCAATTTCCGAGGTATCACTTTCAACTTGTGTAGTGTTTGGAATTAGCCAATTGCATTCAACACATTGATCAGAAGCTATGTAATTTTTATTCTCACACTTTTATCTCTTATTATCATCTTTTATATAAGAAGCCTAAACATAACTTTATCTTTTGAACATGTATCAATCAATTCTTAGTGTTAATCATTTTCTGTGAAGGATTATTTCTGATTCTCACTCTTCTGATCATTTAAAGAACAAACGTAAGTTAATGTTAGTGGTTTTAAAAAAAATTGTAATAGAATATCAGATTTTTAATAAATCCAAAACTCTCCAGAATGCACAGCATAAAATTATCTCTGAATCCTCAAGAGTTTATCTGAACTTGATTACAGAGAAAATAATTATCCAGAAGAAGCAGCTTAAAACAGGTATGGAAAAGTATTCTGTCCTTTGAGAGCCAAAATCAATCAATCAATCTTTATTTTAAGTAAAGGAGGGGATGTTTTAGTTATTAGTGTAAGTGCTCAGATTTCTAATAGGGTTTTAGTATTATTACTCTGGAGTAAACATATTTGCATATTAGATTTCTACTTTCTTAATCATCCCAACCTCAGTTCTAAACATGGCTTTCAATTTCATCGTTGTTTAAATTTTTTTTCCTTGAAATAGCCCATAGCAGATATCTGGCATGGCCTAGGTTCAATTCCTATGTCTCATTGTGTTTACCGTCAATATTGACATAGTCATTAACTAAATGGTTATGAACATCATTTAAAAATGGATTTGAAAGTTTTTTGAAGATAATCCCCTCAATTAGATCCAACTAACTGACCCACTGGTTCAGCAGTTACATAGTTATTTATATGCTCAGGAAATAAGAAGTCACTTGATTCCAAATTATTTTTTATGTCCAATCACGTCCAAACATCTGAATTTTTGGACAATGTCAAGCATTAAATTCAAAATATGATGGAGTTTGTTGTCAAGCTCTAGTCAGAAGACTATTGATAGCAACCATTTAAAAAAGCAGGCAGATTGGTGTGCCTGCCTGATCCTGCACAGAGAAACTTTCTATCTAATTTCACCAGTCTCCCAGAAACACAAATATTAGAAAGGTTTGTGGCTTGTGGCTTGTGGCTTTACAGTTGAGACCAGTCAACCCATCTTTGTCTATTATTTCATTTCAAGACCGTGTAGATCCCCAACAGGAGTCTATGAATTCAATGATCAGCAACAGAATGTTTCTTTGGTATTTAAAAAAAGGTATTTAAAGTTAAGAAGGAATGGAATTCTGGAAAACTCCATTCCTTAACTTTACCTGTATTTTTTCAGAAGAACCAGTTGTGCTTAATTACAGTTAATTGTGGGTGTTAAATCAATAGAGATAGCAATATTAATTATAGGTAAAAAGACAGGGTCTGGTAGCATTGAATTAGTATCCAAATACCAAAGGAGAGTAAAATGATATCCAGTAAATAGATATGTTTATATTTTAACTCAATTCATTTTAATCTAGGTTAATCCACTATTTAGTCTGTATGTCAATTTATCTTACTTATTATTAACAGCATTGTTGCCTTTTAAAAACACATTTTAACCCACATTATAGAGGTCTTCTAAATCCATTCTTAGCCTGTTTGTAATCCACCTCAGATGGACTGTAATCCATTTCCATTTTATTATCATTATTATTTTTAATCCATGATTAAATAATTGGCCTAAATCAGGAATTCAAGAATCATATTATTTCTTCCTGTTGGGGATAACTTTGGAGTGATACTTAGGTTGACTACTTTATTATCGTTTTTGAAAACGGCAGTAGAAGAATAATCTGAATTATACACATACCAAAATAGAGAGATAGTTTTGTTCGTCTGCCTTGTATTCAAATATTCAGATTAATGTCAAGCTAATTTTAAATCTTCTTTGATATGGCATGGGAAGGTGTTGTATAATGACTCTGGAACAAATTCACTATCTTGCTTGCATAACAAATTGTCACCTAAGTTTGTCTTGACAACAGTTCTGGCATAAGACAACCAATTGTGAAAATAGAAGATTGTTAAAGAAAAGATGGGGGAACAAATATATTTGTGTAGGGTAAAAGAGCCAAAATGAATAAAGTCAAGGAAACAACATCTGGCATAGCAGAACCAAAATGATTGGAGAAATATAATTTCTGTTCTGGGCTAAAAATATTGTTTCAGTGCTGCCTAAAATCTTAGCTTCCAGATAATCAAAGCAGCCAAATGTTCTTTCGAAACAGCATTCTTTCTTCTTCTTTTAATTGTAATGATGTAAATATTCTTCCTATTTAAAAGGAAACATCTAAATTTTCTTACACAGTATGAACAATATAGTGGAAGAAAGAAACCCACAAAGAAAAAAAAAGAGATAGATGCTTATTATTTACACAATATGTTCCAACTGCAATAAGGCCATCAAACATACTCTATATCCAATTTTCTTTTGTAGAAGGCTACAATGTCAGTTGTTATAGAAGCTAATTGAGAATGTGGAAGTGGAGATGTATTTTGAGAACTTATCCATGAAATATTTGCAAACATATGTTGCATTTTTAGAACTTAATAAAGAAAACTATATAATATTGTTGCAAAATATTTTCCGGGAAGTAGTCATGTTAGCCTGTTTCCACAAAACCATTTTGTGGTATCTGAAAGATAAACATATATATTTAGACATTGAATGTAATGGACTTTATTATCCAAAATGAAACAAAGACATATTAAATATGCTGATTAGTTTGCCAATGCAAGAGGCATGTGTGTTGCACACTTAGCAACTTTTTGTGAATGGACATTATCAAAAGGTAACAATTACTTTCTTAATCTCCTGCCTTTAATTTCCCTTATATTACCCTGCTAGCTTTCTCTTTCTCTTGTATACAGCAATGAAGGGAGGGCGGGGAGAAGCATATACATAGGTGCATATGCTGCTCACAATAATATTTACTGCATCCAGTAAAAGAAGTTGCTAACAAACAATATTTATTATGCTATTGGTAGACTGCTGTACTCAAATGAGACACTCAATAGTTTACAATTGTCCTAGGGGGTCCTTGGTGCTATCTGAGCTTGGTTGGGTTTTTTTTTTTGGGGGGGGGGCGGCAGACATTTCATTACCAAACTAGGCAACATCATCAGGGTTAACACTACCAAGTTTGATAATGAAATATCTGCAAGAAAGCAACCAAACTTAGAGAGCACCAAGAACTCTATAGAACAATTGTAAAGTTCCACCCTGAGCTACAAATAGTAGTTACAACTGTCCATTTAAAGAATATTTCATGAATAAATGCAATTAAAATATCAAAAAGCGACTAAAATCTTCAAACACATTATTTCTTGATAATCCTCCTTTGGCACCAATGTGAATGTTCTTATCAGCTTTTCTGAACACCATGAGGAAGGATAGCATATGGAAAAAGGGCTGGGATGGGGAAGCTGTCCAAAGGATTAGAGGCCTAATAAAAATTTGGCTTCTCCACCCCAAAGCTCACATAGCAGCAGATTTTCAAGATCCTTATTTGAGGCATGTAGATCCGTTAAATTGTTTTTGTGACTGAAACAAATTTACAGGAAGCTTTAAATTAATTAAATGACAGCAATAGAAACAGCCTTGCCAGGAAGAAAGCCCACGACAACAGAATAGACAGAATAACCTCAATGACCGGTTCAGACAACATCCAGGCCTGGTACTTTAATTGATCCTTTAAAACTTTCTGGTAGCTAGTGTTCTCGCTGTCCAATAGGCAATACCAATGCCAATTTTAAGATTGTTTTTGTAGTAAATGTATTAGCTTTTAATATTCCAAAAGAATGTAAAAATATTTTTTGTTCATTATTTAAGGGAAAAAAAATAATTGACAGAATTTAAATGTGAAATCAGGATGTCAGTGAGTAATTTAATTATAGCTTGCAAAATTGCTGCTGTCAGAAAGAGAAAGGATGTCTAACTTCACACTCTTTTAGTACTGCCCTTGTTTTGATTTCTCCTAATGCTGTCACATGTTTCCACAAATGGCCTACCCTTTACAGAAGTATCAGAGAAGGAGCCATCTCTCCAGAAACACGTCCCCATTGCTGAAAGAAGAGAATAAAATTGTCAGTTACCTCATGCATGTAAAAAGTATAAGTAGTACTCACTTAGGGCCCACAACTAGGACTGGCAACTCTGTTGCTCAGTGTCATGGTCGCTACGTGGAAAATCACCTATAGGCTTATAGCATCACTTCCCATTTGTTCATTAAGTGATTCACAGCAGATGGTAATGAGACAGTTGACTAGTAAGAACTACCTCTAAGACCAACCTTCTATCACACTTCATAAACAACCTGAAGAATAATTCAATGGAGTCTTGAATAGAAAAGCCATAGAAAAAAAGAGCAGTTTCCAGACCAAGAACTTGCCCCATTGCTACACACATATCAATGATAGGATTCCAAGGCCCAGAAGCTTCCCACTCAGTGTACTATAATGGGATGCCCAATTTTTCCTTGACCACCCTAGCCTTTGAATGATCCACCCTACTAACCCTATTAAAGTTAGTATATGGGACAAAATGTCACTCTGCATTTCATGGAATTGCAGAAATAAGGTTATGTTCCAGGTACGCATCCAACTATTTGCCCATTTAAAAGTGACATCCTGTTTCCAAATTTTGGGAAGATGTCCAAGGCTGTTTTTTTTTTAGGGTGGTGGTGGTTGTGAGGATGGGGTGGTTATGGCCTGTTGGCTACCAACCCCTTCAGCAGCCAAATCAGATGAGGAGGCAGAGATGGAGTTCGGGGCCAGCATCAAGGCGATCTGAGAGCTCCAAGAGGGAAGAGGGAATGCAGCTGGTCAGAGATAAAGGCAGGTCCAGAGGTGGCTGATAAGGAAGAGGAGGAACAGCTGGGTCCCATGCCTGATGTGCAGATGTGAGAAGGCAGAGGAGAGGAGAGTGGTGAAACTCTATGGGCCAGTCCTCAGGATGGAAGGGCCACTGCTGCTAGCTAAGCCCCATTCTAGCTCTGGGGATAAAAGGCAGGGGGAGGAGACAAATAGGTGTGGCAGACAACTATTCATCTCCCTGTCACTCAGCTACTGATAGTCCAAACTTCTGAATCCTGCCTGGAACTGTATTGGAATCCTTTCTTGGAACCTGCGGCATTGAGAGTTGGGCACGCCTTTGGAGCATGTGTATGTGTGTGTCTCGGCTGCTGGAAAAAGAGCGGGCACATCTTCCAGGATTTCATTTACTAGTGTGGGTAGAGGGAGAGACTCCTGGTGTGTTGGGGCCATTTCACAGGGAAAGGGAGCGAGCTTCACCTTCCACAGGCACTTAGAGACTTTGTTAGCCTGCTGTGTGTGTGAGAGAGACTCTTGGCTGGGGCTGCTGGCACTTCTAAGAAAGGGAACATTTAGTTAAAAACAGTGTGCTTGTTTTGTTTGGGAACCCGGTCAGAACAGGGAGTCCCCGAGGCTGTGTTTCCTCACATTGCAAAAACCAGAGGTCAGCAATCTGCAGAGGGACTTTAACTGGAACTGTGCTTTTTTCATGGTGGTGGGGTTTGCTTGAGTTACAGTTGCTTGTGTTACAGTTTTAAGCTGCAATTTATCTATGAGACTGGGATGAAAACTTAATGAAATTTCAAGTAGTTGAAAACCAATTGAAAACACACAGAAGCTTTTTCACTGTAATAGAAATGATTGGTTTTATCGAATGCTGTTAATTTCTACCCTGCCTTTATTTTTGTAAATAACTTGAGGTTGCGAACATATCCAGTTTTCTCCTCCTCCTATTTTCCCCACAAGTTGGGTTGTGCTGAGAGGGGTGACTGATCCAAAGTCACTCAACTGGTTTTCATGCCTAAGGTAGGAGTAGAACAAAGACTCCTGGTTTTTAGTCCTAACCACTAGATCAAACTGGCTGTCTAATAATTGTGAATCCATGTACAGTACACAATCTAATGTTCCTTGGCCAGTGTACAAATGTAATATTGCTTGGTCAGATATTTATACTTATCGTATTGTTGAAAATGTTATTTCTCAATTTAATACTAATGATAGAAAACAAAAGAGTTGAAATTTCTGGTGGTGCAGGGGTTAAAGTGCAATATTGCAGGCAAACTCTGCCCACAGCCTGGAGTTTGATCCTGACACGCTCAGCCTTCCATCCTTCCAAAGTCGGTCATCTGAGGACACTGATTGTTGGTGGCAATATGCAAGTAATGCTTAGATTGTAAACTACCTAGAGAGTAAAGTGCTATTGGGAGGTATATAAGCCTAAATGCTATTACTAAATGTTGTTGCTAATTTATGAAACAGGAAATGCCAAGGTAGTTCTAAATTATCTTGCTATTTTCCTGTAGTCCATTACAGTTCTTAATATTCTATTCTGCATTCTGTCTTACAGTAATCATATTTTATAGATACAAACTTAAATGTAATAACAGTTTTATTGTCATATTTGCTTAACTGTTATTTGATGTTAGATCCCGGTATATTTTATTAGGTGAATACCATGTAGATATATCAAAAACTCACATTCAAGTACTCATCTTATATATAGTAATCCAGTTTCTGAAATTTATGATGCAGACACTTGGCAAGACTCAATATAATATTGCTATAATATAATTATTTTGTGAGCTTTTCCTGGATCTTTGTACAACTAATCTGAATTTAATACAGCAATCAAAGGTTCATAAATTCAAATTGTCTGCTTTTATTTAAATAGCTTCCATTTTGAGATAATGGGCTCAATTCTGTTTCACATGAACAACTGATTTGGTGCCCAGGAAAACTTATCACAGGCCTGACAACACTTATTTATTTGACATGCTGCTTACATTGTAGTAGATGATGGTGACACAATGGCCCACACTAATGTGAACTATACTTAAAAAGAAATATTCCCAGGAAAGCTAATGGAAACACTTGTGCAGTAAGAATTTCTATGGGTCATAGATTCCTGGCTAAATGTAGGGTGATGAATCTTCCAGCTTTACAGTTCTATGCTTCTGAAAGTTTTGACTACTTACTGATAATACAATTCAGAAACAATGGAAATGTATTGTCATAAGAAGAGATGGAAATGGGCAGAAAACCACATGAATAATGCATCAAGATTGGCAATGTTTTAGGTCTCCCGTGTCTCAATCAGAGAGTGAGCTTTGAATTTATAGCAGCATTTTAAACTGGGAAGCAAAGCGCTGAACAATAGGCCTGCTGATACAGATGCTATAAATCTGTCTAATAAATGTGTTTGCATGTATCCATCCAAGTCTGCTCTCTGGCATGCATAGAGGTAAACAGTCTGGCTCTAATTTCAGGAGCACATAAGTAAACAAGATTGTTGCATAGATTATAATATGGAAGAATTCAGAAATCAGACTCCTAGCATTCCTTGCTGCAGGGACACAGAGCAAGAATTCTCAGAGCAGAGTATTCCTAATTATGGACAGAAGACCATAGCATTGCTTTATATGGGGAACCCTTGAATAAGCATCCTGGAAAGTTAGCAATTATAGAATTGAATTTATGGAGGTAGACTTTTTTTCTCCAACTCTTCCTAAGTCATGTTGGGGTGATGTACTTTGTGCTTGTCTTCAACCATGAAGCTTATCTGTTAATGTAATCTTCCTTAATGGTTTAGTGCAAGATCATGGCCAACTCTCTTATTCTTTCTATTTCTATTAATGTCTCGGTTATCCTTTAGATTAAACATCCATCTGAATGTTAGGCAAATGCTGAAGAGATTGCTCACAGATCAGGCTCAAAAAAGAGAGACATTTCTTTCACTGGTTTTTAAATTTCACCAAAAAGTTTGTGCAGGTAATTGCTTTTCTCTAAAGGCTTATGAAATCATGTTCAAATTTCTCAATCTTTCTTTTTCTTTCCTTCTTTTTACAGTTACACCCTCATTTTCCAACCCAGGAGCTGGAGAGAAGCTTTTGTGGGACACCACATCATTTATTTATTTATTTATTTATTACTTGAACTTATTAGTCGCCCCCTCTCCCCACGGGGACTCGGGGCGACGTACAAAAGTATTATATAGCGTACAGAGGAGGTAAAAATAAATAAATAAGTTACAATACCTAAAAAAGTTAAAACCCCAGTGAAATTAACCCTTAAAACTAAAATTACCAATTAAAAATGCCCTGGGCTGGAGAGGTTGTAGTATTATGCCAGGTCAGCTAGTCGAAACAGGTAGGTTTTCAGCTTCATACGGAAGGAGCGAAGGTCGGTTGTTGTCCTGATGTCTGGGGGGAGGTCATTCCAAAGGGTGGGGCCCACTACAGAGAAGGCCCTACTCCTGGGCGCCGCCCTCCGGCACTCTCTGGAGGACGGCACCCGGAGTAGTCCCTCTCTGTGTGAGCGGACGGGTCGCAGGGATGTATGGGGCAGGACGCGATCCCGCAGGTAACTAGGCCTGCTTCCAAAGGCTCCTTTTGTGAAAACTTTGCCTTGCTTTCCTCAAATTCTTATGTGCAGCCTTTGCTTAATTCACAGATCCACAATCTGCTTTCTGGTTTTTAGCTGTCATGTATAACAGAACTGTATTTTTTTAATTTCTCCAAAAGAAATAAAAGGAATTTATTTTGCTTGCTGAGTTTTTAGCCCACAAACAATTGTTTGAACTCTGTTTCTCATGAACCGTTATGTATGTATGGGTTTACATAAATTGTTTGTTTTCAAAATGTTGGATGTATGTGTAATCCCTAGGTAAATTTATTAAGATATATTATTGCCCAGAAATTCCTGAATACATATGCATCTGAATGTGGTCTGAGTTCTAGTCCCCCTTCTGGATCAGATAAGGAAACAGATGTGTTCTTCTGCAGATGGCTGGTCTGGAAGGAAGGCAAGGGATGACAATGGCGCTCAGAATCTGGTAGCTGTAGGAAAAAGCCTGGATATGAAAAAGGGAAGTGTGTGTGATACAAAAGCTGCATGAGCAGATTATGATTCAACCAGATAGCAATCCATAAAGAGGTTTATCACACTAGTGGCATCTTCAGTAATATGAGGGAAAAGCATAGTGGATCAGGTTGGAAACACGAATGAAAGACATAAAAAGCAGACGACATCTAAAGCAGAAAACATTTACTTAGTGAAGCTTCAAAATGAAGTAGGTTAAAAATACAACAATTGCACAGAAGGATACACAATTCTATATCTGTTTTGTTTCTTCTCAAGCTTCATTTGGAAAATGCCACAGGGACTATACCTGGATTCTCTGTGTACTTTCTCTCATTTCCTGGTAAGATTGATTACCTTGTTGCTGATTGACTGCTTGATTAATTAATCCAATCATTTGCCTCTCTCAATCCATGACTAACGAATTAAATAGCATTACTGGCTCATTGAGTGATATGCTACCCATCTCTATCTTATTGCTGTGATTAATTCAAGAATTGCTTTATTATTTCTGTTTTTGTGCACTTTGTTCATTTCTTTCTTAACAGATAAGTCCTTTTGTCCATTCTACTCATTCAGTTATGCTTGTGGTGTATCTACAGTTTGATAAGACTGCAATTTAATATAACTCGCCTTGCTGATTAATGAATTTGCCTAGGCACAATCCAATAGGAATGATTCCAAGAGAAGAAGGGGAAAGTGAAACAGAATAACTTGATTATATTCTACTGAATCTCTGTCTTTTCTCCAGCTTTCACTGTAGGGAAATAATGCCTCTCTCTTCTCTCCCTGCCCCACTCCTATTATTACCAATTATCTACTAACTGGATAGATGCATCCGCTGCTTTGAAGCCCATATTAATTTTACATGTTACTCAATTTTCTGCATACTTCAGACTTCTCTCTGTAGCAATCTGCATTTTTTTTTAATTAAGAAAAGAAAACCCCCTGGATAAGCATGGAGGCTTTATTTTTTGGAACTATGGCCCATTGTGTTTCAAGTGTGACATGAGCCTTGACTCCAAGGTAGGGAAAATGTGAGAACCTGCTTGTGAAGTTGGGTTCTAGTGATCAGAGGGAATTGTTGCTACTGAATCAGCCTCTCTCTGGGTGTGGAGTCTGAAGTAGCTCAAAAGTTCATGGTGTGTATGGCAATCAGACATTGGGCATTGACTTGATCCAGGTCACTGAAAGCTCAACAAATAATGGATATCACAATGTTACATCTGGGTGGTGTTTTTTTTTTGTCGTGGGGCAAAAGTGATATGATCTTTCTCTCTGTGTGGAGGTGGGAATAATGGTAATTCTTATCATAGTCAAACCATTCTTTAATTGCCTTGTAGGTCTCTGCAGATGTCCCCTGCCATGGGATGTAGGTTCTATGCAATTGGTTAACACCAACCCAGGAGCATGCTGGGTTTCAGAAGAAGTATGGGATCATTTCTAATGATCTGATGCACAGTTCAACTCTGATCTTAGTCATCACTTGAAATGTGATGTCTGCCTTGGTTCAGATGGCACTTGTGTGATCTCTCCCATGTGGATCCCAAAAATGTCCCCATTTTTTTAAAAGAAGCTTTGGAAGATTAAATGCTCTGCTGGAATAAGATGACAAATGAATCCAACTGAACACAATTAACAATATTAAATAACAACCATGACAATAAGAGTGACAGAAGGTGATCACTTCCGGTTCCTGTAGGTGATGGACGTGTTGTCTGCTGCTCGTCTCCCTGGTGGGCTCCGTTCAGGAGCACAGGGGGCTCTTGAGGGGTCTCCTGCTGCAGGGTGTCTTGCTGGAATCTCCCAGACATGGCAGCAGCTGGCGGGGGTGTTTCCAGCCTCGCCCCAGGAGCCGGGGAGCGGAGAGGGGGCATGAGACAGCTGCGGGCTGTCTGCCCTTTCGCCTAATGGGCTCAGGGAGGAAAGAGTTAAGCGAAAGAAGAGCGGCTGAAATGCCGGTGGGGAGAGATCCACCCTAATCTCCTTAATCATCGTTAACAGATAAGCAGCAGACTATTGTAAGTTTTTGTTCAATCCATTTGAAATTGGAAGATTAGAGGGGGGTGTTTCTTTCTCCTTACCCCCCCTCGGACAAAGCGGCATTTGAATTATCTCTCTCTATATCGGAATGGAGAGAAAATAAAGGCTGACTTGCCACTTGTACTAACTATCTGAGAAAGATTGATATCACAGCTGCAAGAGGTGATTGCTGAGCTGTTTTCTTAAAAGGAAAAAAAACTTTATGGAACTCCTTGTTCTTCTCCCTGCGAAAGGAGGAGCCAAGATGGCACCCCTCCGTCTTTGTTTTTGTATTTATAAATGAAGCCTGCCTTTTGAAACTACCTTTGGAAAAAAACCTCTGGTAATTGTCGTAACACCCCCTCTGAAGGTGCCCTGGATCTCTCCTGTTATGTGGTCTTCCTGACTAATTTTGACTATTTGACTTTTCCTCTTTCTGGTGTACCTCCGTGCCTTGGAACTGTGAAGGAGAACTAACTTTTTACTTTTGGATTTGCCTGCTGCCTTGGACCGCCACGGCTGCATGCTCCAATGACGCAATTCTTTTTGTAAAATACTTATCATCCTTGAATGCAGATAAATGGGGCCCAAAAAACCTCCAACGGGCAAGTCATTCTCGGCTCCTGCTTCTGTCACCTTCAGTCCAAGCATGCAGCAGATGAAGATTACTTCATTGTTACAACAGGAAGGGACTGGAGAGAGCTCAAAAGAACTATCTGTTAACCAAATGTTTCAGGAAATTATGAGGGGTCAAAATGAGTTGAAAAAAGAGGTGACAGATCTTAAAGATGAACTCAGAGCTGTACAACAACATATAACAGAAAACAAAGAAAGAATTGGGGTGTTAGAGGAGGGGGCAGCTGGATTGGGAGAGGAGGTTAAGGCAGTCCAGAAGGGAAATTTAGAATTGGAAAATTTTATGGCAAAAATAGAACTTGAAAGAATGTCCTTTTTTCTCAGATTCCAGAACCTATCAGAGACAGAAAATGAAGATCTTAAGGATATTATGAGTACAATTTTAGCAGAATATATTAAGAGAAATAAAGAACAGTTGTGGTGGGATATGGATCTGGTTTACAGGATTAATTCAGCATATGCTAGAACACACAATGTTCCAAGGGAGGTACATGTTAAGTTTCTTAGGAGGACCACGAGGGATGAGGTGCTAGGGGCCCAAAGGGAAGGACCACTAAAATATAAAGATAAAGAAATTACCATTCTTAAGCAAATTCCGAAAAAAATAAGGGAAAAAAGGAGGAAGTATTCCTCCTTATCAAAGAAATTATACAATGAAGGAGTTTGGTTTAGATGGTTATTGCCAGAGGGAATGTTGATTTTTTTGGGAGGGAAATAGAATTAGAATTAATACAGTGGAGGAGGCAGAAGCCTTCATTAAAAAACATAGTTGTCTCCTAGAGGACAAAAATAGGGGACCTGATGAAAAAGGTAGTAATGTGCAAGATATGAAGAAGGGGGGGCTGTGGCTCCATCTGGGGACAGGGAGGAGGGAGCAATATCGAAAAGGCTCAGGTCACAAAAATAAATGTCTTTGAAATACTATGATAATTGTTGATATACTAGAAAGTGACAAAAACAGATGATTGAACACATGGTTGATATAATGTAAAACAAGATTCTTTTTATGCTTATCTTTTATACGTTGTTTTTAACATTGTAAAAATTGTGAGATTTGGGGGGATTTCTACCACTAGCACGGGAGCTGCCAAAATTTTCTTTGTACCCTTTTTACCTTTCCCTATAAATGTTTAAAAACCAATAAAATCCTTTTAAAAAAAAGAGTGACAGAAGGTAATTTATCTGAAAAATAGCTGGCCAGCAGCACTGTTCAGGTGACTTGTCCCTGCTGGGGAAACTGAAGTCAGAGGAACATCTGGGGGGTGACTCTAAGGCACCTAATAGTTAGAGTTGCTTGTCTACTCTGAATTGGACTCCAGCTTTGTGTGCTGAAATATCAGGAAAATGCCATTACGGATATCTGAGTCCTAGGAAAGTAGAAATGTGATAAATTCAAAATGATTCTGTCTTGATTGTGTTAGAAAAAATAGAGAAAGACTTTAACTTTCAAGATTCTGATACCCTAATAAAGTGCATTGTAAAAAGACTCTTTGCAATTCTTATCTCTGATCTTACTTATCTTGAAGGGTTGACATCAATCCTGACAGCTCTCAACAGTACTGAACAACTTGAATCCTGTTTCTGATCTACCATTTTTAGAAACGATGGTCAGGCTTCAGTTTCAGAGGGCCCTAAAAGAAGCAGATTGACTGGAATCTTTTAAGCTAAGTTTTAGATCCAAGATTGCATTGTTCATACTTTTTGGCAGGAACAAGTCAGTGTGGAGCATCCTTCTTAGTGCTCTTTGATTGCTCGGTGCATTTCAATACCATAAATCATGGAATCCTTCTGGACTGGTTGGGAATGAAAGGTACTGCATTATATTCCTCCTTCTTCTGGCGTTGGCCCACATCAATGTTTTTGGGGAGGGGGAGTTTTAGTTCTAAGTTGCTTCTCTGTAGGCTTTATCGGGACTCTTTTCTTTCCCAGTTCCATGAAGTGTTGGATAAGGTCTTCCATTGGTATGGAGTCAGGTTTGATGATTATATCCAGTTGTACCCCGTCTTTATCAACCAAGTTATGTCATCATTATTCTTTCTCAATATACGGAGCCTGTGGTGGATGGAGTGGTGGTAAGGGGGTAACAGGCCTAGATAACTTAGTGCCTTAGTGGACATTGGGTACCACTTTCCCAGATAGAACTGGTATTTAATTTGAGGATATTACCATACTCTCAACTCATGCATAAACAGCAAGTGACAGCTATGATCAGAAGGACCCTTGTACAAATCCAACATGTGTTTAGATTGTGTCCATTCATGGATTGGCAGTCTCTGTTCATGGTCACTCATAACGTGGTCACCTCTTGCCTGAATGACTGTAATGGAATGCCATACATTTAGGATACCCTTTGAAGAGCACTTAAAAGCTTCAAGGAGTTCCAGAATGAAGTGTGAGATGGTTATGGGTACACTTTTGTAGACCTATGTAACGCTACAATTTTGCAACTTATACTGGCTTTCAGTAAGCTTCTCTATGCAAGTCAATTTATTAGTTGTTACTGTGTCATTTCTATGGCACTTGACTGGGTAGTTGTGAGACTCTTACCTCTAGTTACCTCTGTCCATTCACAAAACCTGACAAAATGTGCATGCTCTATTTAAAAAAGTCACCTGTTGAAGCTCAGGTGCCTTCTCTGAGGAATATTATATTTCCTGAATTCCTGATGATACCAATTCTGCCAGTCTTTTACAAGACATGGTCTTCCTTTGGGGATCGGACCAAGGTGTTGGGTGATCAAGCTTTAAGAGGTGGAATTAGAGAGATATGTGGTTGACCTTGTTTATAATGTATTTTTAGCATTTTTGTTTTTGTTTATTGTTTTTAGTATATTAATCACTCATTCAAATTTGAATAGCCCTATAAAGATAACTGAAGAAACATTGGACCACCTAGTTAGCTGCTCCAAGAGGATCATAGAGAGAACATACAAGCCGTGGCATGACAAAATAGCAACAATGGAGCACTGGAAGATCTGCAAGAAATACCATTTGTCTGAAGCAAGAACTAGTGGGATCATAAAATAGGCAGAGTAATAAAAATGGAAGAAGCTAAAGTGATCTGGGACTTTAGAATTCAAACAGACAAAAACCTGCCACATAATACCTCAGACTTAACAATTGTCAATAAGAAAAATAAAAATGTCTGGAAAGTGGCTGTTGCAGTACCTGGAGACAGCAGAATACAAGAAAAAGAACTGGAGAAAATGACTAAATATAAAGAGCTGAAAATAGAAGTAGGTGGATTATGGAAAAAGAAAGATAATATCCATAGTAATATGTGCCTTGGATACAATCCCAAACATCTGGAGCATCACTTGAACACCATTGATATTGACAAAATCATCATTTGGTCAATTGCAAAAGGCAGCTTTGTTTGGGACAGCTTACATCCTGTGATTATACCATCAATCCCATTAAGCCATAACATAGGTCTATGCCAGCTCTTTGGGAAGACCTCGATGGGTGGATAAAAATGCCAAAATCAGTCTAAACATCTGCATGAGATTTGATTTTTCATGCAAACTATTAAAAGGAAACCCTTCAATTGATTCAGAAAAAGAACAGATACAAGTTAAAGTGGGGAAAAAATTGAGAAGCCAAAATAAATTCTAAACGGCTTCAGTTAAAGGCTGTGGCCCCATCCAAATTCTCTAGCAAAGTGGTGGATTCTTTGCAGATTCTTTTCCTTCCCCTTCAGTGGGAGGAATCCCAATCATTTACTCTTTGCTCCCCTTTCAAACAGACAAGAATTTCTGAGTGAAAGTCTCTCTTTTTCACTTTCTTCTTTCATGAATGCCTGTAATTTTGCTTAATTTGGTTAAAGCAAGTTTCCACCAGAGCTTGTGAATTGTATTGTGCTAGCGTGCACACACACAAACACACACACACACACACACACACACACACACAGAGCATATGTACAGTATATTCCTTCCATCCAGTCAGCAGTGCCTTTACATCTGATTCCCATCATTAACATGTTTTAAAAATAAGTTCTGGATTTGGAAATATTCAGAGAATGAGTAAATATGCATCATATTTATTATCTATTTAGTCACACACTTTAAACCCAAATATAGCTTTAATAAGAAATGCACTTTAAACAGCCCCTTGCATTTTTGTAGTCGTTTCATTTCTCTCTGTCAGTAGACAAGTGCTTCACTACAAGTCCCAGCCATAAATAATTTGCAGGCCTAGCTGTAAATGTTCGATCAGTGGGACAGAGAAAACAGACCCAACCACAGTTGGCCCAAAATGACACATCAAAATTCTCCACCAAATAGATGGGCAGAATTATGAGAGGGTAAACTTTCTTGCCATTATTGTTAAAATAAAGCTTTCATGAAGCCTTCCTACAAATTTCAAATGAAAAATGGGCAGATAGAAAGGTTGTAGACTATTCTGAAGAAACAAGAGAAGACAGCCTACAAATCCCTTCATCATTGTATATCAGGAATATCACCCAATAATTTATTTAGATTATTTCCCTCTTTAAAAATTTCTAATCAAATTGTCTTAGACTGACCAAAACTGGAGATGAAAAATGCAGGAGAACTTACTGGGAGCAGCTAAGAAAAAAAAAGTGAAGACTATTTAATTTTCTCATGCCTTGCTTCCTTTTCAACAGCATGGACATGAGGTAAAACATAGTAGCTTTTTTCCCATTTGGAACTGATTACAGGTTAGCATTACATCTGAATGTGAAACCTGGTAAAGATTCTTTAAGAATGTCTTGCTGTGAGCAAAAAATTGAAGATGAATAGGAAGAATATAAGTCCCATAAAGGTTTTCTTCAGGCATTAAGTAATTCAGCTTTAATGAACCATTAAAAATGTTTCAGGAGCTTGACAAACAATAAATACAAATGCTGTTGAGGCATTTGAAGTTTGCTTGTTAACCACTCCTAGTTGTAAGTCAAGGACAGGTACCAGGTGGCTCAGTGGCTAAGACGCTGAGCTTGTCGATCAGAAGGTTGGCAGTTCAGCCATTCAAATCCCTAGCGCTGCATAACTGTTACTTGTTCCAGCTTCTGCCAACCTAGCAGTTCAAAAGCACGTAAAAATGCAAGTAGAAAAATAGGAACCACATTTGGTGGGAAGGTAACAGTGTTCCATGCCTCTTGGGGGTGTAGTCATGCCAGCCACATAACCACAGAGACATCTTTGGACAATGCTGGCTCTTCGGCTTTGAAACAGAGATGAGCAATGCCCCCTAGAGTCAGGAACGACTAGCACATATGTGTGAGGTGAACATTTACCTTTAATTTTTACAAAAATGTTGATTCAGGCAACAAGACAAAATTGAAAATGAAAATAAGAAGAACTGGACAAGAAAATCTATCAACTAAGGGGAAATAAACAGGGCTATCTCTGGGCCTTCACTTTGAAGGTCTTGTGGGTATTCCTGCGCTTCTTTTGACTGCTGGAGCTTGATTTCTATTATTATATTGTGATCTTTAGATTTGGGTAGTATGCTGATTAGTACACCAATTGTTTGTAAATCGGTTGACCTAACAAGAAGCTATCATCCAGATGGGGGCTAAATCTTCCACTTTTCTCAGCATATGAGGGTGATAACCAGATAACACAGGTCATATGAAAGAAGAAAAGGAACTGCAGTGGCTTAACATGGGCTCTAGCCCAAAGGGTAGCAAACCACACATTACAGCTTAATAGTCTGTAATTTCCTTCCTTTCTCAAAGAATGCTATATATTACTCATCAATAAAGTATCTGAAAGAGCTATTTTATCCATAAAAGTCTTTCCTTGAACTCAAAATAATAAAACAAACAAGTCCTTTTCTACCTATAAAAACCTGGGAACTATTCAAATAAAACATATTTCTTTGGTATTTCCTAGTTAGGACAGGAAGCACATTGTTAATTTAAGAAGGTTATTGAATGTTTAGTTTGGTATCAGTTTTATGAATGAAGTTTAGGAAAAGTTGAGTCAGTATGAAGACATTGACTAACAACAAATAGCAGAAATTCTAGATGCCAAACTATTTATGGGAAGAAACCTCTGTGTAAATACTTGTGGTTAGATCATCCACCAGATGAATCATAGAATTTGGATTAGAATTTGCAAAAGAAAATCACATGCATGGGAAAAAAGAAAATACAATAATTGTGAGTGAATTTTATGGTTCTCTGTTTAGTTTCATTAATTCAATAAGGATTTTACTTTTCGGACTCCCAATAATTATAGATTGAGGTTGGGAGAAAAAAACTGTCAGACAACCTATTTAGGAGAGTGCAGACTTGGTGACCTACCTTTTGCAGATTTATCAGCTTGAACAAGAGGCCTCAGCCCACTTGATAATGGCCCCAATGAATGAAAGCAAGAAGATCCATGCACATTGTCAGGCAAAGGAACAAATCAGTTTGGCTAGGATCAAGTTAGCTGAGACTCCAATCGAATATCTAAGCAACTGTTGATAACATGGAATGAGAGGACCAAAGAACATGAAATCAAATCAAGATTCAGGGCAGACTTGTCAGATTGGAACAGATAACAGTGGAGATACCAGCCTTTCAACAGAACAGTTCAGAAGCAAATTGGGACTACAGAGGGACTTATTATTAGGGATACTGAAGTTATTTCAACAAAAAGCTCATGAGCCAGCTGAAGTTGAAACTTAGCAAACTCACATTGGCTATGGGTCTGCATGTAGATGCTCCAAAAACAAGAGGAATGTGATGTAGCAGCCCTCTAAGTATTATGTAGCTTTTAACTTCTCAGTTATGCTACATCTTTTTCCAGAGCCACAGGCATCTGCGTTCATGAATATCTCACCAACTTCAAAACTCAGGATTGCCTCTACAATTGCCCTATCCAAAGAAAGCTTAGGTTTGTTCCAGCTTTACCTGGATTCTTCTCTCACCCAGGAACCTCAAAACCAGGTGTTTGGCTTGGAGATCTGATGACACAGAAGTAGTTTTTCACCATTTTTCTGCTTATACTACGTATGCATTTTCCCTTATACTGTATGTCAGGAGAGAAGGAAATTAATAAAATATGGAAGGTGACCTGTAAAATCACATGCAAGATACGAAACAGGCAAATTAAAACATTTTTCTCTCAAGTCCCCGTACACAGCACAAGTAATCTCTATCATGATTGCATTCTCCTGAGCCATTAATGCTTCTATTTTAATTCTGAAATCCAATTATTGTATATTTTTGATTTTTGTTGCTATTTTTATTTAATATAACTCCCTGCCTGAAAAAGAAGCATGTAAAAATCACTATTTCTGTTTTGCTAGTTTTTTTTAAAGATCCTAATAAAGTTTCCTCCTGTTGATGTTTCCATTTTTTCTATTTTTAATGGACTCCAGAGACTGTAAACATTTATAAATAGCACCGTTGTTTTTCTGACATTTAGCATGATTATGATTATTTGTTTTGTCCTTTGACTAGAAAGTTGTAGCTTTGAGAAAAACAAGAAACAGGTAGTAGACCATGACTCCTTCTTTTCCCAATTTGTTATGATGTGTTAACAATGGTATTATCTGATTAACTTTTAAAAACTATATTGGATCCTCATAATGCGTTTTTTATCAGTTGTCATGGTCAATTTTTGCAGAGTTATTTTAATCCTGTTTGCATTTTTATAGTTCCCTTCATATCCTTTCATTTATCTCTGGAATTATATATTAGAGCTGTGGAGTTCTTTGGATTGAATTACAAGAAAGCACTTTAATTCCAGGTTCCTTAAGTTCCTTAAAAGAGTTGCAGACAGATAAGAATGCTGCTATCGCAACATGCTCCCAAACATCAGTCTGGCATCAAATTCAAAGGGTTCCACAGTCCTAAATAATCTCCTCTGCACCAGCATTCCAAGTCCACGGGATTATTTTCTCACCAGCTAGCCTCTCTCCCACCACCACCTACTCGCAAAGCACATTGGGTTTGGTAATTTCCATGAGACCATGTCAAAAACCTAAACACAAAGGCTCTCTGAGTTTCAGACTTAGCTGCACAAAAGACTTCAATTAGACAAAAGGGATTTGACTGACAAAAGTAGCATTGCAACACAACTCCTGACTCTTATTCTGTATATGTCATGATATGGCTTGCATGACCTGAAGAAGCAACTGTTGTGGCCCACCAGCAGCCAGCAGAGCTGGCAGAAGATTTGGACAGTGAGGAGGTTGGGGAGGAACATGGGCCAATCTGGAATCTGGCCCATGTTCTGGTGAGGGCTCTATGTTGGAAGCAGAGAGAGGGCCAGAGCCAAATGCCAGTTATCAGCTGCCTTCAGAGTCAGATATCAGTGAGGCAAATGAACAGCTTGAGCCTGTTCCCAGTGTGTGTATGTAGAGTTGCCAGATGAAGGGAACAGCTAAAGAATGGGGGTTGACTTGGGGGGCCACAGGTGGACAATGAATGGCTCCTCCCATAGGAAATAAAAGAGGAACAAAAGGGGAGTAGAGTTTGCAAGAGACAATTAGTTTGCTTAATTGGTTTGTGACTCTCCGAGACTGCTTGCCAAGTTTTGCAGATATCGGCTGTCAGCTCTCCAAGCCAGATAAGGTCTATGACTGTAAATCCTTTGCTGGATGTGAATGAGCAGAATTCACAGTAAATTAATAAAAGGGTTTTTTGTCAGGACAAGGAATTTGCTTCATGCTCTTGGGAAGCCTAGATCAGAAAAGCAAAATCTTTCAGATGCTCCAGGTTGGAATTCATTTCTTAGGATGTTGTACTACCTCTCTGGAGAGATCAAGCCAATCTGCAGGGAAAACATATTGATTGAAGCTATTTTAGTCATGATTTATAATAGTTTTGATCCCATTTCTATTTCAAATAGTAATGAAATTTAATCTAGGCCCAACTTTACTAATCCTGATTTCTGGTGTCTTTCAAAATGTTATTTTTTCATTTTCTTGCTTCTGGTGGCTGGACCCTGGTCTTAAGGTAAGAGGTCAAGAAACTGAAATAACATTCAAATATTTGGACCCAGTATCTTCTAAGTCTTGACTTAAATTGAAAGTCAATTCTTTGACTTTCATAGGGAAAATTATGAAGAAATTGGGAGATCAGGCAAATATAATTATTTCGTTCTTTTTTATAGTCATTATACTGTTTGATGTGCATAATTCAGCATAAGAAGTTTGTATTCTTAGAATTATTGTTTAATCGGTATTATTGAAATTAAGTCAGGAAAGAGTTAATGAGAACATAATGTTTTTTTTCTTAGGCACAGTATTATATTTATGCAGTTGGAAGATAAAATATTTTCTCCTAAAACTGTGTTGGCAGTGGATCCCCTTAGGTTTGCTGATAAGAATAATATGTTGTTGAAACCAAATTCATAGAAAAAGATACAAATGGCTCTAGACATCCCTGCTGCGAAGCAAGGATTATCTGAAAATTAACTTGAAATTATCCAGTAGCTATTTTCTTAATATCTTTTCTTAGGATTTCACTTGTTTTCAGCATTCTTGCTTTAAATACCCATCCTTGCTGTTATGAGCATTTTCTTCAAGGATAAGAAAGCATTACTCCATTTTCACTCTGTGCATATGTATTTCTATATTCACCTAAAACTTTTTCAGTGACTATACTCTGCCCATTTATTCAGAAATCTGATCTATGAGTGCTCTGCAACCTTTAGCAGTTTATAAGAGTTGTGTAGATAAAAATTCCTTTAACATGTGAAAGTGTCCGTTAACAAATAAGCCCATTAGTTTTTATCATCTATTATTGTTTACATTGGTAATACTCCTCCAGAATCACTAACCCTGTTTACCATTTTAATCCATAAGGAAATGGAATGAAATAGAACCCAAATATTGTAAGAGTATATGTAAAATTTGAGAGATCTATATTCTGTTGTAAAAGGGATCCTAATTTTATCCATAATTTTAGAACACTTTTTAAAAACCAGTATTTGGAGAAAGATATTAATCCAGTTCACCCAAACTACTCTGAATCACTAGCTGGCTAGTAATATGTGGCTTTTCTTTATGACTGTTTAATGAAAAACATGTTTTATATGATTTCTTTAAAAATATCTGAGTTTCCAGAGATATCTGATCCATAAAACCATCCACTAAAACTTTTCCTTCCTGGAATCTACTCAGTGGTGAGTAGTAAAATGGATCATGTTTTTTCTTATGTAATCAGAGCACTTTTCCCATTACTGTAAGTTTCCAGCTTGTACTAGTTTATATCCCACCTTCCCCCTTTAATAATTATTTTACTATAACAGTGGTAGCCTTCAGAAAATAGAAAATAACTGTCCTGCTTTCTTATGTTTGAACATCTTTGAATTATTTTCCTGCAACCTTTGCTGCGGATTAATTGCCTCAAAGAGCACTTGCACAGTGGATAAAAATTCTTACTACATCATTATAGCAAATCATACCAGTCACATCGGCAGTTTTTCTTTGGCTTGGAAGGCTGTTTTATAAATTTAAGTTTGCATATTATAATTTTTTGCTAACAATTCAAAGCCAGCCTGAAAGTCACTCCATCTTTATACTGTAAATAGGATCTATGAGCAGATTTTTTTGTGGCTTAGTAGTGTAGAAGTGATTCCATATTACTGGTGTGCTTTTATCGTGGACAGTCTTAAATTGTACATAGAGGATATTTATCCCCTAACCCAGTTCTACCTTTTGAGAAAAGGGCTTTAGCTTTCACCCCCTGCAGCAGTCTAATCCAGATTAATGCTACCCTTCCCATACCTGCTATATATACAGGAACTAATCCTTCTAGTAGCAACATTGGAAGGGAGATGGTACTGATCTGGATTGGAATTATATTATGAAGAAAAGCTTTAAAACTTTCTGTATCCATCAATGTTATGATCTCAGGTCACTCCATCCTTTTACTTGAAAAAAAAATATTGTCATCATATCTATTGTGAAGAACTTTAGTTTTAGACATGATTCCTGAGTATATTATAAATAGGCAACAAATGGTCCATCGAGCAATCAACCCAGAGTTTTCATTCACACAGATGGTCATGCTCTGAAAAGAAGAGAGGGGATGAGAGGAAGATGGAAGGGAGTATGAGAGAAGGAGAGAGGGCAGGAAGGGAAGAGGAAGAGAGGAGTAGGGTAGAGGAAAGGGAAGAAGGAAAGGAAATGAGAGAGGAAGGAAGAAAGAAAGTAGAGAAGGGAGAGAGGGAGAAAAGAAAGGGAAAAGAAGGTGGTGTCAAAACATGTGAGTTATGGTAAGCAAAGCAACCCAAATGGTATATTGTAAACCTGGAAATGGAACGATAAATGTATAATGATGAATGTAAAAAAGAATAATAACTATGTGAACCTATAATTGTATATAGAGAATAAAAATTTTAACTTTTCCAGGAGATGGTCATACTCAAATGATCTGACTGGAAGCACAGTATGCAAAGACATGACTTCCTGGAGAAGTTTACCACGCTGACAAAGGTGGGAAAAAAAGAGAAGAGGATAACCAGCAGCAAGATGAAGGATCTCAGCTACAATGACAATGGAAGATTTCATTAGAATAACCAGGCTAAAAATAGATCTTCACGAGGAATATACATACATACATACATACATACATACATACATACATACATACATACATACACACGGTATATACAGTATATGGTTGCTAAGAGTCAACATCAGTTTGATGGCACATAATCAATTGTTAAAATTAGAAGGTAATCAGAATCATCCTCAAGATTGGCTGCCAGTTTTCAAACAATTTTATCACTACTGAATTAGCAACTTGGCCTCAGTCACCACAATTCGTTTTTTATTTCTATAGAACTAAACATTAACAATGCTCCATCTCTTACTTTCACACATGCTTTCGTTAGTCTTTTCTCCCTCCCTTTCTCTGCTACAGGAAAGATTAATTCAGTGTGGTGAATGATATTGGCTTCATTACCACTATTGTCAAGGGAGTAAATAATTTTCAGAAAATAATGTGCACATTGCATTTTTTTATTTGAAGATTTAACAATAATGTGACAGTGATTAAACAACAATTAGCTTCATATTACAATTTCCTTGTGTTGTTATTTTTTCCTAAACTTCTCATTACAACCATTTAAAGAAGTTAACTACAGCTTTCAGAAATTATTGATATTGAAATGCTACATGCCAGATAGAAACTCCATTTCCACCTACTTCAGACGCATTGGATCTTAAACCCCAACATGATCCTGAGGGCAACAGTGAGGCCACTGGTATGGTTGTTGAGTCCCCTGAATTTTCTCTCACATTTCCTTTACATTATTTTTAATTAAACCAAATGAACAAGCTAGCAAAATCTAATAGAAAGCAATAGTTTTAAGAATAGCATGTATTTCCAAAAATGCATTTTGACTCCAAAAAGACCTTATAGATATGATGGGAGCCTACAACCCCAAACTTTGCCTTTTGGAACAAAGGTGGTTTGTGATTAGTTAGTATGCCATCCATTTTGGGAGACTGCATAAAAATGATCTCAAATTTTAAGCAGCAAAGGGCCTCAATTAGTAGTATAATAACATTAATAAAATCTCCAACTGGCCACTAAAGCTTGGGAACTTCTGTTTAAGCTGTATTCTGTTGACCTCAAGCATAATTAACATGATAAACCTGTACATAAGTTTTAGAAGGATTGAACTTTGATTTGATCATATTTAGGCTCAGTGGTGAGACCTTTCAAGCAGAACCTGGGCTGGGAAACATTGCGTATATTCTTTATTTTTTTATTTTTCAATTACTTATAGCAGTGGCATTTTCTTACAGAATTCATCTTTTAGTTTTGCATTCTCCCTCCATTTGTAACTGTTTTAAATGGGCTTAAAGATGTTAGCATTGTCATCACAAACACTGATATTTGGGGTAAGTCACCCAGAACCAGCTAATTTTCTTCCATGGATCAAAATCTCACATCTTTTTTCTTAATACAAATTATAGTTAGTAATAAGAAACCAATATTCAAAGTTACCTACAAGCCAGAGGGAGGTGACTCCTCCAAAGTGAGAAGTTAACTAAACCCTAATCATCTAATCAAAGAGTTGCTTTTATTTTTTCATTGTCTAATAGATTTATATCCTGCTTTTTAAAATGCCAGTTGAACCACCAATAACAATAATTCCATCTTTCTCTCCCCCCCCCCCCCTTAGGCCTTTTTCATGCTGCATTGGCACCATTGTCGGGGAGGCATACAAGCTGTAACGTGTTAATTACACTTACAGCATATTATTTCAAAAGTCAATAGAGTCCAACATTCTTCTGTACAATTCTTTGAAGAAAAAGGCAACTCAACACATAATGGAAGCCGTACCATCTCTTTGATTTGGAACAAAGATTTGCATAGCATCTCCTAACTATGGTTTTCCAATTGCAGTCTCCTCCATTCCCTTTGCCTCCCAGCCTAACAAATATAAATGGCAGCAGCATGAGTCTGTGGTCTGGACTTATTCCCAAATGAAATTCTTTTCCAAAGCCAATGTGTATGAACTTGGGAAGTGTTCAGTATTGAAGACTTACTCTACAAAATATGCCATTCTTATAGCAATAGCAAGAGCATATTGACCAGTGGTGGGTTCCTACTGGTATGGCCCGGTTCAGCCGAACCAGTAGTGGTTTGGTGGCCTGAGTGGCTGGAACCCAAGCCTGCCATGCCCCCAAACTGGTTCTTCGGGTGGTGCCATAGGCGCCACCATCTTATCTTTCGCTTCTGCGAAATTTGTACAGGGGTTTAAAGTTTAATTCGATTTTAACTATATTTATGATTATTTGTATGGTTTTTGATTTGGTACCTGTACACCGCCCCGAGTCCCTTCGGGGAGAGGGGGCAGTCTAGAAATCAAATAAAATAAAAAATAAATAAAATAAAACGATATTGATTGCACTGCGCAAGCGCACATGTGGCATGCACACGAATGAACTGGCAGTAGTGAGTGCTGGAACCCACCCCTGATTTAGACTTATATACCACTTCACAGTGCATTTACAGTCTTCTCTAAGCGGTTTACAGAGTCAGCCTATTGCCCCCAACAATCTGGGTCCTTATTTTACCCACCTCAGAAGGGTGGAAGGCTGAGTCAACCTTGAGCCGGTGAGATTTGAATTGCTGAATTGCAGGCAGCGGGCAGGCAGCAGAAATAGCCTACAGTACTACATTGTAACCACTGCACCACATGGCTCAGTATATAGCATGGAGAAGGAGAGCACCATGGTCTAAAGCAGTGGTTCTCAACCTGTGGGTCGGGACTCCTTTGGGGGTTGAATGACCCTTTCATAGGGGTCAGCTAAGACCATTGGAAAACACATATTTTTGATGGTCTTAGGAACCAAGCCACCAATGTTATGGTTGGGGGTCACCACAACATGAGGAACTGCATTAAAGGGTCATGGCATTGGGAAAGTTGAGAACCACTGGTCTAAAGGAACTTCACTGGTACCTTGCTTCTGAAAAAAAAATATTGCAAGATCTCTGAATTGTTAGAATTGGGAGACCATTGCTCAACCTGCAAATGACATAATATCTAGACTTCAGTGGACTCTGCCCAGGGACTGAGAAATGTATGTGAATGATGGATCTGGTACCAATACATTATGCCAAATATGTGAACAACATGTTCAGGGATCATGTTATTGTTTAAAGAAAATTATTAAGACACTATATTCTTTTAAGATATATTTTAAATATCTTAAATATGTATTTTAAGGTAGTTTAAATATTTTCTCTGTAAATAGCCTTTTGAATTCCACAAACCCCTGTTTTTGCTATCGGTCACTTTTTTTTTCTTCAGCCACTCCACTCATTATCATTCCAGAACTCTTGGAGATGGCCAATTATGATGTCATTAAATAAAGCTTGAGGATCCTTTGATGCTGTTGGCCTTGGTAGTAGATAAAGAAGGAGCAAAGTAGTAAAACATTTTGTTCGTGTTTTGAACAAAATAAACCAAATTCATATGAGTTTTATATCTTTTCCACTGCATCTGGATCTAATGGGATCATTACAAAGCTTTGCTGTTATCCAGTTTGATCTTACTACATCAGTGACGTGCAGTCAGGGGAGGCAGAGCCTTACTGCTCTCATCATGAAAAGAAAAAAAATTCTCCCCTTTTCTCTTTCATCTCTTTCTTGTGTGTGCAAGCAAAATAAGCCAGGATCACAGTGGCGGGAACAGCAACTCCTTCCGCTGCGCTGCGGAGAAGAGCCACAGGAAGGAGGGGAATGGGACCACGTTTGCAGGAGGCTCCTCAGTGCCAGCCTCAGATCATTGCGAGCCGCGGTCCCCTTCATGTTGGCTCAGGAAGGAGGGGAATGGGGCCACGTGTGCAGGGGAAGGGGACCGAGGCTCTCACTGATCTGAGGCTGGCACTGAGGAGCCTCCTGCAAATGTGGTCCCATTCCCCTCCTTCCTGAGCCAACAGGAAGGGGACCGCGGCTCACGCTGATCTGAGGCTAGCACTGAGGAGCTCAGCGTGGCTCTTCTCCGCAGCACAGCGAAAGGAGTTGCTGACCCCGCCACCGTGATCCTGGGGTATTTTGCTTGCACGCTTGCAAAGATCAAAGTTGTCACAGTCCTCCCTTCATGATGATAATTTGATGACGTCACCAGCCTCACCAGCCATAAACCTCACCGCACGTCAGTGTACTACATATGAAAAAACATCCCTGTCTCCATGTCAACTTATTGGTGCCTCCAATGTGCATTATTTTTCAAATTTAGATTGTGTTACAATCACACATATTTGGGTAGCTTTCTGCACCTTCCCCTTGAAACAATCAATTTCCTTTGCTACTTCTTCAAATCATAAGGAATTCTACAGAGACAGCATGTAGGGGCATTCAGCAAATAGTGCAGACACAAACACATCTGCTTTTGTATAAGATACACTTCTTTCTCTGTTATTATACCACTAAAGTGCATGGCTTTTTGAAAAATAATGCATGAAAAGTGAGTCTACTACCAGTAAACTTAGCCATTTAAATTCCAGCAATAGGAGGGATGACCACAAATGGAACAGAATTAAATCTAGTCATATGTTTTCTCTTCTTACTGAAAGTAGCAAAAGAACTTTGAAAGAGAGACTGGGGAAAAGAACACCAAGAGTCTTGAAATTAATCTTTCTATAATTCTCCATAAAGTTTGATGTTGAATTTCCATCTTCTGGGCAAAATACATTCTTCTTCCTAGTGGACAATCTCTTTGTGCCTCTTCTTTGAGAAGGGGAAATATCAAGATTCCATTCCAAAATTTTTGAGAATATCAAAACTTTTCTGCCCAAAGAATTGTGCTTTCTGTTCTGTATATTCCTTCACAAACATCCAAATATCTAAGGTCAAACTGCCAGCCTGAAACAGAAAATAGTTGCTTGCCTCTGGTTTAGTTAAATGCTCTAATTTGGTGTTATGAAGTGATTCACTGAATAATAAGATTTACTAATCTTTCAGAGTAATAAGACCTAAACAGAAAGATGTTTAGCAATGATGCATTTCTTGGAGAAAGTTAACAGTATAGTGAATAAACCAAATGAAATATAGCTATGTTGTAGAAAAAGCCCCTTGATACCATCAAGAGGAGAAGGGAAAAGACAAAACAACTTAATATCTTTGAAATATTTATTAGCTTCTTATTACATTTTGTTGGTATTACTTCTTAGATGTAGGGTGTAGGATTTTTTGGCTGAACATAAAAAGAGTACAAAACCCATTAGAATACAACAGCAGTAGACAAGTAAGTGCTGCGTACAATCCTATGCATATTCATACCTTTTTATTTTATTTACTTACTTATAAAAATATTTTCGATGTGGTTTTCATCCTAGCATATCTAGGTCCACAAGAGTGATAATAAACCACAGTGAAATACAATAAAACGAAGAAATATCAAAAGTGTAGCCCAGCAGAGCTCATTAAACAAAGCAGTATAAAGCTTTTAAATGCTAGAGCAAATAGGTTTGAATATGGCACTGGGATGATAGCTATATTGTGCCATCTGAAGTTCAAAAAGGAAGCATTTTAGAATAAAGAAAACACTTCAGAGCAACTTCACCTCATTTGCTGCTGTTCCTCTTTCACCCAGCCTCCCAGTCAGGGGTGGGTTTCAATTTTTTTTACTATTGGTTTGGTGGGCGTGGCTAGATGGGGGGCATGTTACTGAGTGGACGTGGCCAACTTGATGTCACTCACACCCTCAGTCACATGACCCCCCCTCACCAAGCCATGCCCACTGAAACAGTGGTGAAAAGTTTTGATGGGGGGGAGGGCCCCAGCCTTGCTGGAGCTAAGGGAGCGCCTGCAAACTACCCAGTAAGAAAAAAAATTGTCCTCCCCAGCACCTAGGAACACTCTGTAGGCTTCAGCAGGGCTGGAGAAGGCAAAAACACCCCTGTTTTTGAGAAAAATGGGTGGAAAACAGGCTGTTTTTCACAAAAATGGAGGCATTTTTGCCTTCCCCCAAACCTGCTGAAGCCTGCAGAGTGCTTCTGGAGGCTAGCGGAAGGCAAAAATGCCTCTGTTTTTGCAAAAAACAGTCCATTTTTTACAAACACCGGGGGAGGGGGGTTTCCCTTTCCACAGCCTTGCTGAAGCCTTCAGAGTGCTTCTGGATGGTAGGAGAAGGCAAAAACGCCTCCGTTTTTGCGAAAAACGGTCCATCTCTGGAACCGCTCTTGGACTTGCATGTGCACACCATTAGAAAAGGGAAAAAATACATTTTTTCAATGAAGATTGTTCTGTGCATGTGCAGAACAGAAAATAAAGATGGCGGTGCCCAGGGTAGAACCAGTACAGTCATGTGTCCAGACGAGATACTACCTATTCGGCCGAACCAGTCTGAACCAGTAGGAAACTACCTCTGCTCCCAGTCCTTTGGCTGCAAAGCATTCCCAGACAAACTAATTTGACGCCTTTTGAACGACATCCAGGGATGTATGTAGGGGTAAGTGTGGGCATGCAAAATGTTAAAATGGCAAATACACCCACACAGAGTCTTGCCCCTTTTAAAAGTGCATGTGACATGGAGATAAATATCAATTACCTTGGTGGCAGCGTGAAGGCCATCTACTGTGCAGTTGGTTTGCCACTGTGAGAACAGAGTGCTTGATTGAATGGGTCGAATTTAGCAGGACACTGCTTATGATCGGAACATGCATGCGTACATTATGACATATTACAAAGAGGAAAAATGAGAACTGGACTTTGATCATGGGGTTGTGCCCAGTTATTGACTTTATAGATCCTACCTCATCCAAAGGTACCCTTGATACCTCATCACAAAAGCCACTGCTTTTGCACATGATCAGGCAAATGCAAACGACATGAAGCAATAATTTGTGCAATAAAATTCCCAATCAATCAATCAATCAAGGACTAGAAACAGCTAATCAGAATCTAAGAATTCTTATTTTGAATATAAAATAAAAGCCCAGGCAAAAAATTGCAATTACACATTTATTTATTTGTTTACTTGTTGATTTTTATCTTGCCTTTATTATTTTTTACAAATAATTCCAGATGGCAAACAAAGCTAACCCTTCTCCCTCCCTTTATTTTCCCCACAACAGCCCTGTGAGGTGGATTAGGCTGAGAGAGAGTGCCTGTTCCAAAACCACCCACTTGGCTTTCATGCTTAAGTTTATAAGATGTGATCCATGGTGGCAGTACTTCAGGCTACTTCTGCTGACTGCCAACTGTCTGCAGGTTGGTACTTCGATTCTCATTGGCTAAAGGTTGACTTAGCTTTCCATCCTTCCAAGGTTGGTAAAATGAGGACCCAGACTGTTGGGGGCAATATGCTGACTCTGTAAACTGCTTAGAGAGGGCTGTAAAGTACTGTGAAGTGGTATGTAAGTCTTTCCTATTGCTTTATTTATTTGTTTGTTTGTTTTCATAGATAAGGTGACCAACTTTTTTACAATGAAAAGGAGGACAAATAAATTGGAAAAAATATATCGTAAATAAAAGAAATATTTTATTCATTGCAACAATAATACACTAAAATATGATATATGCATAATAAAAACATTTGCAACATTTTATATTGTAATTATGCTTACATGCCTGTTAATTATTATTTAAATGAGTACTTTTCCATTGAATTAATATTTTTTGTCAATGTATCATCTTCTAAGAATATATTGGAAATATCTGAACAAGAAATATCCTTCATATTGAATTTTACGGCAAGTGCTGCAGCTAGAGTATCAACATTCAATCTCGATTTCTCACTTGTCCAAAAATCATTGGCAATTGAAAAAAAACTCTTTCAACTGCTGCATTAGTTCCAGGGCAGCACAACGTAAATTGAACAAGTATAAATAAATGTTCACATGGAATATGTTCGTTTTTGAAATGGCTGAAAATATCCACCCATCTTTTATCAATTTCAACGTGTTGATTTTCCCATTGTATTAATTTTTCAGAATTTAAATATACATTCAGTCTTCTAATTTCTTCAAAGAGACAATTGTCATCTATTTTAATGTCTAGCATTTCTTTAGATAAAAATTCAACACAATATTCAATATCTGTTCAATATACTTGCGATGAAGTAAAAAAAAAACACCATTAAAAACTGTTTAATAAAATACGTCACATAACGCGCAACAGATTAGCCTTCAAATATCAAAAAGGAGGACATGTAGGAGGACACTTTTCGAGGGAGGACAGAACTTACAAAAGAAGGACTGTCCTCCCTAAAGGAGGACGGTTGGTCACCTTATCATAGAGATATTTATTCCAAAGGCTGTGAATCCTCATATTATTGTTGACATCTACTCAGTCCAGCATGCAGCTCTATTCAGAAGGATGCTGAATGGATTCTTTCTCCTTTGCCCCTACAGTTGGTTGGAAACCAGCAGTATCCAAATGTAATAAAATCAATACTCAATCTTTGCTCTAAAGATGTTTTTCCTCATAAATAATGAATTTTTTCTTCTCAGCTTTTAAATAGAGTAAAGAATAAAACTGGGACTGAATTTTTATAATGAAGTTTTTTATTTGATAATCATTAAAAATTGTACAATATTTCTGGCATAAACATTTCCATATAGTGATTAGATCTTATAACAATTATATTTTATATCCATTACATAGGTTTATGTAGTCTGCTGATCCTTTCTTTTATATAATTACTAATCATACAGATACATATCCTGTTTCTACATATCACACATTCTTAATAACCTATTTTTCAATTCTTAATTTGTCTGTGTTTTTCTGTCCCGACCTTTTCCCCTCATTTCTAGTCATCGGTACCATTTGTCCCAGATTTCATGATATTCCGTCTTACCCTTGTCTTTGAGCTCTAGAGTCAGTCTGTCCATCTCTGTGCATGTCAGTATCTTATTTATTATTTCTTGTTCCGAGGAAATCTCCTTATTTTTCCATTTCTGTGCAAAAACCAGTCTTGCCGCTGTTAAAATATGCAGCATTAAATATAGTCCACCTTTGCCATGTTTTTCTTTTGTAATCTCTAGTAAAAATAATTCTGGCTTCAATTCCATCCTTTTATTTAGCATCGATTCCAAATACTTTCTTATCTGGTGCCAAAAAGCTCTAGCTTTCATGCACTCCCACCACATATGGTAGAATGTCCCTAGTGCAGCATTACATTTCCAACATCGTGGCAATAATATTTGTTAATTTTAGCTAAACTTGTGAGTAGGATGTGCCACCTGTAGAACATTTATAAGTTTTCTTTATATGAGGTGGCTAAAGTTAACTTTCTGTTTCTTTCACATAAGTCTTGCCAATTGTCCAAATCTATGCTGTAACCAAAGTTTCTACTCCATGCTAACATGGTTTCCTTTACCTTCTCTTTTGCCATTGTATAATCCAATAGATATTGGTATAATTTTTTAATCATTTTACCCTCTTCACCTAGTAAACTTTTATCTAATTATGTAGGTTATTTCCTAATGCCCCATTCTTCTTTGTCTTTTACATATCAAGATTGAAATTGTAAGTAAGCCCACCATTCCAGTTCTATTCCTTCCTCATATAATTCTCTTCTAGATTTTAGTTCCCCTCTTTCATTTAATATCTCGTTATAAGTAATTACTTTCCCTAAATTAATAAAATTCGGATGGATGAACATCTCCAATGTCAATAACCAAAACTGGGACTGAAATATTGCAAAGGTACTGTAACAGTAGATGTTGATAATCATGCAATGAAATAGGAGTTGGAACTGAATTTAGAATGAGAGGACCTGTTCTAAGACTTTCATCCATAGAAGATATACATATGTCAGTATAGCCTTTATTGTCATTGCACATTATGTATACAACAAAATTGGCTAACTTATTTATAAATAATAATATGAATATGGTTACTTCACTGAGTTCATTATGCTTTCTCCAGAATGATAAGTCCAAATTTTTGTTTGTTTTTATACTGTATATATTTTCTTATAATACAGTTAACTGCATTATAACATTTGTGGATGACCCTCTAATGTGACAACAATGTGTAGAAATATATGAAATGACTTCAAAATGTTTTTCATGTGAATTCATCTATAGAATTTCAAGCATCATCCATCTGTGTCTCAAGCACAATTGAAGAAACCATATTTTCAACAATTGAGAAGCAATTTGGCCATGGAAATGTGCTTTATAACCTCTAAATGCCCTGCAGTAGGAACAAAAGATTCATACTCCTTCATCCTCAATATTTAATGTAACACCGAGGTGTCTGTTGTAGAAATGTCAAAGCCCATTTAAATTCTACAAAATCTTGGCCTCAATAACAATCCAGAGGTCTTAGGTTAAGTATGTACTACATAAAAATAAAGCATTTACCTTTATCAGGATTACAGTATGTTGCCTTTCAATTTCATTGAACATTTTGTTCTAGTGGTATTAAGAAGGAAGTTGTACCTTCCTTATTTCACTTATCTTTTTGAACACATCTAGCATGTCCTTTTTGATTTTTATTCCAAAGACTGAAGAAACAGTGATTGAAATTTGATTACAGTGGTACAGATATATATATATGAATAGCTCTACATTCAGAAATGATTTTCTCAGAAATACTTCATAGCAATGTGGGAACTGAGATTTTTCAGATAGAAAGAAAAAAAGAAGGGTAACTTCATGATTTAATACAGGGATGAGGAGTCAGTGACCCTCCGTCACATATGCTGAATTACATTACCTAGAAGACTTAATCAGGAAAGGTTTTGGATGCGAGAAGTTTAGAGCATCTGGAGACCTGCAAGTTTCCTACAGCTAGGTTAACTGTATTCTGAATGACATATTGTCATCTCAGTTGCACTATGGCAGTGGTGGGCAACCCGCAGCTCGGGAGCCACATGCGGCTCTTTACACCCTTTAATGCGGCTCTTCTGTGTGCCGGGTGCCCGCTCCCCTCCCTCCTCTCGGGCTTCGGAGGGAAGCTTCTGCAAAAGCCCGGGCGAGTGACAACCAATTTTGGTCCTATGACTGCAGAATGCTGCAAAATACCATAAATGCAGGCCAGTTGTTGAGTGTTTCAAATGTGATTGGAACACTCAACAAGGTGACCACAGTGTGTGTGTGTGTGTGTGAGAGAGAGTGAGAAAGACAGACAGAGAGAGGAACAGAGAGAGGGAGTGAGTGAGGGAATCAGACAGAGACTGACAGACAGACAGACACACACACAGAGAGAGAGACAGAGAGAGACAGAGAGGGGGAGGGAGGGAGAGAAAGATAGACAGACAGAGAGACACACACAGAGTGAGTGATTAAGTGAATGAGTGAAAGACAGACACACCCACATACACAGAGTGACAGAGAGAGAGGAAGGGAGGGGAGAGAGACAGAGGGAGAGACAGAGACACACACACACACACACACACAGAGTGAGTGAGACACACACACACACAGAGAGAGAGAGAGTAACAGAGATGGGGGAGGGAGGGAGAGAGAGACAAAGAGCCAGAGAGAGAGAGAGAAAGAAAAAGAAAAAAAGAAAGAAAGTGGGAGAGAGAGATGAAATTAAAAACAACAACATACAAACCTGACTTACTCAAACTATCCAAGGAAATGCAAGGCCAATGTTCACATTAGTGGTTGTGACTTTGTCAGTCAATGTCAGGATGTAATTTTCTCTACATTGTAAGGCAAATTTTACGGAATTTAACGTTATCGATAAATAATATCGTTCTAAAGTTTTTGTTTTATTAGTTGTGTTATTTGTATCCTCCCGACCTATGTGGATACTTGCATGCAGAATATTCTCAATAAAAACTTATTGAAACTAAAAACAGTGTACCATCCTATGTATTTTCGGTTTTAAAAATGTGGCTCTCAAAGTAAATTTCAATCGTGGTTTTGGCGAGATTTGGCTCAGTTGAAAAAAAAGGTTGCCCACCACTGCACTATGGGAAAGGAATCTTATGACCAACGAAGATCCAAATTTTTCTCAATTAGTAAGTATTGTATCAAAATAAAACTATAGAGAATCAAAGGTGTCAGGGTAAAGGTTTAAGAGCTGACCAGCTGCTGCAATGATGTAATGCTGGGAATGAGTCAGCAAGGTTTGGGGGCTGATATCACTTTAAGAGCCTGTAATAAAAAGAGGCCCTGTTGGGGCGCATTTCTCTCTCCTTGTGTCCGTCCGTGCTGTAATTGCTGATTGCTGTTTGTTTGAGGTCTGACTAAAGTATGTGTCTGTATATATTCTTTGTAGATAAAACCACTATTTAAATACAAACCTCTGTTTGCTGTATTTGCTGCTGGGTTAGCTCACATAGTAAAACTGTGCACACTCTGACAAGTGAAATTCATTTTTACTGTATATCCCTGTTTTGGCTTCCAAAAGTTTGGAAAGAAATCTAATTCTGTCCCAGTCTTGGCATGGATCATAGCAAAAATTATCCATATGGCAAGCTAATGTGAAAACATACACGGCATCTTGATGTAGGGAGGAAAGAAAAGAGTTTGGGCCTTTTATGGGCTTTTTAAACTGGTCCTGTTTCTCTTTTGATTAATTTGTTATTTAAAGGGGAACCACCATTCTCTCCCTGAGGGGTTAATTTATGCAAATAGCCAGATGGTCTGAGGCCATTCTTTTTTCACACATCAATCCACTAATGGCAATAGGCTAGTAGGCAACAATGGTGCTCTTATACATAGGTTGGCATTGGTCACTGGGCATCAGCGTCTTTGGGATGCTGAATAATCAATAATCTTAACTTTATAAAGGAGGTGAAAAAGGAGTCAGGTATCAGCAATTGGAAGTCATCACATCCCGTATTCTGAGATTCTTGAAGATTTCTCATAGCTTGTACAGGTTTTTTTTTTTTTCAATGTTAATTTTTAAGTAGACTTTAAAAATGGACCACTCACTTTAGGTTGTTAGGGGCAGGAATTTAGGAACAGGATCTAGGACTTTTCGTCTCCTACTCTTCCTTCTCCTCGGCCGTTTCTCCTTGGCGATTTCCCCCTGACTTATCATCTTGGCTGACATGCCTCTACCAATATTCCACCACCCATACTCCACCAGCCCCTGCATCTCACCGTATTCATCATGGCCCATTCACATAAAGAGGGTTCATCCTGGGGTTCCACTCCCCAGGACAGTTAACCCCCATCCAATCGGCTAGAGGGGGTGAAAGAGAGGAATTCTTTAGGGCCATTAATAGAAATCCAGTGAAAGGAGAGAGGCGTAAAATAATTTGCCAAAATGACTTCCTCCCTCCTTCTCTCCCTCCCTCCCCCGCCTCCTCTCCCCCCATCAATACAGGGAAGAACAGTTGGTAAAAGTCTCACTAAATTCAATGCTAGGATTGCAGCATGAAACATTCACCTAGTATTTTGGTTTACTCGGAAGTAAGTCTCACTAAATTCAGTGTCGCCAGGGACAGTTAGCCCCCAACATTTAATAGAAATCCAGAGAAATGGCCAAGGAGAAGGAAGAGTAGGATATGAACAGTCCCATTCCGTAGGAACACACCTCTCTTTATTTAAAGGTACTTAATGATGGGATTGTTATTGCCAGATCATTTCCAATTTTTTGCATGTGTTAAAACATGAACCTTGTTCATTCAGTAAAAGTCTTCCTTTTGCATGTGTTAAAACATGAACCTTGTTCATTCAGTAAAAGTCTTCCTTTACCCAACATCTCTGAAATATATTTCTTCTTCCCTTGTCATCTTCATCATCCCCCCCCCCATCATCATCATCAATATCTACTTCCCCCTTCATTGGGGGAATCAGATAATAGCTTGGGCTGAGAGATAATAGCTGGCCCAACATTAGCTTCATATTTGAGCACCCACCTGATCAGTTACATCCTGAAAGGTGTATCAGGTTGGGTTTCTGAATCACAGTGCAACTTTGTTCCCACAATATCACATTTAAGCCCTTAAGAGGAAGATTTTGCAGTGTCACACTACAACATTACTTTTGTCATTCTTATAAAAGCCTGAGGGCACCACGGGTCTTTCACTCGGATTTCCCTTTTGCCATTGCAGGACTTTCATCTTCTCCCATGTGACAATTTATGGATGATAAAATAATATTTTTAATCCAAATGCTTCACCCCTTTAATTGTTCCACCCTTTTCCCACAAGCAAAAGAAAGCCACTTTATGTTGATAGCACATACAATATTGACACTTCCAACTTGTGCAGACATTCACACAATATCTAATAAGCTATTAAGCTGCTGCATGAAACTGCATGCATTTTACTTGCAGAGTGAGAAGACTTTGGGGAGATTTTTACAGTATGTGATTCTGCCATTTCTTTATATTATTATCTTATTTCCAGCCATTCTTTAAAAGTGCACTATTCTTTCATGCACCTTCTCACAGAACTCTATACATCATAGTTGGTTTGATTTCTGGGGTGACTTGTGATCCCAATAAGAACAGTAATTACATTTTGCATTAGCTTAATAGGTTTGGAAAGGATCATGAATGGTATTCAGTGAAACAGATAATTAAGAGCTACAACCATCTGTGTTATTTGAATACAACACAACATTCAGACTATAAATCAGCCATAAATGTCTCTGATATTTTTTTTTTAAAGTTTTTGTTTTGCTGCAATCACCATGCCTGTAATATTTTGTTTTCTGGACTGTTAAGTGATGACATGTGGTTGCACAGAATGTGATGGAGGAGGATCAATGGCCATTAATAGCTGAGCAGCAGTAGGGTATTTCCCTGCTTCTAAAGATACTTAATTTTCATAAAGTTTAAAAAAGGTATACATTTTTCCAGTTTGTACAATTACAACTAAATGTCTTTAATTTCATTGTCCATTTTTCTGATTGCAGTATGTGTTAGCGTAAGTACGTAAATGCATTTAAAAACAGGTCGAAAATAACTTGCCAAAATGAAATGAAGGGTGAAGGAAAGTGGGAATGAAACTGATTTTTATCCTATTAGAATATTTGTCTGCAATATATCAGATTGGATTATTTGTCAGTCTTTCTGAGACGGACAGTGATTCTCCAAATTCTCACATCACTTGATAATTTCTCATGTTATGACTTTTGATTTAAACAAGGAGGAAATGTCAAAACTATACTATGTGGCCATCTTCATGCAAAACATTTGCTTTCAAACTGAGTTAAAATCCTTTGTGGTATGGAATTTCACTTCTTATAACTTTAAATTCCTTAAAATAACTATAAATAGCTATCCGTTTTTGCAGAGGTTCCTAAATGTGCCTTCTACTTGGTGCTGTTTAGGCAACACTATGCTGGCTTGCAAAACTAATTTCTAGATGAGATAATAGAATGGGATGGGATGGGATGGGATGGGACGGGACGGGATGGGACGGGACGGAACAGAACAGAAGAGAACAGATTAATGTGATCATTTTTGGCAGCATACTAGCCCAATTATGTCAAACCTGACAATTATTATCTTTATTGTCCCAACAGTACTTTTTTTCAAGAGGCACCAAGACTTTTTGGTTTTTCTTTGAAGATGTTTTGCTTCTCATAATAAATAAATACATAGATACATAGATACATAGATGCATAGATGCATAGATGCATAGATACATAGATACATAGATACATAGATACACACACACAAACACACACACACATATACATACATAAACACACAATCAACCAAGCAAGTCTACGAAGTTGTTTGGAAGAATTCTGATAGAAAGTATATGAGTCATGACCGTCAGCAACATTTTGGAACTGCACTGTGGCTTTATTTCTGGCAGAATTATGCAGAGCAGATTTTTCCTCTTAAGTAGATAATTAAGATATCTATGAATATTAGAATATTTGCTTAATGTTTCTTAATTTAGAGACAAAGTATGATAAACTGAATAGCTATGGAACCTTTGGCCCAAAAGAATCGCATATGATAAAAAAAAAGAATGCATGAGAATAGATGAAACATTTAGCAAATCATTCAATATAAAGTGAGCAGTGGGACAGGGATGTCTAATATTTTCTTGATTGTTTAGTATATTTAGGGATAAATGTATAATTTATACCTGTAGAGATGGTAGACGTGTGTTGGTTGGGGAAATGTACATTAAGTATTTTCACAGAGATAATGCCATGTTGTTGGCTATGTACCTAACGTTATACAGATTTACAGATTTACAGCAAATGTTAGATTGCATTATACAAAGAATGCATGTCTTAAAATTGATATGTGGAAAACCAAGGAGTTGTGCTTGACAGAAAAACAATTGAGTGAACAATTACAAGTTATATATAAATGATGAAAACCTAGAGCAAGGAGATGAATGTGTACTTTGATTAAATATTTACTAAAAATGGGGAAATGGATGGAGAAATTTTAAGATGTGCAAATGTTGACTAAAAGATAGCAAATAATATATAGTCTGGTATGAGGAATGAATCTGTGCTGAAATAAGTTGAAATAGCTAGGAGTTAAGAACTTGAGTCTGTCCCTTTTTTACATGGAGGTCGGAGTAGAGATTTCAAGAAGCATGTTGGATAAAAGAAAGACAGTTCAGGAATGAATGGGTTCATTGGTTGAATATAAAAAAGTTTGAAAGACGAGTGTTGATGTGGTTTGATCATATAACAAGAAAGAATGAAGACTGATTTGCAAAATATATGAAAAAAGTGAAAAGTGAGAGGAAGGGGAAAGAAAAGCAATGAAAGTCATGGACGAATGGAGTTAATTCTCAAGGAGAGAGAACAGGAAATGTAAAGAACCAAAGGCAATGAAGGAAGTTACTGGATATAATAGAAACAAGTTGGTTTTGCAAAGATTGGAAGGAATGACAAAATACAATAAATTGTATTGGTATGAACCAGAGTTAGATATATTTCATTTCCCTTTTCATATCTCATTTTCTCAGTTCCTTTTGAATATACATTTAGCCTTTTCTGTACTTTGTACAATGTTGCTTACCTCCAAAGGGAATAGCATAATGGGTATATTGTATTAGTAGTGGGATTCAAAAAAATTACTACTGGTTCTGTGGGCGTGGCTTGGTGGGCATGGTGTGCTTTGTGGGCATGGCTTGGTGGGCATGGCACGAGAAAGATACTGCAAAATCCCCTTCCCTCTCCACCCCACGAACCTGCTTTCCAGCTCTGTTCTCCTGTTCAGGGCAACAAAAGAAGATCAGCTAGGAGGCTGGGTGGTAGCGGGGGCAAGGCGAGCTTATTTGCTGGTTCTCCAACTACTCAAAATTTCCGCTACTGGTTCTCCAGAACCTATCAGAACTGGCTGAATACGACTTTCATAGATAATCTTCTTATATTCCTAAACATTAAACATGTTCAGGTTACAAAAGTCTTAAAAACGAAATGTATCAAACCAAGCAAATGGTTCATATTGACCAGGATTGTGCTTCAAATAACATGTGAACATAGTATATCTTTCCAATTCAATAAATGAATAGCACAGGAGAAGATCCCTTCTGTAGCAATGCCTGCCCTATGCAATAGGCTTCCCACTGGTACCCAGAGATCCTTACCCTGATGGCCTTTCAGAATTCCATGAAGACAAATCTCTCCCTGAACCCTTGGTGCTCTTTAAGATGTGAGTTGAACCCATTCACGTCAAGCTGGCATAAGATTGTTATGGTACATTAGTTAGAATGTGATAGTTCTTTTTAATTTTGTAGGGAGTTTGTTTGAAGCTTTTAGTAGATTTACATTAAATGATTGTTGTTAGCCATCCAGGAATATGTTGTATAAAAAGGTCAGCCATATAAATCTTTTAAATACATACAGTAAAGATTTGTTCACCCTCCTACCTGGTTGTTTTAAGAATTACATTAAGTTCAATAAATCTATCCCTTAAGAATCCACATTGTTTTCAGTGTTGTGACTAAGGTCCCTTCCAAACAAGGGATCTAGAACTCAAGTGTTCATTCCATTTTTACATTGGAAATTAATAAGATGTTATTACATCATCATCCTTTCACCCATGCTTCTTCTATCTTTTATTAAAAGGTAAAGGTTCTCCTCGTACTTATGTGCTACTCATTCCTGACTCTAGGGGGCAGTGCTCATCTCCATTTCAAAGCCGAAGAGCCAGCGCTGTCCGAAGACATCTCCGTGGTCTTGTGGCTGGCATGACTAAATGCCAAAGGCACACAGAATGCTGTTACCTTCCCACCAAAGATGGTTCCTATTTTTCTACTTGCATTTTTACATGCTTTCGAACTGCTAGGTTGGCAGAAGCTGGGACAAGTAACGGGAGCTCACTCCATTACATGGTGCTAGGGATTCGAACCACTGAACTGCCGACCTTCTGATTGACAAGCTCAGTGTCTTAGCCACTGAGCCACCACATCCCTTATCATCTTTTATTACATATCCCAAAATATCAATTATACCTCCTTGGTAAAAATTGAAAAAGCAACATGTTCCTCAAAATACATGAATTATCCTTAGCAAAGCCTTGTTCATATACTTTTCCCCCTTGGTGTGTCCAAAGAAAACAGATGGGAAAATAAAACAGAAGTACAAACTAATCAGAGCACTGTAGTGGGAAACAAAAATACTCTATACAGATAGACAAATGGACAAATGTTTTCAATAGCATTTTCATTTTATAAGGCCTAGCCCCTTATTTTCTCTGGGTTACAGGCACAGTTGGATGAGGAATCTATTTATTCCATGTCAATTTTCATATTACTTTGAAACTCTGAGATATAGAGGGAGGTCTAGAAGGCAAATGTGTTCAGATTTCCACTTTCCCCCCCCCAATGTTGCAATGTATCTGGTAATTAGAGGGAAAAGGGGGTATGATAATACCCATACTGTGGCAATACAAGAGATAATGCAAGACCTTTTTTCATAAAATAGAGAAAATTGGCACAAATCAACTTAATAGGATGGGGCATTTTTGCAACATAGTTGCCCAAAGTGCAGTTTAAGAAAACCTTGCAAAGAACATTTTTTAAAAAAGGAAATATAAATGTGCTATTTAAAAACTGAAAACACCCCAGTCCTAACAAATGATAATGCTAAAATGATAATGGAAAGAGAAGAATCAGCTTCAGGAAATAATGAACTGGAGCAGTCAGTTTAAATATTAAGAAAAGTATTTGGAGAGTTATAAACAGATAGATAGATGATAGATAGAGGATAAATAGATGGATGGATGGATGACAGATGATAGATAAATAGATGATATAGATAGATGATGATAACAATAGCACTTAGACTTATATACCACTTTACAATGCTTTACAGCCCTCTCTAAGCAGTTTACAGAGTGAGCATATTGTCCCCAACAATTTGGGTCCTCATTTTACCCACCTCAGAAGGATGGAAGGCTGAGTCAACCTTAAGCTTGGTGAGATTTGAACTGCCAAATTGCAGGCAGCTAGCAGTCAGCAGAAGTTGCCTGCAGTACTGCACTCTAAACACTGTGCCACCGTAGTTCCAGATAGATGATAGATAGATAGATAGATAGATAGATAGATAGATAGATAGATAGATAGATAGATAGATAGATAGATAGATATAGATATGAAGATAGATAGATAGTGATGAAGATGATAGATAGATAGATAGATAGATAGATAGATAGATAGATAGATAGATAGATGATAGATAGATAGATAGATAGATAGATAGATAGAGAGAGAGAGAGAGAGAGAGAGAGAGAGAGAGACAGAGACAGAGACAGAGAGATAGAGAGATAGAGAGACAGAGAGATAGAGAGATGAGAGAGAGAGAGAGAGAGAGTAACAGAGAAAGGGGAGAGGGGATAGATAGAGAGATAAAAGCAAAAAACATACTGTATATTGGTTTTAAATATTACCTTCTTTCATCTATGTAAATAAAACCATTAATTAAAATACGTTAAAGAGTGGTTAGAAAGCAGTACTGCAGGGCTAACTCACTGCTCACTCCAGAAGTTCAATTCTGACAGGCTCGAAGTTGACTCAGCCTTCCATCTTTCCGAGATGGGTAAACTAAGGACCTAGTTTGTTGGGGGCAATATGCTGACTCTGTAAACCACTTAAAGATGGTTGTAAAGCACTGTGAAGTGGTATATAAGTCTAAGTGACACACACACACACACACACACACAAACACACATTATAGTATATTTTGAATTATAATGACTATGAAATAGCCATCATCCCTGTTGATTTTAGACATCAACTGAAGTATCTTTACCTTGTGAAAAAAGGGCAAACACATCAAGTAGTACACTTACAATTCCTTTAAGCATCACTCTATCCATCAGATTGCCCTTTGCTTTTCTATGTGGATGATACATTAGGCAGACAAGATAGCAACATTTGAAGGAGCTTCTCCTGGTGATATTTTCTATCCCACAGTTTCCCCCTTTAAGGAAGTGTACTGTACTTATTGGCACTTCGGTCAGAAATGCAAATCCAGCTAGAACACTCATATAGATAGTGCTCAGTGGTGACAAATGGAGGGGAAAGATAGGAGGCAAAATGTTAGGGAAGAGGAAGGATCTATATGCAAGACCTTATGGGTCCAGTAGTGGGTTTCACATTTTGTTACCACTGGTTTGGCGTGCATGAACCTGCTTGCTTCGCATGCCCCTATTGTGCATTTGCCCAGCCTTCCATGCATGTGCTTTGCTCAAGTGTGAACCTTCCATACATACACCCGACCTCAAACACATGCCCAAATGAGATGACATAGATCTGGGTGGGTGGCCAGGCCCACCCGCAATTTCCGCTACCAGTTTGGGCGAACCAGTCCGAACCGACTGAATACCACCTCTGTATGGGTCCCATTGTTGAATTAGGCACACTGGTCAGAGGTTCCCTATTTCTGATTTAACAAGACTATTCCTAGTTTGAAACTATGCAAATACAAGTAGATAAATAGGTACAACTTCAGAAGGAGCAGAGTTCTTTGTGCCTTGGCATATTGCCATGCTGGCCACATAACCACGGAAGTCTTTGGATAATGCTGGTTCTTTTTTTTTTTTAAACAAAGTTTTATTGGTTTTTGGGTGTTTTGCAAAAGGAAAAGGTATGGGGAAGGTTACAAATTGTGGCAGCCGCAAACTGTGGTAGGTATACGCCCCCTCCAGACTCATGGTGTACATTTGCATAGCATTCAAATATTACATAATATAACATATAGTCAGTGTGGTAAATTCAAAAACAATTTCAATCAATTTGTATCCTGTGGATTTTCTTACTTATTTGTGTGATCTGAGCTTTCTTGATGTCGCCCCATCTCCCCCCGTTGGCAGTGCTCCGGCCCCTCCCGTGTCTTGTGTATCTACTGGGATGTCTTCTGGTTTTTCTAGGAGTAATTTATTTTTTTCCATAAAGGCCTGCGCCTCTATGGGTGTGTTAATTCTGACCCTTGTCTCCTCCCAGAATATTAACATACCTTCAGGCAGCAACTAACGAAACCACACCCCCTTCTGGTATAATTTATTCGCCAATTGCGAATAATATTTTCTTTTCTCCCTCACTTTCTTGGGGATCTGTTTCAGTATGGTTATCTCCTTATCTTTATATATCAGGGCTTGTCCCCTTTGTGTATTCAGAATTTCATCTCTTGTGCTTTTCCTAAGAAATTTAATGTGCACCTCCTTGGGGACATTGTGTGTTCTAGCATATGTGGAGTTCACTCTATAGACCAGGTCTATTTCCCACCCCATCTGTTGTTTTTCTTTCTGGGTATACTCAGCCAAGATGGTTGTCATGATGTCCCTAATGTTTTCATCATCTGTCTCCATCACATTCTGAAATCTAAGATAAAAGGACATTCTCTCAAACTCTATTTTCATTTGTTGGGTGTCAAGCTCTTTGTTTCCCCTTTGCACACCCTCCACCCCCCCTCATCTCAGCCGCCCCCTGCTCCAAGTGATCCAATCTCTGTGAGTTCTTATCAATTTTTTCCTGGTTTCCTCTAATTTCTTCTTTCATCTCCTTCAGCTGTTTCTTAATTTCCTCTTGTCCCTGTAGAATTTGTTGAAACATTTGGTGAAACTCCAAGTCCATAGTTTTAACTGGTTTAAAAGCTGTCAATGTTGATTGCGTGCTCGGACTTGAGGTTGCAGATGTCGGGGCAGAGGCAGCAAAGCCGGACTTTCCAGGAGGTGGTCTTTTAGATGTCATTGTTAGTAATAAAGAGTCCAGTCAGTATAGAGAAGAATCAGTCAGAGTGGTAGAGCAGCCAAGGGAGTTCGGGGGGGTAGAGAGACCAGGCAAAAGGGAACTCTCTATCACCCTGGCAGGGAACAGATGTTTTTCACTCCAGAAAGTTCAAAAGCAAACAATCCACAAGAGGAGTATCCAAATAACACGGAGACAAAGACCGGAAGCCTGAAGTTAAAAGGTGGAGTCAAGTTCAGCTTTCATGAAGACAACGGAAGTGTGCCATCTTGCCCTGCCAACTTCGAGAACTGAGGCAACAAATAAAGTTTTCAGGATTCAAAGTTCCCAAAGATCACATTTTCCTGAAAGGGTTAAGTCTAAGGATCCATTTAGTTGGAGTGTGACCTCATTGGTTTGGCTCTCCCCCTCCTCCTTCCCTGGGGCTACGAGCACTTTTGTTTCTAGCCGCTTGTCCAAGGGGGGGGGGAAATCCCCCTCCCCTCCAGCCGCACTTCTCCAAGTTAAACAAAAGTTCCAATTAACACCACTGACAAGTTTTAGAATTGGTAATAGGTATGAAGGGAGTCTACGCCTCACCGCACCGCCGCTGCATCCTTCAAGTAGCTTTTTTTCTTCCGGACAGCCTCACAGCGAAGACGCTTCAGCGCACCTCCCCTTCGTGCTCCTCGGTGCCTGGAGCGAAGCGGGAGCCCCCCGACGGCCGCCGCCGATGCAGGGGTCCTCCCGCCGTGCCGCTCCTCTGGCAGAATACCTCTCCGGGGTGTCCTGTGCCCCCCAAGGGGTAGGGAGCCCACCGGGGATGCGCGGGGCAAGCAGTCTCTGCCCGTCACCGTCAGCCGCCGGAACCGGAAGTCAGATAATGCTGGTTCTATCAGCTAAGAAATGAAGATTTTAGCCTCACTCCATAGCACAGGGGTGTCCAAACTTGGGAACTTTAAGACTTGTGGACTTCAACTCCCAGAATTCCCCAGCCAGCTATGCTGGCTGGGGAATTCTGGGAGTTGAAGTCCACAAGTCTTAAAGTTCCCAAGTTTGGACACCCCTGCCATAGCATCAGATACGACTGGACAGGGGAAACCTTTACCTTTACCTTTGTTAGGCTGAATTCTCAGACAGTAAAAAAATAAAAGTAAAAACAAATCTATACAGATAGAAATGGCTCAGCCTGTTCAAAAGAAGAGGCCCAATATTCTGTTACTTAGAGTGGGAATGAATTCTGTACATAGGGATAGTATGTATCCCTACATAGGAATCCCAGTTTTTGCTAAAATCATTTGGATTTTGGTTTCCTAGCTTTTTTCAATAAATATTACTTACTCTAAATTCTTGAATTTCTTATGAGCTTCAGTAATTGATTCCAGTTCTGCTTGACTTGCTTAAGCCTGATGCTTATTAATACGAATCCTATGTTAATCCTATCCAATCCAAAATAAATCTAGAAATAAATTATGTAAAAGAACTCAGGAGTCTGTCAGCACGATAACTTTCTCAGCACTGAACAGAGTGGGACCAGTAGCTAGCAAAAGAAGGACTGAATTTGAAAATAGACCAGATCTGGGTTGAGAAAGATTATAGAAGGATATTATCCTAATACAACCTATGAAAAGCAATGAATGCTGGGCATTACTCTGTTCTAAGCTCCTCCCTCCTAGTCACATGACCAGATAGGGGCACATACAATTTGCCCTATCCTTCTAGGGGCATACATATCCCAAGGGCATGGAAACAAAATACAAGGGGAGCAGAAACACATACATCTGCTAACAAAGGGTTTAAGGGGGGCAAAAAATCAAGAAGCCATGTTTTGCATCTTTTTTCTCCCTTATTTTATATTAGCAAATAGTTCTGGATTTTGTTACATCATTGCTTACAAATGAACTATATACTTTTTCTTTCTGTACCAGTGCTCAATGTGTACCAAGTGAAAACATATAAACAAACTAGTAATAATAACAATAATTACAGCAACAACTTTGGAAATGCCCATTCTTATGAGATAAGGCAAAATTAAGTAAACATTTACTTCAGCTTACTGCTTATACAGAATCAATTTGTGCTCAAATATAACCTGGAAAAGTACTCCTGAGTGTTTTGTTTTTCTCTCATTTGTTTCTAGCAGATTCATATGCCCCCATGCTATGCTGCATTCTGAATCTTAGATGTTGGCTGTTTGGGGTTAAAGATGTGTCTATTTTATATGTAAGAAAATCAATGCTTCATTTTGAGATTCAGCATTCATCATCTCCTTCTCTGGGTGTCCTATGGGAGATGCCCATAGTCACCTACAGAGATGAATTGATTTAATATTCCCTGTAGAGGACAAGTCTGGTGGCCATCCCCTCCCAATGCAAGGGCTCATTCTGTGGAGAAGACAGCAGAGCAAGAAAAACTATTTGCCTTTGCAAATGAGCAAGACTGGGACTGCTTTTGTTTAAGAAGATCAGTGAGCTCAAGCCCCTCCAGTGGCAACAACCCTTCAATACCCATACTTCATGTGCCTAGACTCCCAATTTGAAATCTTGTGACTTTGCCTCTGGATTGGCTTACAAACCTTCTACAATGTTTGGACCCTTTTGTTGTGGCCCGCCAGCTGTCAGCGAAGCTGGTGGCAGACTCAGACAATGAGGAGGTTGGGGAGGAACTTGGGCCAATTCTGAAGTCTGGGGAAGGCTCTGATGGATGCTCTGCATTGGAAGCAGAGATAGAGCCAGGGCTGTCTGACATTTCCCAGCTGCCTTCGGAGTCAGAGATAAATGGGGAAGAAGAACAGCTGGGGCTTGGTCCAGATAAGCATATGCACAGAGCTGTCAGGAGAGGAGAACAACTGAGAAAAAGAGGCTGACTCGGGAAGAAAGGCACACTTGGATGCTAAATTGCCCCTAATAATTGGAAGCAAAAGGGGAATGGTGGTTGCAGGAGACAACAGTTGATACTTCTTTTGGAAGATTTGCTTATCGTGGTTCGTGCCTCAGAAAATTCTTGCCAGGAATTAATTTACAGCTGTGTGATTGGAAGATCTTGGTCTAGCAATTATCCAAGGACTGATAAGTACTGTTATTACAATTAACCCTTGGAAGTATTATTGCCCGGATTTTTCTGTGTGTGAATGCCATGAATTCACAGTAGATAAATAAAGAGAGTTTTTAGGGACAAGTAGTCTGTTTCTTGGTTCTCCTAAGGCTGGGTTCTCCTATACCTTGGATTTGTGCCCCTTGCTTTGGATTGGAACACTTTTAATGTCAGCTTGCTGAACTTTGTAGGAGATATTTCTCTACCAGTAGTCCTCACTTAATGACCATTCATTGAAGATAGCATTAAAACATTGAAGATAGCATCATGAGCAGCCTTCACATTTATGTTGATTGAGCATCCCCAGAATTAAAATCTCGGCACTTGGCAACCAGCTCACATTTATGACGTTGCAGTATCCTGTAGTCACTTGATCACCATTTACAACCTTTCCAGGTGGCTTCCAACAAGCCCAGTCAATGGAGAAAGGTTGTCAGTCATGTGATGACTCATTTAATGACTGTAGGTCATTTGCTTACCAACTGTGGCAAAAAGGATAGTGAGTTTGGGTAAAGTTATGTAAAATCTCACTTAACCATCCTATCACTTAATGATGAATTTTGCAACCCTTGTGGTTGTAACGTGAGGATTACCCATACTCTCTCTCTCTCCCCCTCCCCCTCCCTCCCTCTGTGTGTGTGTGTGTGTACATTTGCACTCAGTTTTTCTTTGTTTATTTCCTTCATAACACTAAGTTTTGCAGCCACTTTTGTGTGATTGTGTGTGTGTGTGTGCATGTTTGACCTGAGATAGGATACCCTCAAAGAACTTGTAGCATGTTTGACACCATTTTCTGCTTTTTATTTTGTTCTTTTAATACTTTTGGGGAGAATTTAAGAGATTTCTCTTGAGAAATGAAATGTGTGCCTAAAGTTGTAGAAATCTTTGCCCTTATTTTACCTCTTAGAATTCTTTCCCATCCCCCAAATTATACAATTTCTCCCCATTTGGAGGGAAAGAATAAGGCAAAATGAATACCTTAAGCCTCATAAAGTAATGCTTTTCTTTTTTTAAAAAAAATCATTCTTTATTTCTGCACTATTTGTAACCTGTTCAGTCAAAGGTTTTGGGCAGTGTACAATAAAGAAATCATGCAATGGTGTAATTTAACAACATACATCAATTATGCCTATTTAAATCACTTAAGATTTGCAGATGCTGTTATTCTCTTCTCACAAGACCTAGAAGAGCTACAAAGACACATTCAAGAGCTGCACAAAGCAGGAAAACTATTTGGCTTAAAAATAAACCTGAAAAAGAGTCAGGTTATATTGAACAAATTCACCAAGGAAAGAAGAAAAAAATATATTTGGAGAAGAAATAGATGTAGTAGATCACTACATATACTGTACCTTGGCCAATGAATCTCAATGGAAGGTGATATAATAAAGAAAATTGAAAGGCATATTAAATGTTGTTGGCAGACATTCAGCAAGCTAATTTTCAAGAACAACCTCCCCTTATGCCTGAAGAGAAAAGTTTTCGATTAGTGTATGGTACCTGCTCTGACATATGCCAGTGAAACATGAACACTAACCTCACAATCGATACAAAAGCTGTGAGTGGCACGGAAAGGTACATGCTCGGCATTTCAAGATAAGACAGAAAGACCCACACATGGATTAGAGAACAAATGAAAGTATACAAGATAATCAAGAGAGTAAAAGAATTGAAATAGAAATGAGTTGGTCACATAACAACAAGAACTGATGGAAGGAAGGAAGGAAGGAAGGAAAGAAGGAAGGAAGGAAGGAAAGAAGGAAGGAAGGAAGGAAGGAAGGAAGGAAGGAAAGAGCCTTTGTTTGAAAATCCAATACTAATCTAATAAAAATAGTTCTCCTTATCCATAATTCCCCTATCTATAATTTTACGTATTCATTCAATACACATCGAATGTTTTATATTCACATTTTTTGTCATGTGGTTCTATATGGAAAAGGATTTTTGGACGGCTTTTTGTGTATTTTATGCTTTTGCACATGGATAAATAATGGGTTTTTTTTTTAATATGAGTATCTATTATTCTTCAATGGAACCACTGAAAATAACTACAGCCACCTGTGCTACACCAAGCAATCACATTATTCTTAAAAGAATTTCAGCACGGGAACACCATTGTCATAAATAGTGTCTTATAAGGGAAGGTTTAAGCTTTCTCTTTCTAACTGCAACCTCAACAAACCATTATTAAGATTTACTTTTTCCATTCCCCACCACCCCAGTTCATAAGGTGGAACAGTTGCAGGAACTGGGCATGTCTAGTTTAATGAAAAGAAGGACTAGGGGAGACATGCTAGCATTGTTCCAATATCTCGGGGGTTGCCACAAAGAAGAGGGAGTCAAACTATTCTCTAAGGCACCTGAGGGTAGGACAAGAAGCAATGGGTGGAAACTAATCAAGGAGAGAAGCAACTTAGAACTAAGGAGAAATTTCCTGAGTTAGAACACTTAATAAGTGGAACAGCTTGCCTCCAGAAGTTGTGAAGAAGATGTTGGATTTGTCTGTAGTGGTGTAGGGTTTCCTGTCTAAGCAGGGGTTGGACTAGAAGAACTCCAAAGTCCATTCCAACTCTGTTATTCTATTCTAACTAGAAAAAGGATTCTAGTGAGGTCAATGGAAGTTGTTTACTTTTTGTGCTAATTGTTGTAGAGAAACAAATTTAACTGTAATCCTAAGGATGATGAAGGGGTCTGTAATCCAAAAAGAGAGGGGGGAGGGAGGGAGGGAGGGAGGGAGGGAGAGAGAGAGAGATTGGTCTCAAACAAATCTTGGAGATAAACAGTAGCAAACCAGTCTATCTTTTTCATTTTATTGATTTTTATCTGTCGGAGTAATTTTGTTCTATTCATTGTTCTGCACCAGGTACCTGCCAAAAAGTGACAGGAGAGACATGAAATTCAGTTTCTACATTGCAAAGGAAAAATATTGTAGTCAAAGTTACCAGACTTAATGCAATGTTGTATCCAAAATCAAAGCATAGGATGAATATATTTTAATCAAGATAATCCAATTTCAAGGAATTTGGGAGCCCAGTGCAGTGCCAAGTTTGGAGCCCACCCCTCATATTGCTGCAGCATGTGATTTCTGTAAAATGAGATATTACAAAGAACCAGAGCTACAATTAGAAGCTGTTTGTAGAAGAAACCTATTGGATACAAAATAATAGTGGTTTTTTTTTTTTTTTGTGTGTGTGTGTGTGTGTGTGTGTGTGTGTGTGTGTGTTTATCAATTTTTGCTTCAAAAAGAGACACACTTCCCTAGGCAGAGAAAAACTACTTTTATTTCTGGAATGCTATTTTCTTTGCCTTCTGTCTTCTACACCTCTACAAAATTATTTAGCAATTGTCTGTTTCAGCTGCACAAAGAAAACAGAAGAAAAATCCATCACCACAAGATCTTTCTTAGGTTTAGATCTAATATCCATTTTCCTGTCTTTTATCCAGCTAACTATCCATGGGAGGACCTGCCCTCTTAACCCCTGACTCCTAAACTTACTCAAGAGTCTTTGGTGAGGAACTTCCTCAAAAGCTTGTTTTTAAAGTCCAGATGTACATTTTCAATTGATCTCTCTGTTTGCCCCCTTAAAGAATATCCACTTCCCCCATCTATCTCTCCTGATTCAGGTCTTAACATATTCTGACAAAGGAGCAGAATGACCAGGGATGACATAAAGAAAGAAAACACAGCAGTGATAAATTTGTTTATTTGTACATGCATTTATTTGTTGATGCATTTATTTGTTGTAATTAAATCCATTTCCCTCTAGAAACAGCAACAACAGTGGAAAACAATGTTAGATGTTTACCCAATAGATGTGTATGCTTTGTGCCCTTTTCTGGCACTCTCAAACAGTCTCCTATTGTCTGGCATCTTTTTCTTGATGCTTATGGGCACATCATGGTAACATTGGAGGAAAATGCACAATGAGTATCTTTTCTCTCTTTTGTTATAAATATGTTCTTTTGACCTTTCTCACTTAAATTAAGCCTTTCGTCTTGGTGTCTTGGATAAGCTGGACAATCAGCAAGATATTTTAGGCCCTTTTCATTTACATTTCACTTAAACAAGCAACACACTTTTCTCTGATATCGTAACTGCCCACATTTGTTTTATTCCCTCTTTCCTCCAATTCATAGATATATCAGATTTAGGACACTTTTTAAATATTAGGGTTACTGGATCTGAATTGCAAACATCCCATTAGATTTTTGGAGGGATATGTGAGGTTATGTTTAGTTGAGTTGGGTTGGGTTTGTTTTTTGATGCCTCCAAGTCAGTGTTCACTCCTGGTGACTACTTGGATAAGTCCCTGAAGTTTTCTTGGTAAGATGTTTCTGAGGTGTTTCAGAAGGATTGAAAGAGAAAGTGACTGGCCCAAAGTCATTCAGCTGTGTTTTGCCTAAGGCAGGACTCATGGTTTCCCAATTTCTAGCCTGGTGCCTTAACCATTATATCAAAGTGGCTTGCTATTAGGTAAGTAAATGTAGGGAATTTTCTATATCCCTTTGTAGTTGATATTGCACAGTCTTAGTCTTCAATGCACATCCCAGAAACAGAAACATAGCTGACGAAAGATAGATAAACTGTTAGTATGACAGAAGGTCAAAGATGATTGGGGGTGGATTTAAAAAAAACCTGGATTGTCCAGCATAATTACAAATCAACAGATAGGACTTTGTTTGCAAAATCCACTGGGCAGGCACATGGATTATGGAGATACAGTCTGGCACACATATCTTCTACATACCCATTGGTGACAGCTGCCTGGAAAAATAAAAAAGCCCTTCCTCTTGTGAATCTTGGAAGCAACTATTGTCATTATCATGTATTTGTTTTATTTGGATCTCTTCTGGTATATACTTAATCTCATGGCTCCAGTGATGGAAGAAGAACTGTACACCTATTGTCAGCATTCCAAATATCATGCAGAATTAAATTAGAGTCCAAGGCAGAGCTATCCTTAAAGTTCCAATTTAATAATACAGACATGTTGGCACATCTGTGGGATCCCAAATCTAAAAGCTTCCTGGGATTCCACCCAGTTGAAAGTTCATGATCTTATCCCCACACCCATAAATCCATAACATGGTCCAATCTTCTTCTGCCACGCTGGCATCTCCACCCAGCTGGTTCCGGTCAGGTGCAGAGTGCAGAGACAAATGATGACCTTGGGCTTCTAGAAAGGAATGACAACAACACATTCCACAATTCTACTCCTTTCTATTCCCCCTCCCAATTACTACACTAATGAAACAGCATAATGAAATAATAGAGAGTGTGGCAGGACAGAGATCCTAAAAAGGAATATCACTGCAGGCCTGATACCTATACAGCTTGCATAGGAATTCAACATAGCAGATGCAGGAGTCTGACAATGGCAGCAGGAAAGGTCCTGTGGGTGAAACCTATGGAGGGAGGGACACATAAGGAATGGGGTAATCCATTTTCAGAGGCCAATGGAGCTACATATGCTGCAATCCCCTTAGACTTTCCCAAGGAAAGTAGTACTCTAGTAGATCACCCAATGGGGGGGGGGAGGAGAGAGAGACTGGAAGGTAGGGAAGAGAAACAAAATGGAAATACCTGTTTACGTAGAAGGCAGAGCTGATAATATGCTTCTACTTCTTTCCTCTCCTTGGTTAAAAAAACAAACAAACCCACCCTTCACAGAAGCAGAGTCTTGCTTTCTACTTTTTCAGTCCCTCAAATAAAAACTGACAACAAAGATTAGTTACTGTGAAATGAAGCAATCTAGCCAAGAGCCTTGCATCTGTTTCTCTCCGTGCCTATTTGCTGCCTGTTTCTCAGCTTTGGATACATCTGCCACATGTATTGATAATCTGGTCTTAGATTCTTGCTGGCTTTAGCTGTCACTACTTGTATGAAAGGCTTTCATAAGGATGACAAGGAGAATGATCACAATGTGTGTCCCTATTGAGTATCAATGATTGAATCAGAAAAACTACATTGGAGCTTCTCACTTGACATATGAGTTCAATTTGTAGACATTTGGAAGACAGATGTCCCCATAACATTAGTAATGTGACCCCATAACATTAGGAATGGATTTTTATCCCCTCTTAATGAATAAAGAAATTCAATTATAACGTATTAATGAAGTGTTATGGTACAATCAATATATTCAATATTACTTACTTTTTAACTTATTTGCTTGTTTATTTTCAATATTGCTAGTATATCCTTAAGCATTTTGGGCAAGTTCCCTTTGAAAACTCGCTAAAGTTTCAATGTTCAATTGAAGTTAACATGTTGTACCTGAAGATTAAAATCAATAGTTTCTAAATGTTATTTTCTTTTCTGTCTGACTAGATAGTATCCCATACTTCTTTCTACATCTCTTGATTTATTTTAATGATCTGTAAAAAAAAAGGGGGCACATAATACGAATTGCGTTTTCACATTGCACAAAAAATAAGAAAATTATCAGTTTTGGAAAGAATAAAATAATTAGAGAGTCTAATCCTTAAACTTTTTTTAAAAAAATTGTGAAATCAAATAGGATTAAAGAAGAGAAGGCTGAGAAGTAGTTTACATGTGAAGTAATATCACAACAAAAAAATAAGAGAGATGGGTTTGAAAAATTGTGAAATATTAAGTTAGCTATTATGAAAATACTACTGTAGAAATTAGTTTATTTAATCATGTAAAACAAAATTGTAGCTTTTCTTTGATAACATTTGTTAACTTGACTCTTTCTACCCACTCCTTATGAATAGCCCTGCTGTAGAAATCATTTTATTTAACAAAGTAAAATAAAATAGTAGTTTTTCTTTGCATATGTTGTATATGTTTATTAAATATACATAAGTATGTGATATGTATCCTGATGTTCATCTATCCTGATGTTTTTATATCGGATTTTTATCTCTGCCAAAAGAAAGTACAGTATGTATGTATGCATGCATGCATGCATGTAAGAATGTGTGTGTCTCTCTCTCTCTGTATGTGTGTGTGTGTTTGTGCTTGTGTGATGAAAGCACCATTGCTAACTATAGCTCTAGACCAGTGTTTCTCAAACTTGGTGACTTTAAGTCCTGTGGACTTCAACTCCCAGAATCCCCCAGCCAGCACAGCTGGCTGGGGGATTCTGGGAGTTGAAGTCCACAGGACTTAAAGTCACCAAGTTTGAGAAACACTGCTCTAGACCCACTGGATCTAGAAATAAAATAGGAAGGTTTCGATTAGGGATATTAAATAAATCTCTGCAGTTCTATGGAAACAAAGCAGCCTTTTACCTTTACCTTTATTTCGATTTTTATACCGCCCCCTCTCCCCAAAGGGACTCGGGGCGGTGTACAGTCAAATAAAACAGATAAAATGGAATACAAACATACAAACATAAAAACATAGAAGAGGAGGCAATATGACACTGTACAAAGTAAAGTAGATAAAAACAATATTTCAACAATCCTAAAAATACCCAATTAAAATTACCCAGTTAAAATATATCTGCCAGGAGGTATAATAAGGTTATGAATGGTCCAGGCCGGCTAAACGGAACAGGTGAGTCTTCAGTTTTCGTCGAAAGGAGGGGAAGTCGGTGGTGGTTCTGATATCGGGGGGGAGGTCATTCCAGAGGGTTGGGCCCATCACAGAGAAGGCTCTACTCCTAGGTGCCGCCCGTTGGCATTGCTTAGTGGACGGCACCCGGAGGAGTCCTTCCCTGTGAGAGCGAATCGGTCGCAGGGAAGTGTGTGGTAGGATGCAATCCCGCAAGTACCTAGGTCCTGAGCCATGGAGCGCTTTAAAGATGGTAATTAACACCTTGAAACGCACCCGAAAGACCACAGGCAGCCAGTGCAGCTCGCGCAGGACCGGTGTTACGTGGGAGTACCTAGTACTCCTGAAGATAGCCCGCGCGGCTGCATTCTGGACTAGCTGCAGTCTTCGAGCGCATCCCAAGGGAAGCCCCATGTAGAGGGCATTGCAGTAGTCCAGCCGAGACGTCACCAGTGCATGAGTGACTGTGCGTAGGGCATCCTGGTCCAGTAGGGGGCGCAATTGGCGCACCAGGCAAACCTGGTGGAACTCCCCCCTTGCCACGGCTGTCACATGGTCATCCATTGACAGCCGGGCATCTAGGAGGACGCCCAAATTGTGCGCCCGTTCCACAGGGGGCAATTGCTCGCCCCCTATGGTCAGTGATGGAATCAACTGACTGAACCGGGGTGCCGGTAGCCACAGCCACTCAGTCTTGGAGGGGTTGAGTTTGAGTCTGTTGTCCCCCATCCAGACCCTGACGGCTTCCAAACACCGGGTCATCACCTCGACAGCCTCGTTGGGGTGGTCTGGGGTGGAAATGTACAGCTGCGTATCATCAGCGTACAGATGATACTCCATCAACACGATCTGCAGATATGGAGCCTACTAGCATCCAAATTCAAAAACTTCACACCACTACATATTTCAGATTTTTCCCCCCAAAAGAAAAAGAGCAAATGTTTGGAGAAGGGTCATACAAAAAAAAGCATATAATAGAATTTGGATGCTTTGACAATGGCTTTAAGGAGCAATCTTTGGTGCATTTAAGTGAAACAGGTGAATTATTCCTTAAAGGAGATTTAAATTACTTGTGATCATGTAATCGACATAGGTCAAATTCATAACTTCTTTTTGAAAGAACATGCATATAACTATGTGGAATAATCAACATTTGTAGGTATCTATTGGAGTAAGAATAAGGCGCTATCATCTGAAATAATGATGCATTTAGTTACAGTTTCCTGTGTTTAAATGTATTGGTTTTAAGATACTACAAGGTTTAAATATGTGTAAATGAGCCCTAGATTAATCCTCTTATTACTTAAATGAGAGTTTAGTTAAGCATGTACCACCTTTTATCTACTACATTAAGCCTATGTTTGGTGAATTCAGAATCTAATGAATGTCGGTAGCCATAACAATATTTTCCTTCTCTACAGAAGAACCCTATAAAATCATTGGGTTTTCTAAAATCTTTTCCCATGTCCTTTATATCTGCCATCATTTGCTGTCTGTGAGCTTTCAGATTTTAAGCCAGCTTTATACACAGCGAAGATCTTGCAAGGGAACTGGTATAGTTATAATGATAGGCTGTGCCATCTCTGCCCTAGCAGAATTCAAAGATGCTAAAATGCTGAGAAAAGAGTTTGATATGATAGAAAATATTATGTATCTTAGTTTCCAGGATAAAGCAAGAAAAATACTACCATGATTGCTGGTTGAATAAACGACACTATCGTTCCTGTACTTATTTTCCAACAGCTCATGTTTTCATAGCATAATTTTATTAGTTTCTTAAACTAATGGCAGATCATTGGCAAAAGCTTCTGAAAGTTCTATAGTTTCTTCATTTCATTTGATGTTGTCAGAATCTATGAAAATTGTCCTGTTTACTCTCGTTTCCTTTTGTAAAGTTGTAAAGTTGACATATATTGGATTTTAGTTGAAAGACTGTGAAATGTCTAGGTCAGGGGTGCCCAAACTTGGGAACTTTAAGACTTGTGGACTTCAACTCCCAGAATTCCCCAGCCAACCATGCTGGCTGGGGAATTCTGGGAGTTGAAGTCCACAAGTCTTAAAGTTCCCAAGTTTGGATACCCCTGGTCTAAGGTAAAGACATGCAAAAGTCTTCTGAGGAGTTTGCTAACAAATTTGTTTGTTTGTTTGTATCCCTCTTTATTATTTTTACAAATAACTCAACCAGGCAAACATATCCAACACATCTTCTCCTCCTATTTTCCCCACAACAACCCTGGGGTTGAGTTGGGCTGAGAGAAAGTGACTAGGCCAAGTCCCCCAGCTGGCTTTCAGGTGAATTGTAATTTAAGCTTTTAAAAAAATCAATAAAAATATAACTGGCTTAAAAAAAAACTTTATTAAACAGTAACAATAAAAGTGAGGAAATCCCACCATCATCAAAGGAATTTTATTTATCTCCCATTTTCCCCTGAGGGAGGACTGACTGCAAATCATGTTCAACGATATAAATGCATGACATTATCCTCAAACCATGGTATCCACCATGAGTGGTAATCACAGGAAGGCTTACAGAAAGAATGAGAGCATGAAAAGCATCTTCTTTTTTTAAAAGCGTCTGAAATTGATAATAGTTCTGGCAGTTATTATCATGGGGGTACCTAGGTGCTCCCATGTTACACCCCTTTTAGGCGGCATGCACTGATTGCCGGTTGTTTTCCGGGTGCGATTCAAGGTACTAATTATGACCTTTAAAGTGCTCCATGGCTTAGGCCCAGGGTACCTGCGAGACCACCTACTGCCACCAGTAGCCTCCCACTGTCCAGTGCGATCCCACAGAGTTGGCCTCCTCAGGGTGCCGTCGGCCAAACAGTGTCGGCTAGCGACCTCCAGGGGGAGAGCCTTCTCTGTGGGAGCACCTTCCCTCTGGAATGAGCTGCCCCCAGAGCTTCGCATAATCCCTGACCTCCGGTCCTTCCGACGCGCCCTAAAAAGTTGGCTTTTCCAGCAAGCCGGCCTGGCCTGTTAATTTTATCTAATTTTTTAAAATGTTAGTATTATATTAATGGGGTTTGTTTTTTGGATTGTTTCTAATCTCCTTTTAACTTTTGTAATATGTGTTTTTTAATGCCACCCTGAGTCCTTTGGGAGAAGGGTGGCATATAAATCCAATAAAACAAACAAAACAAACAAGTTCCCCCTTGCAAGTGACAGGAAGAAAGCTAAAAGGGCAATTTTCCTTCCTTCCTTCCTTCCTTCCTTCCTTCCTTCCTTCCTTCCTTCCTTCCTTCCTTCCTTCCTTCCTTCCTTCTTTTTTGTTGTAACATGGACACACCATATGGGAAAACATTCGGAAAATAGTGGAGTTAAACAGAAAGTTGGGGTGGGGGAGACACATACCAATGGACAATCAGCGGAAATCACATGTTTTCTCACCCACTTAATGGAAAATGATTGGTGGTTGCTTTCCTGGCTCAGGTGGGAGGGATGAAAAAGCAGGATATAAAGCAATCAACGGCCCACAGTAACAGTCATTTGGGGAAAAAAATAGATGTTCTCCTTTATTGTGAAAAATAACTAAAAAGTAACTGAAATTCAGAGAGAAATTTCTTAAGAAGATTTGATTTCCAGCTGATAATAGCATAGGAGACCAACAGATTAAGTCTGCTCTGAAAAAGAAGTGAAGTTGTTTGATTACAAAATGAAGCATGCCGTAACTGTGCAAATGGAGAAAAACACACAACATAGTCAGTAGCAGACAAATGGAATCAATACTGTTTATTTTGCAGTGGTTTTTCCACAGCTGCCTATATTCAGCCTAAAAACAGCCATATATAATATAACTTTTTCTATGGGTTTAGGTCCTTCAGTGTGTAGCATTTTGTGTTTGGTTGAAATCCTGCTCAAGTTTCCACAAATGCAACTCTAATCATCCTCTTGACTCTTTCATTTTCCTCAGGTGCTTCAAAAATGAAGGTGCTTATTTGACTCTGTTCTGAGAAAGTACTTAAGAGCAATCCTGTCAACAGTCTGGGCCATTTTCTCATTCTGTAGGTCAGGCAAATGTTATACAGAGGCTACCGGAAATTTATAGAAATCAATTGAGTGGATGATTTCTTTACATTTCTCCTGGGGAAAGACGAATTCTTCTCGAGATTCCCAAAGACAGCTCTTCTCCGCTGTGATAAAAATAATGAATTTAATGGAAAAATCTTCTTTAACAGACTCTTTGTCTTGGAAATAATTTCTAAACAAAATTATGGGAAGGAACACTCTGCTTCCCTTTTCTGTCCTTCGGCTCACTTCAGGAGACCATCCAGGCAAAAAAACATATTTTTAATGTTGCCTTTGTTACATTTGTGTTGTGTTTGTGCTGATAAAAAAATCTATATTAGTCTCCCTTTATTTATTTATCAGCACAAACAATATATATATATGTGTGTGTGTGTGTGTGTGTGTGTTGCAGTGACGTGCAGTCAGGTGAGGCAAGTGAGGCACAGCCTCACCACTCTCATCATGAAAAAAAAAAGTAAAAGGAAAAAGCTGAGCTAGTTGCTGCCTCACCGTGGATGACTCTGCTTAACCTCACTTGTGTTCTTCCTCCCCAAGTGTAGTGACTTCCTCCCCAGGCCCCCATTCATTTCTCTCTCTCACACACACAACTGGATAAAACTATATAAAAATCTAGCCCAGCTTCACTGATTACAAGTTTGAAAAGGCAATGTGGCTCCACCTGCAATCAAACTACACTTGGGGAGGGAGAGCACAAGTGAGCACTGAGGAGACCACAGGAGGAGGCAGGAAGCCAGGCAAAGAGCCATGCTGTAGTACACACACTTCCCCCCAGCCTCTTTCTTTTGGAAGGCTCGGCTCGGCTCCCCTCCGGCTTCTCTGCCTCTCCTCTCACCCCAGCCTGCCAGCAGGAGGTGGTGGGTGGGCTTTATTGTGTTCCAGGCATTTCCCACCCAGACAGCAGGCTGCATTTGCACTGGTGGAGGTGTTTGGGAAAGGCAGCAGGGGAATTGGGGGGGGGGATGGCAGAGGAGCTGCTTTCAAGCCACTGGAAAAGATATCCAATCCAACTTTTGTGTGTGTGTGGAGGTTTGTTTGAGAGTGAGTGAGAGAGGGAAGGGGTAGGAGAGATAGTCCAATCCAACTTGTGTGTGTGTGTGTGTGTGTGTGTGTGTGTGTGTTTGAAAGAGGGGGAGGAAGGGAGAGAGGGAGGAAGGAGGGGAAGGAGAAGAAAAAGAAAAAGAAAGAAGGAGCAAAGGAGAAAAACAAATGCTGTCCCTTTAAATTAGAACTGAGCATGCCTGGCTGTGGAATTCTGGGAGTTGAAGTCCACAAGTCTAAAAATATTTGAAACCCAGCACTGTGTCAGTGCCTCACCAGTCATAAACCTCACCGCATGTCACTGGTGTGTTGTATTTGTATATATATATTTGTGTTACAACCCTTGGTATGCCCAAATATGGGAGGGAGCTCACTACTCCCTCTTTCTGTCATTCGGCTCATCACAGAAAACCATCCAGACAGAAACCCATATTTTTATTTTTAATGTTGCCTTTTTATATTTGTGTTGTATTTGTGCTGATAAATAAATAAAGGGAGACTAGTATGGATCCATTTCAAGCTATTTAGCTCTCATCAGCTAGCCATACCCTTACTGGGATTCGAACCAGGGCTGTATTGCATATTAGGCCGATGTAATTGCCACAGCCACAGGCTCTCCTCCTTTATCAGCTAAGCCAGAGAAATAGGTATGTATTTGTGTTACAACCCCTGGTATGCCCAAATATGGGAGGGTGCGCATATATAATCTTAGCTGTACCCGGCCACGCGTTGCTGTGGCCCAGTCTGGTTAAATGGAAAAGAAAGAAAAGAGAAAGCGCAAGTCCCCCGGCATGGAAGTGAGCCATGGTGGCCCTTGCAAGAGCCACCATGGAGGACGCTCCCACAGCTGAGCTGAGGAGGATAGGAGGAGGAGGAGGCCGCCCCCCCGACCTGGCTTCCTTCAGTGGTGGTGGCGAGGGGAGGCGGCCAGCGTCCCCTGAGGAGCAGGAGGAGGAAGGATCCACCCCGGATGCGAGGCAACCCCCGCTGGCTGCAGCCCCATCCAGAGATGCCGTTGCCACTGCAGTCGCTGTCTCACAGGGCACCCAGCGTCTGTCCCAGTCCCGCTTTGCCTCAGGCTGACACCGCCGCA